>NC_072443.2:21630384-21949669 GCF_028878055.3 Symphalangus syndactylus
GTTGTGTGACTACACAGGTTTCATGTTCATGAATCTGTCCCTGTTTCCAGGTCTTAGCTATGAAAATTTAACATTGTAATTTTATTTGCTGATGAAGAAGAATAGACTTTCTCAAAAATTTCAAAAGAAATTTTTCCTTTCTAAAGAAAGCAACTTTAAACTGGGATGATCCATATACAGATCACTAAAATGTCATTAGTTAAGTAAAATTAACAAAAAATGTTTAGATGCTAAGCTATGCAAAATATCATTTTGCTTGACTATTTGTTTTTTAAGCCTCTGAATTAGAGAAATATTTTAAATTTTGTATCACTAGCTAAAGTAAAAATGAAATAAAAGACAGTTAATTACATTTCGTCATTCCTATACCCACATTTCCTGTTTATGGAAGGCAAACTCAGAAGCTTCAAGTATCTCTCCATCTGTCAGCAGATTTGCAGGGAAAAATACTGCTAATGAAAATGGCAGTACACACAAGGTGACCTTTAGAAGTTACCCACTATTCTCAAAATGACACTGCTTTCCATGGCAAATAAGAAACTGTGATCTGGGTTTCATGTTTTCAAGCACTAGTTATCAAAGCAGTAATAATTGATTTTAAAGGAAAGAAAGCATTACAATATTATTTATATCATTTATTAATGAAACATTTTTCTATTGGCTGGAAAAATGTTCCTAGACAATATCATGCTATAAAAAAAACCAGAAGATTTATTCTGTATGATTCTTGAATTCTGAATATTTGCAGTGATTTAAAACCAAGTCACTGTACTAAAATGCAATTACATTTTTAGTGGCGTACTTTTTTCCCTTTTAATTGAATGGAAAAACTAAGACTTTAAAAAAATCTGTAATGTTTTAATTATGGTATTTGATTCAATGAGGAACAATCCTCCAACGAGAGCTGACCTATATAATGACATTGCTTAGTATATTATTTCATCAAATTTTTCCTTCAATTCCAGCACTTACTACTTCCGTTTACATATTCAAAGCAGATTCTCTTATGTTAGCATGTATATTAATGTTAATTGAAGTTATTCAGGTGGATGACAAAGAAAATTGGACCCCTTAGGGTATCCCTTCCCTTGTAGTTAAAAAAAACTTTCAATAACTGTGTATCTAAATTTGAACAAAATACTCTACACCACATGTCATCATACATTTTCTAAGCATTTAATCATGTTACTGAGAATGTCTCTGACAAGATATATGTTTCATATGTTTCATCTGACATAATGAATGGGTTTTTTTTTTTAAAGTTCTGCATAAATTCTGAAATGTAATTTTGACTATAAAATTATAAGGAAAATAGTTTATTACCTTTCTGAGAATAATTTTATTTCCAAAAAAGGTAGGAAAAAAGGTATATGCATGTAAGAGAAAAAACTAAATAAATATATAGGTGACAAACTATTAAGAAACTGATGTGAGTTATCAGTTCATAGAATAAGGCATATATACTTGAGAATGAGGGATGGAAGACTATTGGGGGGTGGATGAATACCTCATTTGTCTAGTTACTATGTCAAATGATCATGTTTGTATAAATTAGTACTCAGGTCTGTTTCTAAGTCGTGGGAGTTTAAAAAGGAAAACACTAAGCCTATGAAACTTGTTAAATATTTAAAGTCTTTTGTACTTTACGAAAGACAAAGCTCTAGAAATCTAATTCTATTTAATTGTATATTCAAATCCTCACATAAAAAAGCTTTGAGGTCTGATAAAATTGTAAAACATAAATGGTCTCTATTGACTTTAAGCAGAATAAAACTGGAAAGAAAATAAAATCTTCCCCACAATAGCACCACAGGGAGGAAAGAAACACAGTTTGAAGGCAAAAGAGAAATTACAGATAGTAATTTTTAGTGGAAATATGAAAAGCTGAAATAGAGCTGAGAAACAATGCAGCAACTGAAAATTACTTATTAAAATAATCAGATTAAATAAGATAATGATGGAAATGTAAGTCTGAATTCAGTTCTCATACTTAGTCTATGAACTGAAGCAATTTTTCTCTTTAAAAAAAAAATGCGGCTTCTGTTGACTGAGTGACCGTCCATAGCAAGCACAGAACCCCAGGGGTTTATAAGAATTTCTAATCCTCTTCCAAAGCATACTTAGAAACCTTATTTTCCCACCCTGTCCCTCACAGACCCTTCACTTTTCCTATGATTGCTTCTTCCTTTTATGCTTATGTAGATTTCCATTTTCCTCTTCTTCAAAGATTCCTGCTTGACAGATATTTTGAGGGATAATTCAAATGCCACCTCCAATTCTAAGACTCTCTTGAACCTCTCAGGGCAAAGGGGATCTCCCTTCCTCTGAATACATCTAGATAATTTTTAGTCTTTGGGGACATATTTCTTTCTTCTAACTTGTTTCTTTATGCATATCATTTTTTCCCTGCTACCAGATTCTAAGGTGTTTTTTTTTTCTTGCTTTCTTTCTTTTTTTTAAGACGGAGCTTCGCTCTTGTCACCCAGGCTGGGGTGCAATAGCACAATCTCGGCTCACTGCAACCTCCGCCTCCTGGGTTCAAGCAGTTCTCTTGCCTCAGCCTCCTGAGTAGCTGGGATTACAGGCATCCGCCACCACGCCTGGCTCATTTTTGCATTTTTAGTAGAGATAGGGTTTCACCATGTTGGTCAGGCTGGTCTCAAACTCCTGACCTCAAGTGATCCACCTGCCTTGGCCTCCCAAAGTGCTGGGATTACAGACATGAGCCACCGCTCACGGCCCAGTTTCTAAGTTTTTTAAAGGAAAAATATATGATGAATTTACACTGATGTGTAAATGTCTTTTGCACATACACATTCAGGAAATATTTAATAGATAAATGTGAGTGAGTTTTACCATTCCAGTGTTTTCTAACCTCTTTCTAAAGAGCCACCCCATTCTGAACAGTGTTAATCATGGTTAACAACACTACTTTAGAGATAGGCTGGCTGGGCCTAATTCCAGGATTTTATACTCACTGGTGTGTGATCTCAATCAGATATCTCACTTAACATCTCTGCCTCAATTTCTTCACCTGTAAAATGGGGATAATAATATAGGGCTTTCATGAGGAATAAATAGGTTAATCCATGACTTTGCTAGGGTTGCCATAATCAAGTACCGTCAACTATGTGGCTCCAACAACAGAAATGTATTTCTTGCCTATTTGGAAGTTGGAATTCCAAGATAGAGCTGTGAGCAAGCTTGGTTTCCTCTGCCGCCTCACCTTGGCTTACAGATGGCCTTCTTTTCACTGTGTCCTCACTGGTCTTTTCTCTGTGTGTGCACATCCCTGGAGTCACTCTGTATGTAGAAATGTCCCACTTTTATAAGGACAGCAGTGACATTGGATTAGGGCTCACTCTATGGCCTCATTTTAACTCAATCACTTCTTTAAAGGCCTTATCTAGAAATACTCTGAGGTACAGGGGTCTAGGCTTCAACATTTGAATTTTGAAGGGATCTAATTCAGCCCCTAGCATCCATGTAAAGTACATAAAACAGTACCTGGTGCATGATACTCACTCAGTGAGCTTGTAGGTAGTGGTGATGGTATTTCTCTCACTTCAGCCTTGTTTCCTTTGGCTTCTGATAATTTTTGGTATCTTCATCTACCTTTGTCAATGAATATCTCCTTTTTCTTATAACCTAAAATAATTTCAAATTCATACTCCTCTGGGCAGCTATCCTATGCCTAGTTACCTTAAAGCCAACTTGCCATCTGCTCATCTAACATCTATAAATACTTCATTATTTTATTAAGTTTATCTGGAATTGTAACCTAGGAATCTCCTATTTTCTCTACTCTGCTTATTAAAAAGGTACTGCATGTTACTTAAGTTGTGAAGCATTTTCCATTACCATAAGATTATTCAAGAGATAGCAGTGATTGAAATGTGAGAGATTTAAGTAGTTTGATAGAAATGTGTATCAAATTTCAAATATATTACATGCACAATATATTGTATGAGAAAGATTGTTACTGATGTGAGGTAATAGTGAAATACTGAAAGTTATATTACCTGAGTCACTATATTAAGAATAATTTGTCACTCTCAGGGAATTTCAGATGGTACAAAAAATAAAAAAAAAATCAATTCATAGGCATATAATAATCTAGAAATATTTTCATGGAATCCCCTTAATTTAATAATATCAGTGTCCAGTGACTGAGTTTTAATGTACAGATAGACAACAGCAGCTGCTCCTGGTAACATTTTACAGCATTATATGCAATAGTAGAGTAGTTTAGCTTTGAAATTTTAAATCAACTACCCTTTATTCTTCTTTTCAGCATACTAGATTAAACAATATAAATCTTATGTTTTTATTCTGAATAACTAGCTTAGTAGTGATTAAGCAAGGGGGAAAATGACTTAGTCATGAAAATAACCTGACCAGGAAGAGAAAATCACTCCATCTTCAGAGATTGAGCTACCCACAGTCCATTCTTAAGGAAAATTGAATTAACGACATTTCCTTAGAAAACATTTGGAACTTAAGGAGCTTAAACTTTTATAACTTGAAGCAGAAATATGTGCTTTTTACAGAAGTTTCAGCGTTTTAGGCTTCAGTCGAGCAAACAGTCTTGGTAGAAATTGGATGCACACATCATGAAACAGTAAAAACCTTCCCCACCGCAAAGAACAAAATGATTCTAAACAAACTATTGAACTGCTGGAATAGTAGAAGGCATCGGAAATCTGATGAGGTTTCTAAGAAGTATGATTTGCCTCATTGTAGATCCTCTGAAATTAAATGTGAACAATGTCTTAATTTGCATGAAAACTGCCTAACCGATCCACTGATGCTCCTGAGCACAATGTTGTGTAGCAGAGCTTTATGAATTCCAAAAGGAGCTTATATCAGTGATTTTCCCATTATACAGTAGCTTTTCAGTGGTAACTGTAGAGTTCAGTCTTACAAATACTGTGAACAAACCTTTGCCAATGAAACCACAAGTCTGTTTCATGAGGGAGGTTAAGCCTGAAACCGGTAACCTTTAAACCTTGTCATGTTTAAATTCAGCTCTATTTTGAATTAAACAGGAATGTTTACTGCTGAAAGTAATAAACAGTAAATTACATTATGAAATACAAAAATACTTTATAATGCAAGCAACCGTCTCTTATATAGTTACTAATCTATGCCGTATATTGTTTTCATGAGTGCAATTCTTATTTTTAATTGACATTTTTATTGAAATGATTATAGATTCACATGCAAATATAAGAAATAATAGAGATCCCTTGTGTACTTTGTCCTCCAGTTTTCCACTCAATAGTAACATCTTGCAAAACTGTAGTGAAATATCACAACCAGGACATTGACATTGATATAATCCATCAATTTTATTCAACTTTCCCTACTTTTACTTGTCCTCATTTATGTGTGCGTGCGTGTGTGTGTGTGTGTGTGTATGTGTGTATGTTAAGCTTTATAAAATTTTATCACCTATGTATGTTTACATATCAACATACTGGACAGTACCAACACTGCAAAGATCCCCCACGTTGCTTTTTAATAATCACACCTCTCTTCATCCCCCCTCTTCTGTCATTAAATACTGGCAAACATTCTCTTCCATTTCTAAAACTTCATCATGTTAAAGATATGAGGTAAATGGAATCATACAGTATATAACTTTTGGATATGTGCTTTTTTCACTCAGCGTAATTTGAGGTTCATCGAAGTTGTAGCAGTACTACATTTCTTTTTATTGCTGAATAATACTCCTTGGTGTATATATGTATATATATGTATATGTGTATACATGTATATATGTATATATATGTATATGTGTATACATGTATATATGTATATATGTATATGTGTATACATGTATATATGTATATATATGTATATGTGTATACATGTATATATGTATATATATGTATATGTGTATACGTGTATATATATGTATATGTGTGTATATATGTATATGTGTGTGTGTATATATATATATATATACCCAAAGGATTATATATATATACCCAAAGGATTATAAAACATGCTGCTATAAAGATACATACACATGTATGTTTACTGCGGCACTATTCACAATAGCAAAGACTTGGAACCAACCCAAACGTCCAACAGTGATAGACTGGATTAAGAAAATGTGGCACATATACACCATGGAATACTATGCAGCCATAAAAAAGGATGAGTTCATGTCGTTTGTAGGGACATGGATGAAGTATATATATATATATATATATACACACACATATATATATATATATACACATATATACACATATACATATATGTGTATATATATATACACATATATGTATATATATAGGTTTCGGTGTGAACATAAGTTATCATTTCTCTGGGATAAATGCCCAGAAGGGAATTGTTGGGCCTTATGGAAATTGCATGTTTAGGTATATAAGAAACTGTGAAACTAATTTCCAGGGTGCCTATATCATTTTACATTCTCACAAGCAAAGTATGTGTGATTCAGTTTTGCTGCATCCTTGCCAGAATTTGGTATCATCACTGTTTTTTTATTTTAGCCATTACATTAGGTGGGTAGTATATCTCATTGTGGATTTAATTTGCATTCTCCTCATGGTTAATGATATTGGACATAATTTCATGTACCTATTTACCATCTGTATGCATCTTCAGTGAATTGTCTTTTCATATTCTTTTCATATTCTCTGATTGTTTTTTATTTTTTTCACTGCTGAGGTTTGAGAGTTCTTTGTATAATCTAAGTACTACTTGTTTGTCAGATACACAGTTTGCAAATATTTACTCCCAGCCTTTAGCTTTTCTTATCATCCTTACTACATGGCCTTTCACAGAGGAAAATGGTTTTAATTTCATGTGGTCTAACATCAATTTTACTTTTCTGGATGGTACTCTGGTGTCAAGTCAAAGAACTCATTGCTGACTCCTAAATTCTGAAGTTTTTCTTCTGTGCTACTTTTCTTTTTTTTTTTATTGTTATACTTTAGGTTTTAGGGTACATGTGCACAATGTGCACGTCTGTTACATATGTATACATGTGCCATGTTGGTGTGCTGTACCCAGTAACTCGTCATTTGACATTAGGTATATCTCCTAATGCTATCCCTCACCTCTCCCCCCACCCCACAACAGGCCCCAGTGTGTGATGTTCCCCTTCCTGTGTTCATGTGTTCTCATTGTTCAATTCCCACCTATGAGTGAGAACATGCAGTGTTTGGTTTTTTGTCCTTGCAATAGTTTGCTGAGAATGATGGTTTCCAGCTTCATCCATGTCCCTACAAACGACATGAACTCATCCTTTTTTATAGCTGCATAGTATTCCATGGTATATATGTGCCACATTTTCTTAATCCAGTCTATCGTTGTTGGACATTTGGGTTGGTTCCAAGTCTTTGCTATTGTGAATAGTGCCGCAATAAACATACGTGTGCATGTGTCTTTATAGCAGCATGATTTATAGTCCTTTGGGTATATACCCAGTAAGGGGATGGCTGGGTCAAATGATATTTCTAGTCCTAGATCCCTGAGGAATTGCCACACTGACTTCCACAATGGTTGAAGTAGTTTACAGTCCCACCAACAGTGTAAAAGTGTTCCTATTTCTCCACATCCTCTCCAGCACCTGTTGTTTCCTGACTTTTTAATGATCGCCATTCTAACTGGTGTGAGATGATATCATTGTAGTTTTGATTTGCATTTCTGATGACCAGTGATAATGAGCATTTTTTCATGTGTCTGTTGGCTGCATAAATGTCTTTTGAGAAGTGTCTGTTCATATCCTTCACCCACTTATTGATGGGGTTGTTTTTTTCTCATAAATTTGTTTGAGTTCATTGTAGATTCTGGATGTTAGCCCTTTGTCAGATGAGTACATTGCAAAAATTTTCTCCCATTCTGTAGGTTGCCTGTTCACTCTGATGGTAGTTTCTTTTGCTGTGCAGAAGCTCTTTAGTTTAATTAGATCCCATTTGTCAATTTTGGCTTTTGTTGCCATTGCTTTTGGTGTTTTAGATATGAAGTCCTTGCCCATGCCTATGTCCTGAATGGTATTGCCTAGGTTTTCTTCTAGGGTTTTTATGGTTTTAGGTCTAACATTTAAGTCTTTAAACCATCTTGAATTAATTTTTGTGTAAGGTGTAAGGAAGGGATCCAGTTTCAGCTTTCTACATGTGGCTAGCCAGTTTTCCCAGCACCATTTATTAAATAGGGAATCCTTTCCCCATTTCTTGTTTTTGTCAGGTTTGTCAAAGATCAGATAGTTGTAGATATGAGGCATTATTTCTGAGGACTCTGTTCTATTCCATTGGTCTATATCTCTGTTTTGGTACCAGTACCATGCTGTTTTGGTAACTGTAGCCTTGTAATATAGTTTGAAGTCAGGTAGCATGATGCCTCCAGCTTTGTTCTTTTGGCTTAGGATTGACTTGGCAATGTGATCTCTTTTTTGGTTCCATATGAACTTTAAAGTAGTTTTTTCCAATTCTGTGAAGAAAGTCATTGGTAGCTTGATGGGGATGGCATTGAATCTATAAACTACCTTGGGCTGTATGGCCATTTTCACGATATTGATTCTTCCAACCCATGAGCATGGAATGTTCTTCCATTTGTTTGTATCTTCTTTTATTTCATTGAGCAGTGGTTTGTAGTTCTCCCTGAAGAGGTCCTTCACATCCCTTGTAAGTTGGATTCCTAGGTATTTTATTCCCTTTGAAGCAGGCAGGGGTTGCAATCCTAGTCTCTGATAAAACAGCCTTTAAACCAACAAAGATCAAAAGAGACAAAGAAGGCCATTACATAATGGTAAAGGGATCAATTCAACAGGAAGAGCTAACTATCCTACATATATATGCACCCAACACAGGAGCACCCAGATTCATAAAGCAAGTCCTTAGAGACCTAAAAAGAGACTTAGACTCCCACACAGTAATAATGGGAGACTTTAACGCCCCACTGTCAACATTGGACAGATCAATGAGACAGAAAGTTAACAAAGATATCCAGGAACTGAACTCAGCTCTGCACCAAGTGGACCTAATAGACATCTACAGAACTCTCCACCCACAATCAACAGAATATACATTCTTTTCAGCACCACACCACACCTATTCCGAAATTGACCACATAGTTGGAAGTAAAGCACTCCTCAGCAAATGTAAAAGAACAGAAATTATAACAAACTGTCTCTCAGACCACAGTGCAACCAAACTAGAACTCAGGATTAAGAAACTCACTCAAAACCACTCAACTACATGGAAACTGAACAACCTGCTCCTGAATGACTACTGGGTACATAATGAAATGAAGGCAGAAATAAAGATGTTCTTTGAAACCAATGAGAACAAAGGCACAACATACCAGAATCTGTAGGAGACACATTCAAAGCAGTGTGTAGAGGGAAATTTATAGCACTAAATGCCCACAAGAGAAAGCAGGAAAGATCTACAATTGACACCCTAACATCACAATTAAAAGAACCAGAGAAGCAAGAGCAAACACATTCAAAAGCTAGCAGAAAGCAAGAAATAACTAAGATCAGAGCAGAACTGAAGGAAATAGAGACACAAAAAAATCAATGAATCCAGGAGCTGGTTTTTTGAAAAGATCAACAAAATTGATAGACCGCTAGCAAGACTAATAAAGAAGAAAAGAGAGAAGAATCAAATAGATGCAATAAAAAATGGTAAAGGGGATATCACCACCGATCCCACAGAAACACAAACTACCATCAGAGAATACTACAAACACCTCTATGCAAATAAGAAAATCTAGATGAAATGGATAAATTCCTCGACACGTACACCCTCCCAAGACTAAACCAGGAAGAAGCTGAATCTCTGAATAGACCAATAAATTGAAGCAATAATTAATACATTACCAACTAAAAAATGTCCAGGACCAGATGGATTCACAGCTGAATTCTACCAGAGGTACAAGGAGGAGCTGGTACCATTCCTTCTGAAACTATTCCAATCAATAGAAAAAGAGGGAATCCTCCCTAACTCATTTTATGAGGCCAGCATCAACCTGATACCAAACACAACCAAAAAAGAGAATTTTAGACCAATAACCTTGATGAACATTGATGCACAAATCCTCAATAAAATACTGGCAAACCAAATCCAGCAGCACATCAAAAAGCTTATCCACCATGATCAAGTGGGCTTGATCCCTGGGATGCAAGGCGGGTTCAACATACAAAAATCAATTAAACATAATCCAGCATATAAACAGAACCAAAGACAAAAACCACATGATTATCTCAATAGATGCAGAAAAGGCCTTTGACAAAATTCAACAACCTTCATGCTAAAACCTCTCAATAAATTAGTTATTGATGGGATGTATCTCAAAATAATAAGAGCTATCTATGACAAACCCACAGCCAATATCATACTGAATGGGCAAAAACTGGAAGCATTCCCTTTGAAAACTGGCACAAGACAGGGATGCCCTCTCTCACCACTCCTATTCAACATAGTGCTGGAAGTTCTGGCCAGGGCAATCAGGCAGGAGAAGGAAATAAAGGGTATTCAATTAGGAAAAGAGGAAGTCAAATTGTCCCTGTTTGCAGATGACATGATTGTATATCTAGAAAACCCCATCGTCTCAGCCCAAAATCTCCTTAAGCTGATAGGCAACTCCTCTGCTATTTTTTTTAAAAGTTCTATGGTTTTATGTTCTAAATTTAAGTATATTTACATGTTCGTCAGTCTGTAATTCATTTTGAGTTGATATTAGGTTGGAGTCAAGGTTCAGTTTTTTGCCTGTGGATGCTTACTTGTTCCAGCATTATTTGGAGAAAAGGATATAGACTTACTCCACTAAATTACTTTTAAACTTTTGTCAAAAATCACTTAGGCACATCTGTTTGGATCTATTTCTGGATTCTCTATTATGTTTCATTGATTTATACAGCTATAGTCCCTTCAGTACTACACCGTCTGGATTACTTTACTGCAAAGTAAGGCTTAATATCACATAGATATTCTTTTTTTTTGTCAAGATTTTTTTGACTATTGCAGAGTCTGTCTTTCCATATGAATTTTAGAAAAAGCTTGTCTATATCTACAGAAAACTTTGTTTCGGTAGGAAATTGCATTAATCCTATAGCTTAAATTGGGGAAAATTAACATATTTACCATGTTGAGTCTTCCTAGTTATCTGTTTATGAACAGAGTATATCTCCATTTATTTAGATTTTCTTTGATTTCTATTATAAACATTTTATAATTTTCAGCACCTAGATCCTGTACATGTATTGTTGAGTGTATATGAAAGTATTTAATTTTACTTGGAGCAATTATATATGGTACTGAGTTTCTAATTTTGGTTTATACACGTTTACTGTTAGTATGTAAATATGCAATTGATTTTTATGTGTTGATCGTGTATCCTGCCACTTTGATGAACTCACTTATTCATTTTAGGGGTTTATTTTTCTTTTTGTGTTTTGTATATCCCTTGAAGTTTTTTGTGAAGAAAGTCATGTCATCTGCAACCAGAAAGAGTTTTATTTCTTCCTTTACACTCTGTATGGCTTTTCTTTTCCTTTTTTTTTTTTGAGACAGTGTCACACTCTGTTGCCCAGGCTGGAGTGCAGTGGTGCAATCATGGCTCACTGTACCCTTGGTCTTCCAGGCTCAAGTGATACTCCCACCTCAGCCTCCGAGTAGCTGGAACTATAGGCACACACCACTACACACAGCTAAATATTTTAGTATTTTCCTTTAGAGATAGAAGACTCACTAAGTTGCTTAGGCTGGTCTTAAACTCCTGGGCTCAAGCAGTCGTCCCTCCTCAGCCTCCCAAAGTGGTGGGATTACAGGCTTGAACTATCGTGCCTGGCACACTCTATATGTTTTTTACCTCTTTTTTTGCTCATTGCAGTGGCTAGAAATTCCAGTACTACACTGAGTAATAGTAGCAGAGTAGACATCCTGGCCTTTTTCCTGAACTTATGGAGAAAGCATTCAGTCTTGAACCATCAAAGTATGATGTTATCTGTATGTTTTCTTATTTGCCCTTTATTAAGTTAAGTTAATTTCTCTCCATTCCTGACTTGCTGAGTGCTTTTATTGTAAGTGGGTGTTGGATTTTGTCAAATATTTTTTCTGTGTCAATTAATATAACCATGTTTTTATAATTTCACTTGTTGATATAGTGGGTTATAGTGTTTGATTTTCAAATGTTGAAACAGCTTTATATATGTGGAAGAAATCCCACTTGGTCGTGGTATATAACTTTGTTATAGATTGCTTAATTAATTTTTTAATACTGGGCTAAAGATCTTTGCATTTATAAGATATATTGGTCTTCTGTATTTTTTTAACTATATTTTTCTAGTATTGTATTAGGGTAATGCTGACCTCAATAAATGAGTTGAGAAGCATTCTCTACTCTTCTAAGAGATTTTCTGGAAGAGTTCAAATAAACTGGTTCTTACCTAGTTGTTAAAATGTTTAGTAGAATTCCCCAGTGAAATCACTTGTGCCTGGACAACTTTTTAATGAAACTTATTTTTTCTTTTCTCTCTTTTTTTTTTTTTTTTTTTTTTTTTTTTTTTTTTTATGAGAGACAGCTTTTCTCTGTCCCCCAGGCTGGGGTGAAATGGCACAATCATAGCTCACTGTAACCTTGAGATACTGTGCTCAAGCAGTTCTCTCACTTCAGCCTCTCAAGTAGCTGGGACTACAGGTGTGTGCCACCATGCCCAGATAAAAGGGAGATTTTAAATAATGAATGAAACCTCTTTAATAGTTAAATAGCTATCAACATGGTCTCTTTCATCCTTGTTGAGATTTGGTAATTTGTGGTTTTTGAAGAACTGGTCCATTTCTTTAAGTTGTTGAAAATGTAATTTTATTGACCTTTTTCATAGAAACAGCTTTTTGCTTAAGTGACTTCTCTACTGTTTTTCAGTTTTCTGTTGTCTTTCTCCCATTGATTTCTCATTTGATTCCATTATGGTTACAGAATGTACTCTATATGATTTTAGTTCTTTTAAACCTGTTAAGGTTTGTTTTACGGCCTGTTATATACTCTATCTTTGTGAATGGTCTATGTGTGTTTATTAGTCAGTTCAGGCTGTAATAACAAAATACCATAGACCAAGTGGCTTAAACAACAGACATGTGTTTCCACATGGGCTTAATTGTGTCTCCCCAAAATTCATATATTGAGGACCTGACTCTCATTGAGATGGGGTCTCCAGAAGGTCATTAGGCTTCATGAGATCCTGTGTCTGGGGTGCTCATCATGTAATTAGTGCCCTTATAAGAAGAGAAACCACAAAGAGCATGCTTTCTCTTTTTTTCTTTCTATCTCTAGATATCTCTCTCTCTCTCTCTGCCACTTAAGGTTATAGGAAGAAGGCAGCCATCTGCAATACTTGCAATACCTTTGGAATAAACCTGAGATAGGACTTCTTAGCCTCTAGAATAGTGAGGAACAAAAAATTCTGTTTTTTATAAATTAGCCAGTCTCAGGTATTTTGCTACAGCAGCACAAATGAACTAAGACATCTACCAATTTTTTGTTCATGAATATTAACATATTCTCTAAGAGGATAGGAGCTTTCTCCACAGCTCTTCTCTTTTCTTTCTGAGTCCTTGCCAGAATTACCTGTTCCTTTATGGCACTATTGGCTTTTTCGACCATGCGCCTCAAAACTTTTCTAGCCTCCATCCCTTACCCAGTTTCAAAGCTGCTTCAATAGTTTTAGTTCTTTGTTACAACAGCCCTCCACTTCTTAGTACAATGACTGTCTTAATCAGCTCAGGCTTCCATAACAAAATAGCATAGAGTGAGTGGCTTAATTTGTTGCATTTCTGGAGGCTGGGAAGTCCAAGATCAGGATGCTGGCAAATTCAGTTTTTGGTGAGGGTTCTCTTCCTGCTTTGCAGATGGCTGCCTTTTACCTACATCTTCATGTTCTAGGGAGACAGGGAGAGAAAACTATCTGGTCTCTTCTTATGGGAGCACTAATTATATTATGAGGACCCCATCCTCATGACTTAATCTAAAGTAAGGCCACAAATATCACACAGGGGGTTAAATCTTCAAAATGTGAATCTGGATGAGACACAATTCTGTCCATAGCAGCGTAAACCACCCAACATATTTCACCTTGCCCACTGCCTAGACATGGCAGGTTTATCAAGACAGGGGAGTTGCAATAGAGAAAGATTCATTATGCAGAGCCAGCTGGGCAGGAAGCCAGAATTTTATTATTCCTCAAATCAGTCTCCCCAAGAATTCAGGGATTGGAGTTTTAAGGATAATTTGGTGGCCAGTGAATCAGGAGTTCTGTTTGGTGGGGTCAGAGATGAAATCACAGGGTGTTGAAGCTGTCCTCTTGTGCTGAGCCAGTTCCTGCATGGGAGCCACAAGACCAAATGAGCCAGTTTATCAATCTGGGTGGTGCCAACTGATCTATTGAGTACAAAGTCTGCAAAATATCCCAAGCACTTACCTTAGATTTTACAATGATGATGTTATCTCCAGGAACAACTTGGAGAAGTTTAGAATCTTGCAGCCTCCAGTCGCATGACTCCTAAACCACAATTTCTAATCTTGTGGCTAATTTGTTAGTCCTGCAAAGGCAGTCTAGTCCCCAGGCAGAAAGCGGGTTTGGTTTGAGAAAGAGCTGTTATCAGCTTTGTTTCAAAGCTACACTATAAGCTAAGTTCCTCCCAAAGTTAGTTTGGCCTATGCATAGGAAAGAACAAGGACAGTTTGGAGGTTAGAAACAAGATATGGAGTTGGTTAGGTCAGATCTCTTTCACTGTAATAATTTTATCAGTTATGATTTTTGCAAGGTGGTTTCAGCTGGATGCTTGAATAAAGAGCATTCTGCTGTCATTATGTGGAATCTTCTCTACATGTCTCCAAGTTTTAGTCATTGATTTCTGTGAAGGGAAGTGGTAAAGCCAATCATGAAATGTATCTCAGATTTTATCCATGCTGGACCTTAGTTCTGTATTTGGCATAGGACTTATGTATGTCCATATAAATTGTTTGATTCTAACATGCAGAAACACAAGTGCAGTCTCTCTATTGGGGAGTTTACTGTTATTTCTTCTACTGTTCTGAAGTGCTTACAAAAGTTTTATTTTCATTCTTAGCAAGGATGAGATCCAGGAGTCATAATTCTATTGCATTTTTACAAAAGTTGTCTAAAAGAGCTCAATGTCTCAGAGATCTCTTACTACATGAGGTACATGGAATATTTTTTTATAGGCAGAGAAATTAATGCAGAAAGAAGAATCATGTTTTTCATTGTCACACATGTGAGAGGAAAGGCCCATATATTTAACTCAGGTCTTGGGAATAGGCTGGTGCTTTTCTCCCTCCCAGATTATCTGGGATGCAGCTAAGTTGAACAGTTACTGTAACAGGAAACCAGGACTCTGGGATGAAAAAGAGTAGTAAAAAATTGATATTTCATAAAACTTACCATTATACAATGTTCTCTCTACATCTCATATAGTACTTTAAAGATACTAGAATATCTAAACATTTAAAATCTTTTATAAAATACAAAGAGAACCATATCATGTATGAGTTTTGAATCACAGATTGATGGATTTTACTGTTATCACAGAGGATGAAATAGGCAAATTATAGTGTTCCACTTTTACCAGCAGGTGATGTACCTGATTTCTGACTTATTGTAAAGTGAATTTGCAACTTCTTCAAAGTCACTGTTCATTTCAAAGGAATATTTTCAAATAGTAAATTACATATTTAAAGACCTAAGTGACCTTAAAAATTCTTTTTATTAGTCCCAGGCACTCATTATTTTGTGGAGTTCTAAACTTTAATTGGCCTGACCCATTTACTAAGACATTCTATTTCTCTTCTTAATCGTTCTCACCTTTTCCCTTACTCCCTATTTCACTAGGCTAAAGAATGAAAAGAAATAAAATGAATTCTACTTTTACCATGTCAGGATTTATCCAGGAGATATTTTCAAGAAACATATTATAAAGGATATATGACAAAGCAATATCCATTGCCACAAATATTTTATTGGTATTCATCCAACATTTGTGCTATAAACCTTTCCCACTTATGGTAGCAAGGGGGAAACCTTAGGAATGCCATATATCTACTAATCTTGGATTATAATTGGAAAAATGAGTCCATCAGCCCCGAAAGCTGTATCCTCTAATAGCATGAGAACTACAATGCTCAGAAATGTAAGTTTTATTAAAATAAAATTCAAGGGTTTCATTGATAAACTATTAGATTTATCACAGTAATCATATTTATACCATGAAAATTTATCAAGTCACTCACTCCTTTAAAGACGAGCAACTCAGTGGGTGGATGATGTAGCAATTTACTAAGCCAGGGAAGACCAGCAGAGAAACTGTTTTATTTGGCCATGCTAAATTAGAGCTAACTCTCAGATTTCCAAGTGATGATATCAAATGTGCATTTGGATTTATGAGTTTTGATGTCAGTGGAGAGACTAGAACTGGTGTAGTATGAAGAACTTTCAGATAATGGTTGTGTGTGTGTGTGTGTGTGTGTGTTTTCCACAAACAAGTAAAACTTAATAAGTTGAGAGTCTACCCCTTAAAATCCTCTACCCATGCAATCCTGCCACATTGTACAATTCTATATATCCATCTCAGACTAGATCCTATGACAATTAGAACCAAACCTGAGTCATAGTTACAGTGTCTGATCACAGTAGGTATGCAATTAAAGCTTGATAAATGAAGACATGAAGTATAATTCTTCAGTCACAAGCCTGGTAATGTATATTGCCCCTAAGATAAGCCCTTTGATACTTGAGGGGTCTTTGAAATGCATCCTTAACCCTAACTCTCTCTGAGCATCTACCCAGATCACCAGGTCATATGGCTACATGTTTGTTTATTTTGTATTGTCTACCCCTAGAGCTCTTGCTTGAATTCCAAACATGTTCAGCTGTGGTCTTGCTCTGAGGACACTAGACTTCTGTTCCAACTCAAATGAATAATTCTGTAAATCTCAGAAACTAAGATGCTGCCAACCCTATTATAGCTGACTTCAAATATTGCCCCACAGCCTACAAGCTCCAGAAGGCTTGCAAACACACATCATATCACATAATTGAGATTTGTCACTTGCCCAGTTTGCAAATTTACCATATCACTTAGGAAACTACTGTTCGAAGTGAGAGTGTTGGTTGCATTACTCAGCCCCCAAAGTCTACTATTGTCAGTATTCTTTTGGTTGCAAGTGATAGAGATGCTAAAAGGGTGAACGAGACTTAATGGAGGGGTGCTGAAACATTTCATGTGATCAAAAGGCTTCCCACAGAAAACAGGACCTCAGATATTGGAACCAGGAACTCAATCACCACCGTGATTGTTTCTCAATCTCTGCCTCTATCATCTTCCCCATCAAATCTCTACTACTACATTGGCTCATTCCAAGTAGTTGGAAACATGGCTATCTACTGATCCTGTCTTAAGTCATCTCTGCTTAATGATCTTAGAGAAGGGAGAAGCCTGACCTCTCACCATTCTTCAGTGATTTATTGGTCTTTGATTGTCCTGACTTAGGTAACAGCCACTCCTAGACAAACCACTTAGTCAAGGCAATGGAGTCATGTAATGGGCAGGCCTACCAGAATCACATGGACTTTGGAGAGAGATAGAGGGTGCAGTTATATGAGGAGCAGATACAGGTATGCAGGACAGATGTAAACAAATACATCTCTAAAGTTCCAGCACACTTCATGGCTGAACCTGTACAAAATCCAGCACTTAGAATCACCAAAGATTGCATCATCCTGGTCTTCACTCTGATCCCTTAGGCTTCTGTCTCTTCATCACTCCTTCCTCTTTTATCTTTAATTTACTTTTTACCTCATGCTGGAGTGAAGAAATTTAATATTATCTGAGCATTCTTTCCATCATAACGTATTTTACAATGGCAGTAGATTGAAGTATTTTAACAACGTGGGCTTTGGTGTCAGGATAATCTGAGTTTATATGCTGTCTTTTCCACTTACTATTTTGATCACCCTAGGCAAGTTACCTTGTGTCTCTGTGAAAAAGGGATGCCAATACCTACCTTAGGATAATTGTTAGAATTAAAATATATAAGAAAGGCTTTTCACAAGACTTAGGAAAAAATCAAACCTATATTGCTACGAGCCTAGGCCACCAAGCAGTAAAATAAAGAACACATATGCAAGGCAAATAGAAGTTTACAGTAGCTCCTGGGTACTCCACTGTTTATAACCCTACACTGAAAGAAGCTCACATCCTGAACTGAGCGACAAGGACTGTGAAGTGGACAGGTGGCCTTCAGTGATGTCACAGAAGGGCATAAAACAGAACTGAGCTCTGGTAGCTTAGCTCTCATTGAGATGTTCAAGAACAAAACCTACTTTCTGCCAAAAAAAAAAAAAAGTCAGAAGCTGGGCCAGAGCCAGCTGGCTTCGCAGAGGGCTTGGGATATATGAAAAACAGTGATAACCTAAATATTTTTTCCAGATGAAATTTCAAAATAGATAAAAAATTTATGAGATTGATATTTATAGTCTATTAAGGACAGGTGCTACAGAAGATAAGACTCTTATTTCAAACAATGTAGCATGAAGGATTCTGGCTGAATATTGAGTTTTCCAATGATAAAAAATATTTTTCAGGCAGTTCTTGACCAAAGGCCTTTGTATATGTAGAAGTTCCTGTGGCTTTTGTACTCCCACAACCACCCGTGGTTGGAGGCATCACTGCCACCATCATTGGAGCTCTGTTGGTGGGATAAGAGCAAGTAGGAATCCGACTAAAAAGTGACAGGGTGAGTGAGGAGATGGAGGTTTGGTTTATATAAGAGTTTAGTAAAATCATGAAGGACAGAAATTCTTTTTCTCTAATTATTATTCTCAGCCTGTTGGCTTTTGCTCTCAGGCTTTTTCCTTCATGAACTCAAAAGAAGCACAGAAGCATCAATCATCACATTTTCACATAGCCAAGTCCAAAGCCAAAAAAGGGATAGTGGGTGTTTCTCTTACGTATTACTCTGCTCAGGCTACCATGACAAAATACTCCAGTCTGGGCGGCTAAAACATTTAATTTCCCACAATCCTGAAGGATAGAAGTCCATGATTAACGTGGCAGCAAATTTGGTTTCTGTTAAGGCCTCTCTTTCCTGACTTGTAGAGAGCCACCTTCTTATTGTGTTCTCACTGGGTCTTTCCTCTGTGTTAGCATGGCAAGAGAGCTAGCCCTGGTGTTGCTTCCTCTTCCTATAAGGACATCAGTTCTATTGGATTAGGGCCCCACCCCTATGACCTCATTTACCGCTTATTACCTCTTTATAGATCATATCTCCAAATATAGTCATGCTGGAGATTAGGGCTTCAATGTATGTATTTGGGGCTGGGGGCACAACTCAATCTATGATGCCTTACTCACATCCCTTTTAAAGTGTGAGAAAAAATTTTCCCAGAAGTCTCAATCCATCTTCTCCTCCATTAAGTCATTCACTGGCAAGGGAAATAAAATGGCAACACCTGTTTCCTGGCCAGAGGCAGAATAGGTTCAGATTCCTCTTGAGTACCTGAATACCCAAGGAGTGAATGGAATCTGCCTTCATTAGCAAGGAAGGAGAAAATGCTTGTGTGGAGGCAACTGAAAGCATTGGGCACATTGGCTGTCAGAAAAATGCAACTTGAAACTTTAAGAGGTTCTGGGTACTTTAAAGGAGAGGGAAAGAAGGGGCTAAAAAAAAAGAAAGCAAATTAGAAGAGCTGACTCAACAGCTGGAGTCTTTTGTTATGCTACAGTATTGTGCTCATGCTTTTTTTTCTTTCTTTTTTTCTTTCTTTCTTTTTTTTTAAGACGGAGTCTTGCTCTGTCGCCAGGCTGGAGTGCAGTGGCGCAATCTCGGCTCACTGCAAGCTCTGCCTTCTGGGTTCCAGTGATTCTCCTGCCTCAGCCTCTCGAGTAGCTGGGATTACAGGTGCCCGCCACCATGCCTGGCTAATTTTTGTATATTTAGCAGAGACGGGGTTTCACCATGTTGGCCAGGATGGTATTGATCTCCTGACCTCGTGATCCACCTGCCTCGGCTTCCCAAAGAGCTGGGATTACTCCTTCACTGCCAATTTTAATATATATTAAGTGTAACCTATAGTAAACATTAGATCATATATATGAAATTCATTGTTTATAATTCAATGTTTTACATATATAATGAAAAACTTTGGCTTGCTTTGGTGATACAGTAGTTAAGGGAGGTATATTCTCTTTCTCAAAGTACCTTTCTGTGTTCCATGCCTTCATATATTTATATTACCCCAGCAAAATCAGTTTTCCAAAATACATTACTAAGAAAAAGTATATTGACAGATAGAAATTTGCATTTGAGGAGAGGGTGAGAAAGACAATTGTGAAGAATGAAGCATTGTAGAACAAAAAATGTAGACATATATAGAAGGCACATTTTGGATCTGAAAACATCAAAGCTATTTCAAGCTTTCTGTAACATAGAGAGAGGAATAGCAGGATATAGAGAGAAACAGGCAAGGATAACTGTGGAACTGTGGCTCTTTCAAAAATTTGCCTAAAATTATTATTAAGCAAAGAGCAGTCTTTTTCTCCCTTTTACTTTCGAATTTTCATAGCCCTGTCTTCACAGAACTGGAACTCATAGCAAATATGGCTTCTGTGTGTTTTTACTTTTAAGTAAAAAATACCTCTGATTCCAATTTTTAAGTACAAAATTGAAGGATCATTTATATACAGTAAAGTTCACCCTTTCAAATTTTACAGTGTGATGAGTTTTGACAAATGTAATCACTATCATAGTAAAGAAACAGAACACTGTCATCAGTTCAAACAAGTTTCTTCTATCCCTTTACAGTCAACCTCCTACCCAGGCTTAGTCCAGGCAGCCAGTGATTTGATTTTTGCCTGTATACTTTTCCCTTTTCCAGAAGGTCATACAAATAGAATCACATGGTGTGTAGCCTCAGGCTTCCACATGATACCATTGAGATTTGCTTTGGGCTGAATGTTTGTGTTCCCACAAAATTCACTGTTGAAGCCCTAACCTTCAATGTGATAGTATTTCCAGATGGGGCATTTAGGAGGTAATTAGGTCATGAAGTGGAGTCCCTTATGATAAGAGATATAAGAAAGCTTGTGTCCTTGCCCTCTCTCTCTCTCTTTCTCTCTCTCTGTCCCTTTGTCCTATGCCATGGAAAGATAAAATAAGACAGTTGCCTGCAAACCAGACAGAGGGCCCTAACCCAGTCTCCATATCTGTGAGCATCTTAATCTCAGACGTCCAGCCTCCAGAACTGTGAGAAATAAATGTTTATTGTTTAAGCCACCCAGTATGTAGTATTTTGTGACAGCAGCCTGAGCTGATTAAGACAGTAATTGGTACAGAGAAGTGGAGAAATAGTGTAATAAATATGTAAAACTGTGGAAGCAGCTTTGGAATTGGGTAATGGGTATCGGTTAGAGAAGTTTTGAGGTATGTGCTAGAAAAAGCCAGTATTCCTGTGAAAGGAATTTTAACAGCAATTTTGGTATTGGCTCAAGGTAAAAAGAAGAAAACTGTAGAGAAATCCTCTGTCATCTTAGAGAATACGTAAATAATTATGTATAGAAAGTTGATTGAAATATGGTTGTCAGAGGCCATTCTGATGAAGTCTCAAACAGAAATGAAGAACATATTATTAAAAACTTGAGGATAGGCCGGGCGCAGTGGCTCACACTTGTAATCCCAGCACTTTGGGAGGCCGAGGCAGGCGGATCACGAGGTCAGGAGATCGAGACCACGGTGAAACCCCGTCTCTACTAAAAAATACAAAAAAAAAAAAAAAATTAGCCAGGCGTGGTGGCAGGCGCCTGTAGTCCCAGCTACTTGGAGAGGCTGAGACAGGAGAATGGCGTGAACCTGGGAGGCGGAGCTTGCAGTGAGCCGAGATCGCGCCACTGCAGTCTAGCCTGGGTGACAGCGTGAGACTCCATCTCAAAAAAAAAAAAAAAAAAAACTTGAGGAGAGGCAATGTTATACAGTAGCAAAGAACTTGGCTAAATTGTGTTTGTGTTCTAGTGTTCTGTAGTAGGTACAACTTGTGAGGGATGAAGTTAGGTGTTTAGTTGAGGAGATATCTAATCAAAGTGTTGAAGCGGCATCCTGGTTTTTTCTGACTGCATATAGTAAAATGAAAAAGGGGAGAAATGAATTGAAGATGGAATTGTTAGGCAAAAATAAATTAGAACTTAAAGATTCTAAACCTCCCTGTCTATATTACAGAAAAGTGAGAGAGTATATTCAGAAGAGAAAACTAAGGGTATGGCAAACCAACCTTTGTTAAGGAGGTTAGTGTGGGTGTGACCCATAGACTTAATTGGCCATCTCACCAGAAGCCAAGGATAGAGAGGAAATAAGCCACCAGAAAAACTACCAGATGGGACTAAAGGAAACAGAAAGTGAGACTGAATGAAGGAAAACTGTGAATGTATGCTATCATTGAAGAAAAGGTAAGAAGGACTTCAAAGGTGACTTGGAGATCATCAGGGACACCACCTGGGTGTCAAGAGGGCAGGGTTGGGGCATAGAAAGAGCTACTGCAGGGCTGCCCTACAGAGAAAAGGGAGTGACATAGCCATGCCACACCAGTGGGCCCATAAGACCAAGCATTGAGAGACAAAGAGGATTGTTCTTGTGCCTTAAAGTCTCATGGGATTTGATGTCCCATGTTTTGGACTTGCTTGGGGCCTATTACCTTCCCTTCTCTCTCATTTTTTCCCATTTCTAGTGGCATTGTCTATCCTATGCCTCTCCCATCATTACGTTTCGGAAGCACATAACTTGTTTTGTTTCACAGGTTCACAGCTAGAGGGGAGTTTTGACTCAGCAAATGACTATTACCTTGAGTCTCACCATACCTAATTTAGATGATACTTAAGTGAGACTTTGGACTTTAGACATTAGGATTGATGCTGGAACGAGTTAAGAATTGTGAAATTTGGGGACAAAATGTGTGTGTTTTTTATATGTAAGAAGGACATGAATTACAGGGGACTGGGGTGGAGTGCTATGGACTGAATAGTGTCCCCCTGCAAAAAAAATAATAATAAAAAAAAATTGAAGCCTAATCCCTAATGTGATGGTATTTGGAGGTGAGACCTTTGGGAAGTAAGTATATCATGAGGGTAGAACCCTCCTAATGGGATTAGTGCCCTTATAAGAAGAGACACACGAGAGCTTGCTCCCTCTTTTTCTCTCTCTCCTCTCCACCATGTGAGGATACAAGGAGAAGGTAGCCATCTGCAAACCAGGAAGAGTGTTCTTACTGGACACCAGATCTGCCAATGCCTTGACCTCAGACTTACAGCCCCCAGAACTGTAAGAAATAAACTGCCAAATTGTTTTACAGAGTGGCTTTATCAGTTTGTATTCATATTTGCTGTATATGAGTTCCCAGTTGTTCCATGCCATTGTCAGTATGTGATCTTGTCTGTCTTTTCATTTTAAACATTCTAGTAAGTGCGTAGTGGTGTCTCCTTATGGATTTAATTTGCATACTCTAATTTGCTAATAATGTTATACAGGCCTTTTTTATTAGCTTGGAAATAATATCATGAATTCTACAGAATCTGAGACACACACAGAGGGAGAGAGAGAGAGAAAAGAAGGGAAGAAAGATGAAGGAACAAAAGAAGGAAGGAGAAAGAATAGGATTGGATTTTGTGTTACAACCAAATGGTAACTTTGTAGTAAATGTTGGAAGCCTGAGCAAGAGCGTAAATTCTGGATTGCTGACTTCACAGAAGTCAAATTAAAAAGTGAGGCAAAGTAGAGGGAAGCCAAATGAGGGGAAAAAAAAAGTTGGAACCAACATATGTACTATTAGTAAAAGATTTTACATGTACATAACATTGAGAATATGTCCAAATAAAAGTGAAGCAAGTAAAGGTACCTAGTGAATGTAATTCTCATAAATTCTGACAGTGTGTCACTTAGAATACTGCTTAGAAGATGTTTTGATAAATATTTGGAGGTCAAAACAAATTGCTTAGAAATTGACATCATGGGTCAGGATATAATCATGGAGAAATTGAGATGCAAGCCAAGAGTGCAAGGAAAGCAGCAAGAGGAACTCCATGCTGATATGAGGTACTTTGCTAAGAATCTTTTATTCCTGCCTTATATCTTCTCCTGTGCCTTTATAAAATACCTGACACATAAAATGACTCCATAAAAGCATGAAGGAGAGTTTGATGACAACGTGATTCTTAAGGTGGGCTTAAGTGGGCAAGAAATATGAGGGATTCCATGCTTTTCACCAACAGTGTATTGGTCAACTATGCTAAATTACTGGTGGTTGACAAGACATTGACTAGATGACATTTCAATATCCCTGTGAATGCATCAAGTTAATAATTTTTAAGAGAAGGTATTGGATATCTATTTTGAGATTAACAGTATATTCTGAATTCCAGAAACATGTATATATATATGTAAACATATGGTATAATGTTTACCCACAAATTATTTATAATTTAATTGAGATGAAAAAATTGTAAGCATTGTCACAGCTGAGGGATCATTCTTTTAGTAGCTATAGCTGCTTGAATTTTGAGTAACTGCAAGAAAAAAATGAGATTAGTATGCTTCTCAAACTATTGATAGATTTTATTGCTGCCTTAATACCCACTGGAATTAATGACAGCAGGTCATAACCTTTTTCAAGACTATCTTGAAAAAATTGTCACAAATATTTTATTGATAAAATTTGTCCCTTAATATGCTGTACAAATTCTACCCCTCCTCTCATAAAAATCTGTACTGCATTGGTGGATAACCAGCAAGGCTTCTGATGTATTTTTTTCCAGAGGGGTTGGGGTCTACTATCCTGTTCTTTTACTCTGCATATCCAGTTCATCAACTAATGAATTGTCATCTTCCTAACATCCTTGAGTTCTTCCCTTCAAAGTCTGCAGCCATATGTTAAAATTTTTGAGATGCACAATTTTTATTTAGAGGCTGGACAAAATTAAATTCCTCTCAAGAGAGGCATTAGCACTGAAGAAAATAGGTACAGAAAAGTGTATTCTGAAACACTTAGCCAGGAAACCAAAATAAAAAGAAAGCTAATTGTACAAAGTTACTGTTAAAAAGAAACAGATATAATAAATGTCTTCAAACAGATATAAGTGTCTTCAAAGTAGACATTTATCCTTCTCAGCAGTCCACAGATGATATGATGGTTTCAGGGTACCAAGGGCCCATTACTCTGCCATCCTCAGGACTTCCTTCTCTGGTTGCAGAATGGCTACTCCAGCTCCCACCGTCACATCCCCATTCCACTGATTAGTAAGGGAAAGGAGGAAGGAAAGTTTACAGGACATACTCTTCTGTTTTGCAAACATGACCCAACGTGTATACATCAGATGTTCAAATTTTTTTTTTTTTTGTCAAAACGTCACATAGCTAAATACAGCTTCAAATGAGGCTGGAAAATGTAGTCTTTAGCTGGGATACCAAATGTCTATATTCTAGGACATAGTCATGGACATTATCATGGAGAAATTGAGATGCAATCCAAGTGTAGGGAAGCAGCAAGAGGGATTCCATGCACATATGAGGTATTTTTCCGATAAGCTTTTATTCCTGCCTTATATCTTCTCTTGTGCCTTTATAAAATGCCTCCATAAATGAATGAAGGAGAATCTGATGATAACTTGAGTCTTCTAGTTGGGCTTACGTGGAGCAAGAAATTGGAAGGATTCCATGATGTTCACCAACATTTTTATTACTGTTGAAAAGAGGAAAAATGGTAATTGGAGAGACCACCAGTTGTCTCTGAAATGTACCATCATATTTAAACCTCCTCTTCCCTTCCTTGGAGATTCAAGGCATCACGAAATCCTGTAGGTATTATCATCCAGACTTCACTTTCTTGTTTCTCCATCTTCAGATATTTTAAATTATTAAAATATCTTCATAATTTACTTCACTTTATCTACTTTGGCTTCTTTACAATTAATTCTCTATTTTTCAAGGAACGTGATCTTTTCAGTATTCAGCTATATTCACCTTATCAATTGATACTAACTTTTCTTAGATACAAAACACACAAACTCCACTAGGATAAGAACTGTGTTTGTTTTGTTCATTATTACATCTCCTGTACCTATCACAGAGTAAATGTGCAAAAAATATTTGCTAAGTACATTTAATAAATCATTCAATGAATATTTTTTGACTTTGAGTACAGGAGAGAATCATGTATTCACACAGTAATTCTGGAAAAGATAATATAGTATTTGAAAGTGACTCCGATGAACATGAATTTGAGGCTATTTCTCCTAGAAAAAAATTTGGAGGGGGAAAGTGTTATGGTTAAATCAGTTAAGCTAATAGATAAAAGAGCCATAATTCTTAGAGAAAACGTAGTTGTTAGTCATTCCCTTTGACCAGCTTCAGTGTTGCCTCAACTTTCTTGGTGAAATTTTCCATGCCCCTCTGAAGTATTTTGTCAATTGAAAGGACTCTTTCCATAAACTTCAGCATTTCAAAAATGAATTTATCTGGCAAGTACATTTTCACATACAAGAATTAAAGTGCAACATAAATCTTTTGGTAGCCATGTATCAAGACATCTTTAATTAAAGAAGCCTTAGGTCACAAACGTCTAGAGTTAATTTACTCTACAGAGTCTTATCTGATTTTCTAAAAATTTACATTGCCAGCAAAGCTACTTTCCTTTGTTTAATGCACTTAAAAACATTTCCAACTTAATTTTTTGGCAACGCTCTTTTTGTGTTTGTACATGAAATAAAATTATTTTACATACATGCTTTCTATGCTAACATTAGAGAGTAAAATTGTGTGAAAATGACTGCAGGGAATAGAAGAGTACATGATTCTCTATAAAGAATGTAATGCCATAGGCTAAGTATTATGTTTCTAAAATTATACCTTTATTCTTGACAAATATAAATCCAGTAATAAAGATGACTCTTAGACTGTGTTGCAAATTCAGTTGACAATGATATTCATATTCTGACTCTGGGCTAATTTCTTGAGTTTAAAAATTGTTTTTTCTTGTCTAATATAAAAGTTTAAGAGCAAGTGAATGTGCATACATATTAAAACTTGGCAGAAATAAGTATCAGATCTTTACAGATTTAATCTTACTTCCTTCCAACTTATTTTAAAGCAATCTTGATTCCACATATAAGATGGAGTAGATTTTTTTTTTATTATGTAGTAACTTTTTCAGGTTACTTGAGAATAGCTATTATTACTTGAAAAGGTAATTTATCACTATCATATTGAAAAATCATTTATTAAGCAACTAATTATGCATAACTAGGCTAGGTGAGCACAGTTACAAAATGTAATTTATGAAATTACATAAATACAGGAAACTGAAAGTTAGGTAAAATATTAAATGTATTAATATCAGGAAGGTTTTTCATCATGCATTGACTGAGGATTTGTCTACTAAGTGTATCATAAGTAGGTCATGTGGCAGGATAGTCTGGGAGCATAGACAATTGGGATGGGGCTCAGATGAGTAATCATAGGGGGTTTTATTCCATGCAACAGGGAGTAGTAATCATGGAAGTGAGAGAGTTGACATGACGGTTCTTCTTGGGTTTAGTTAGACTGCTAATATAATTTTACCAAATAGACAATTATCAGAAATAATTAAAATACCTTAACAAATGAGTTCAATATTTCAGCAGCTTTTCATGGTTCTTTCCTAACAAGAGTTCTTTTATACTGCCCATAAAAATTGTTTATATATCCTGACTTTTATTAAGTACTTATCTGAATATTAAAACATTTTTCCTATCACTGCTTCATGTATCCTTAAAATTTATCTGATATCAATTTCCACACATTATTAAATTCTCCCTTAAATTCATTTCATATCAAAATTCAATTTTAGTCTTATAAAGGTTTTTAATAAAAATGAACAATATTACCTTTAGTCTTATTTTTTGATCAGGATTTTAGTTTTGAAAAGCATTCAAGTTCCATTAATATAAAAGTAAAAAAAAGAAAATCAGAGTTCAGGCTTTTGGGTACAGCCAACTTCAAATATGTGAGTATGCTTTGACAATTATAATCACCAGGTATGCTTATATTTCTCTTCAGGCTAATCAACAACTCCTCACACATGCCATTGTCAGCATCATCAACCCATATTTATTGAGACAGAAATATGGAGCATTGTGAAAAACAATAGCAACTCAAAATGATACATAATATCTTCCACAAGGTATTTAGAATTTTAATATGCATTCCCTTTGTGTTTTCAGAGTTGTACAAAAATAAAAGAAGGAGTCATGGAGAGGAAGTATAAAAATTGTGGCGAATATAATTGCTTGCCTACCACACAGCCTTCTTTTTTTCTTATCATCATAAATCCAATTTTGTTCCACACAATGTGCCTGGATCCAAGGAAAGGTATCAGTTTTGCCCAGACTAGTGATCTTCATGAGACTTAGGAAGCTTCAAAGTCTTCATTGAGCAGGGCTTTCTGATCATAGCATCATATGTATTAATCTTGGCCCCTCACAACTCATGTTCAACATTATGTTCCAGGCGTGATAACAATTTTTAAAAAATGCTGTTGGGTTTGTGAATATCTTTTAGAGGGCAGTGCCACTCTTAGTTGAGAAACAATAGTCTAAACTAATCATGCTAATCTTGTTGTTTTTTTTTTCTTTTTGCCAGTTTTTGGTCTAAGAGGACCAATATGACCTAGTTCTCACGAATGATATGCCAGGGTAACTCCCATGGTTTGTTTCTGGGAAATTTTTAATTTCCTAATGAAAGACATAGCATTGGGGACAGAGCTTTGTCTTGCTCCTTTTCACTCTTCCAGCTTTGGATATTGTAGAGAAAGAATGAGATATCTGGAATACTAACAGTGGTCTTGTGACACTAAAGCAGAAAGCCTGACCATAAAAGGCACTCACACCGAGAATGACAGAGTAGTATAAAACATGCTAGGCCCTGAAAAACATGGTTGAACTGCTGAAACGTGCTGGGAAGATTGTAAATCTCGTTATTGTTTACAGTTTAATTAGCAAAATATTCAACTACTACAGAGTATCACAATGCAGAACATTTTAAAAGACCTACCCAATGCATTTTGTTGTGTTGAATATTTTCTTGCAGACTCCATTTTTAGGAAATTTCACAAATATAGTGGTCCTAAGGAGAATGTTGTAGGAAGTCCACAATAAAAGTAAGTTAAAACTATTTATTTTAAGGGTTCATGAAAATAGTATTTTGTGTAGAGCAGATGTAACTTAAAGGATGCCCTAGGGAACACCTCAGCACACATCTAGTCCAGTTGTCATTATTTGCTTCTTTTTTATATATAACAGCCTAATCAAGTGGAACAGTGTCAGCCTGAACACTTCTATGATATAGTACTTAACAACTGCCAGGGCATCCCACTGCATTTTTGGATAGCTTTCAGATTTGAAAATATGCCACATGTTCATTCCAAATCAGGCTCTCTATTGCTACTCCTGCATTGTTTCTACATCTGAAGCCCTAAAGAAAAAAACATATATATAATCTCTTTTTTCTTGCTAACAGGGTCTAATTACGCAAGGTTAACAACAGGAAGGAAAAGATAACCTGTGGGATGAAATTGAAATACGAGATGTCAGGGAATCCTAATGTGGCATAAATAGTTCTTGCTAAATGACCTTGTACATCTCCTGCTCAGCCTATTTGGTCTTCAACTTGCCATCCATTCTTTGCATATTTAGTACAATTAAACCTGCCATCCTCAAGCTCTAAAAATGAACAGCACACTCCATATGTTCATAGCTATTTTACAAGGGACCAAAAAAATGGCAGACATCCATCCTTGTGTTCACGCCAAAGCACAATTTGTCAATTGAAAGATATTAGTTGATACAGTGGAAATGGGCTGGAAAACCTCATTTGGCATGCCAACAGAGCTCTTATACAATGATCTCAAATTTTAAAAATAGACCATGGCCAACCTTCAACTCAGAAGTGACTTGGATCAGGCTATTTAGTGCTTATAAAACAGTGACTAAACATGTCATCAGACAAATCCTAAGCAATGTGCATGTAGCATTCCACTAAAACAAATTGTTATTTTTGTTATGCTTTCTTTTGTTTACTACAGAAGAAAATTATTAGCAATCCCAGAAGGATGTATTTCAACTTTCGCCAATTTGGGAATACATTGAGGTCTTAAGTTTTATCATATTCAATTTTTGTATGTTGTATGGCGAGGGAAATTATTAATAGGAAGAAATTTATATAAAACCATTTCTTCTGTTCCTGAAATAACTCATAATTTTCAATAACAAATAGAAGCAATCTACTGTGATGAATTTTAAATTAAAAATAGAAGTGGATCTTTAACTTGAGGTAATTGAAGTTGCTATCTAGGATTAGAAAATATGATAAAACTGGACTTAATTTTCCCTCAAAAGAATGTTAACTTATAAACGAAAACTTTTTCTTTTGGTGCATAATATCTGGGAGTTGGGGATGTGGAGAATATAGTTTGGAAGATGAGAGGAGATATTAACCATTACTAATATAGTATAGCTATTATATTATTGATTTATCTTTATAATTAAAGACAATCACATTTGAAAGAAATGTTTATTAATAAACATACCCCCCATTATTACTGGAACTATGTATAGCATGGGTCATGAAAACAAATTGACAAGAAGAAACCATATAAATGAATACACAGCCTAGAATTTTATTCTATACTTAAGACAATGATCTGAATGGACTTAAGAGTAGATTGAAAATGACCTAAGAGTCAATGAACTTAAAAGTAGACCAGTAGATAATTTTTCAATTCGAAAAACAGAGAACAAAAGGATATTTTTTTTTAATGACTGGTGCCTCAGAACTTATCATGAGACAATATCAGAAATATATTTGGGTTCAAGGGTGGAACAAGATGGCCAAATAGAACACTCCAGCAATAGTTCCCCCAACAGGAGCACCAAATTGAACAACTGTCTGTACAAAAAAGCACCTTCATAAGAACCAAAAATCAGGTGAGCGATTACAGTCCCTGGTTTTAACATCACATCAAGGAAAGAGGCAGTGAAGAGGGTAGGAAAGACAGTCTTGAATTGCTAATACCACCTTTCTCACATCCATCAGCAGCAGCCCCATGGCATAGAGAGAGTGTGTGCTTGGAGGAGAGACAGCGCAGTGACTGTGGGCTTTGCATTGGAACTCAGTGCTGCCTTGTCACAGTGGAAAAAAACATGGGGTGGAATTCAGTTGGTGCCCACAAAAGGAACATTTAGATCAGCCCTAGCTAGAGGGGAGGTGTCCATCCCAGCAGTCAGAACCTGAGTTCCAGTTAGCCCCACCACCATGGGCTGAATACCCTAGATTCCCATATAAACTTGAAAAATAGCTAGGCCACGAGGCCTGCAATTCCTAGGGAGGTCTTGGCACTGTGTTGGGCTGGAGCCAGTGGACTTGGAGTGCACATGACACCAGCCAGGGTGGCCAAGCAGGGAGTGCTTGCATCACCCCTTCCCCATCCCAAGGCAGGGCAGTTCACAGGTCCAGGAGAGACTCCTTCCTTCAGCTTGAGGAGAGGAAAGAGTAAAGAGAATGTTGTCTTGCAAGTTGGATACCAGCTTAGGCAAAGTAAAATAGGGCACCAGGCAGAGTTCTAAGGCCCCCATCCAGGCCCTAGTTGCTGGATATTTTTAGACCCAGTCTGCCAGAAAGGATCCCACTGCCTTGAAGGGAAGGACCCAGTCCTGGTGGGATTCATCACCTGCTGACTAAAGGGCCATTGGACCTTGAATAAACATCAGTGATACCAAGGCAGTACTCACCACAGGCCTTGGGTGAGAGCCAGGGCCATGCTGGCTTCAGGTGTGACCCAGCACATTCCCAGTGGTGGGGCCATGGGAAGAGATTTCTTCTGCTTGAGGAAAGGAGAGGGAAGAGTAAAAGAAACTTTGTCCTGCAGCTAGGACACCAGCTCGGCCACAGTGGGATAGGCCATAGTGGGCCACAGACTCCTGTGGCACATTTCTGGATCTGTTCTGCACCAGAGTCCCCTGCTGCCATGAAGAGACATAACCAGGCCTGGAATCATTTGCCACAAGTTGACTGAAGAGCCCTAGGGCCTTCAGTGAACATCAGCAGTAGTCAGGCAATACTTGTCACAGGCCTAGAGTGGTGGGGTCCATGGGAAGAGAATCCTTCTGCATAAGGAAAGAAGGGAGAAGAATGGGAAGAAGTTTTTCTTGGGGCTTGGGTGCCAATGTAGCTGAACTAGAATAAAGTCCCAAGTAGATCCCTAAGGTTTCCAACTACAGGCCCTGGCTCCCAGACAGCATTTCTGGACCTACCATGGGCCAGTGGAAAACTTGCACCCCTGAAAGGAGGGAAACACGCCTGGCTGGATTCACCATCTGCTTACTGAAGAGCCCTTGGACCTTGAGTGAGCATTAGTGTCAGCTAGGCAGTGGTACCTGCAGACCTTGGGCAAGACCCAATACTGTGCTAGCTTCAGGTAAGACTCAGCAGAGTCCCAGTGGTGGTGGCCACAGGGGTGCTTATGTTACCCCTCCCCCAGATCCAGGCAGTTCAGCTCAGAGAGAGAGACTCCATTTGTTTGAGGGAAAGTAAGGGAAGAGAACAAGAATCTCTGCCTGGTAATCCAGGGAATTCTCCGATATCTTACTCAAGACCAACAACACAATGTCTCTATGAACCTGTAAGAGTCACAGCATTACAAGGCTAGGGGTGACCCCTAATGCACATACAATTGCAGTAACCAAAGATTTACATCACAACACTGAATTCCCTTTGAATACCTGGAAAATCTACCCAAGAAAGATGAGTACAAACAAACCCAGACTGTGAAGAATATAATGAATACCTAACTCTTCAGTGCCCAAATATCAATGAACATCCACAAGCATCAAGACCATCCAGGAAACATGACCTCACCAAACAAACTAAATAAGGTAACTGTGACCAATTTGTGACCTTTCAGACAGAGAATTCAAAATAGCTGTTTTGAGGAAGCTCAATGAAATTCAAGACAAGACAGAGAAGAAATTCAGAATCCTGTGAGATGAATTTAACAAAAAGATTGAAAATGGAAATTCTGAAGCTGAAAAATACAATTGACATAAAAAGAATGCATCAGAGTCTCTCAACAGCAGAACTGATCAAGCAGAAGAAAGCATTAATGAGCTTGAAGACAGGCTATTTGAAAATACACACAGTCAGAGGATAAAAAAATAAATTTTAATGAAGCACACCTACAGGATCTAGAAAATAGCCAAAAAAGGGAAAATCAAAGAGTTATTGGCCTTAAAGAGGCAGTAGAGAGAGAGATGGGGGTAGAAAATTTATTCAAACAAATAATAATGGAGAACTTTCCAAACCTAGAGAAAGATATCAATGTTCAAGTACAAAAAGATTATAGAACACCAAGCAGGTTTAACCCAAATAAGAATATCACAAGGCATTTAGTAATCCAACTCCCAAAGGTCGAGGATAAAGAACAGATTCTAAAAGCAGCAAGAGAAAATAAATAACATACAAAGGTGCTCCAATATGTCTGGCAGCAGACTTCTCAGTGGAAACTTTACAGGTCAGGAAAGAATGGATGACATATTTAAAGTGCTGAAGGAAAACAAACAACCTTTTGTCCTGGAATCTAGCAAAAATATCCTTCAAACATTCAAACATGAAGGAGAAATAAAGATTTTCTGAGACAAGCAAAAGCTGAGGAGTTTCATCAACACCAGAACTGTCCTACAAGATGGTAAAGAGAGTTCTTCAATCTAAAAGAAGAGGACATTAAGAAGCAATAAGAAATCACCTGAAGGTACAAGACTCAGCGGTAATAGTAGGTACACAGAGAAACACAGAATATTATAACTGTAGCTGTGGTGTGTAAACTACTCATATCTCGATTAGAAAGACTAAAAGATGAACCCATCAAATGTAATAATTACAAAAATTTGAAGACATAGACAATATAATAAGATATAAATAGAAACAAGAAACAGTTCAAAACCAGGAGAGATAAAATGTAGAGTGTTTGTTATGTCTTTTTTTTGTTTGTTAGTCCATTTGTTTGTTTTGGCAATCAGGGTTATGTTGTCATCAGTTTAAAATAATGGGTCATAAGATGTTATTTGCAAGCCTTATGATAACCTCAAGTCAAAAAACCTACAACAGACAAAAAAATAAAAAGCAAGAAATTAAAACATACTGCTAGAGAAAGTCACCTTCACAAAAAGGAAGATAGGAAGGAAAGGAAAAGGGAAGAAAAGACCACAAAACACCCAGAAAACAAATAACAAAATGGTAGGAGTAATTCCTTACTTACCAATAACAACATTGAAGGTAATGGATTAATCTCTTCTCTCAGGACACATAGATTGGCAGAATGAATGGATTAAAAACAAGACCCAAGATTATATTGCCTACAAGAAAAACACTTAGCCTATAAAGACACACATAGACTGAAAATAAAGGGATGGAGAAAGATATTCCATGCAAATGGAAACACAAAAAAGGGCAGGAGTAGCTATACGTATATCAGACAAAATAGATTTCTAGATAAAAACTACAAAAAGAGACAAGGTCATTATATGATGATAAAAGTGTCAGTCCAGCAACAGGATGTAATAATTGTAAATATATGTGTACCAACACTGGGCCAGGTGAGCAGCAGTTGAGCGAGCAAAGCTTCATCTGTATTTACAGCTGCTCCCCATCACTAGCATTACTGCCTGAGCTCTGCCTCCTGTCAGATCAGTGGTAGAATCAGATTCTCATAGGAGTGTGAACCCTATTTTGAACTGCATACAAGGGATTGAGGTCACAAGCTCCTTATGAGAATTTAAGCCTGATGATCTGTCACTGTCTTCCATCACCCCCACATGGGAACAACTACTGGCAGGAAAACAAGTTCAGGGCTCCCACTGGTTCTACATTATGGTGAGTTGTATAATTATTTTATTATGTATTACAATGCAATATTAATAGAAATAAAGTACAAAATAAATGTAATGTGCTTGAATCATCCCAAAACCATCCCCCTCACCCCCATTCCATGGAAAAATTGTCTTCCATAAAACCAGTCCTTGGTGCCAAAGACATTGGGGACCGCTGTTTCACTATGTCTTATAAGTTTTGGTATGTTGTATTTTGTTTTGATTCTTCTCTAAGTGTTTTCTAATTTCCCTTGTAATCTCTTTCTTTATACATTGATTACTTAAGAGTGTGGTGTTTAATTTCCATAAATTTGTGAATTTTCCAGTTTTTCTATTGTTATTGATGTATAACTTCACCCTATTGTGGTCACAGAAGATATTTTGCATGATAACAATGTTTTCCGATCTGTTGAAACTTAATTTGTGGCCTAATATGTTGGTTTACACTGGAAAATGTCCCAGCTGCACTTGAGACAATTTTATATGCTCCCGTTGTTGCTTACATCTGTTAGATCTAGTAGGTTCATTGTGGTTTAAGCCCTATGTTCTTACTTGCCTTTGGTGTGGTTTTTCTCTCCACTATTGACAATGGGTATTGATGTCTCCAACTAGTATTGTAGAACTATTCCTCCCTTCAATTCTATCAGTTTTTGATTTATATATTTCGATGGTCTGTTGTAATGTGTGTAAATACTTATTATGTCTTCTTGCTGTATTGAAATTTTTATTAGTATATAATGTCCTTCTTTGTCTCTTGTAATGTGTTTTAATTTAAAATCTATTTGGCCTAATTAATATAGCCACCCTTGCTCTCTTTTGGGTAACAGTTGCATGGAATATCTTTTTCCATCTTTTCACTTTCAATCTATATCTTTGGATTTAAATGGAGTCTCTTATAGACAATGTATAGTTTGGTGTTTTTTGGTTTTCTTTTTAGATGGAGTCTCACTGTGTCACCTAGGCTGGATTGCAGTGATGTGATCTGAGCTCACTGCAATCTTCACCTCCCAGGTTCAAGCGATTCTCATGCCTAACCCTCTCAAGTAGCTAGGATTACAGGCATGTGCCACCATGCCCGGCTAGTTCCTTTTTAGTAGAGGCCGAGTTTCACCATGTTGGCTAGGCTTGTCTTGAACTCCTGACCTCAGGTGATCCACCCTCCTCAGCCTCCCAAATTGCTGGGATTACAGGCGTGAGCCACCATGCCCAACTAGACAATGTATAGTTGGTCATATGTTTTTATCCATTCTGCCAATCTGTCTTTTTATTGGAGAATTGAATCTATTTACACTTAAAGTAATTACCAATAAGTAGCGATTTTTAGTTGGCCCTTGAACAACAATGGAGTTATGGGCACTAACCCCCCCATGCAGTTGAAAATTTGTGTATAATTTTGACTCTACAAAACCTTAACTACTAATAGCTTAGTGTTGACTGGGAGCTTTACCAATAACATAAGCAATTAACACATATTTTCTATATTACATGTGTTGTATACTATATTCTAATAATGAAGTAAGCTAGAGAAAATAAAATGCTATTAACAAAACCATAAGGAAGTGAAAATATATTTAGTACTCCTTAAACGGAAGTGGAACATCATAAAGGTCTTCATCTTGGTCAATTTCACATTGAGTAGGCTGAGGAGAAGAAAGAAGAAGAGGGGATGGTCTTGCTGTCTTAGGCATGGCAGACGCAGAAAATGTGGACGAGGTGGAAAAGGAGACAGGAGAGGCAGAAACATTTTGTGTAACTTTGAAAAAAAATCTGCATAGGAGTGAACCTGAACAGTTCAAACCCATGTTTTTCAAAGGTCAACTGTACCTCTGTCACTTTTCTATTTGTCTTCTATTTTCCATATAGTATTTTTCCCTAATTTCCTGCATTATTTTATTATTTGTGTTGTTTTATATAGTAAAATATTTAAATTTCCTTTTCATTTCCTTTTTCATGTATTTGGTAACTGTTTTCTTGGTGGTTATTATGGGCATTACATCTAACATCCTGAAGTTACAACACTCTAATTTGAATTCATACCAGTTTACCTTCAATAACATATAAATCTCTGCCCTTTACAACTTTGCCCCCATGCCCTCTTGGTTGTTGATATCACAAAATTACATCTTTGCACACTGTATATTCCCAAAATCAAGGTGATAATTTTAATGCATTAGTTTTTAAAGTTATGTAAAAAACTAAATCTACAGTTGCAAACCAAACTTAACAATTGTACTAGCTTTTAGAGTAATAATTCATTATTTTAGTGTAATTCTTAAGTAGAAAACAAAAAGTGGAGTTAGAAACCTTTGTACAATAATACTTACTATCTTTTATACTTGCACATGTATTTTACTTTTATTGAGATTTTTTTTTTTCTTCATATGGCCTCAAGTTACTTACTGTCTAATGTCTTTTCATTTTACCCTGCAGAACTCCTTTAAGCATTTCTTGCAGGGGATGTCTACTCATAATCAATTGACTCAGGTTTGTTTATCTGGGAATATTTAATTTCTCCCTTACTTTTGAAGGACACTTTTGTCAGATATAGAAATTTTGGATGACAGCTTGTTTTAGGACTTTGAATGTGTCATCCTACTGACTTCTGGCCTCCGAAGTTTCTGATTAGAAACCTGTTCATACAATGAGAACACATGGACACAGGAAGGGGAACATCACACTTCAGGGACTGTTGTGGGGTGGGGGGAGGGGGGAGGGGGGAGGGATAGCATTAGGAGATATACCTCGTGCTAAATGACGAGTTAATGGGTGCAGCATACCAACATGCCACATGTATACATATGTAACAAACCTGTACATTGTGCACATGTACCCTAAAACTTAAAGTATAATAATAATGAAATAAAAAACCTGTTCATAATCTTATTGAGGATAACTTCAATATGATGAGTTCCTTCTCTTTTGCTATTTATAAGATTTTCTCTTTCTTTTGAAATTTTCATTATAATTATAATGTGCCTTGCTATGATTTATTTTTTTTTGAGTTCATCTTATTTGGATGTGTTGAGCTTGGATGTTTATATCCATGTCTTTAATCAAATTTGGGAAGTTTTCAGCCTTTATTTCTTTAATTATTCCCTCTGCTCTTTTCTCTGTCTCTTCTTCTGAAACTTCTACATTGCATATATTGATCTGCTTCATGGTGTCACAGTTTGCTTAGGTTCTGTTCACATTTCCTCAACCATTTTTTTATTTTATTCCTCAGACTTGATAATTTCCATTGCCCTATCTTCAAGTTCATGGATTCTTCATCCTCAAATCTGCCTTTGAATCCCTTTAGTTAAGTTTTTACTTCAGTTATTGTATTTTTAGCTCCAGAATTTATTTTTGGTTAATTTTTAGCTTTTTTTAAAATTACTTTCTTGATATTTCCATTTTGTTCATACATTGTTTTTTTTTTTAATTCTCTATATTTTCTTTTAGTTCTCTGAAAAACTTTTAACATTTTTTTTGGTTTGTTTAAGTCTTTGTTTAATAGATGTGCCACAGGTCTTTTTCAGGGACAGTTTTTGTTGTTGTTGTTTTAATCTTTTGAATGGGTCATATTTCCTTGCTTCTTTGTGTGGGTCATATTTTCTTGCTTCTTTGTAACATAATACCTGAAACTGGGTAATTTAAAAAGAATTTATTTCTTACAATTGATTTTCTTGTTCCAAACTTGACATTTGAATCTAATGGTGAGGTAAATCTGAAAATAACATTCTTCCTTTTGGGGTTTCCTGTTTTTGTTACTGTTTTTTGGTTTGGGTTTTATTTTTTTATTGCTATAGGCCTTCTCTGTGCCAAAGATCAGCATGCGTTGTAAACTTCAGGTCTTCTCAGGGCTTTTCTAAGCTTGTGCCTTTCTCTAAGCATGTGTGGTCACTTTCTAATTTTTCCTGTGTCTTTCTCTTTTGTGCTCTTCAATTTTTTGCTTGTCTTTCATGTACGGCTCCCAAAGGAGGAAAAAGAAAAAAAAAAAGAGCAATAAAAGGTACTACCCCTTTATATCTGGAAGTCATCTTAGCCGAAGGAGATGTCTTTATCTGTACCTCTGTGATCAGAAGCAGCAATCAGCAATCAGAGCACAGTTCCTGATATTTGGCGGGCAGGGTCTTTTTTGGCCACCCTGGCTCCCACAAGCTGTGTGCAAGCTGCACCAGGAACAAGTGCACAGCTGCCTGCCACAGAGCTGAGAGTAAGGGATGGTTAGCTGCTACTGTGCTAATATCTGAAATCAACTTCAATTTATCATCTAAACCTACCGCTGAATATTACAATTCTTCAGTAGACTTCAGATTCCCAAATCAGTTACATCAGACAGACTCTACCAGTGCAATTGTTGCCTAGATGGGAAGACAGATTCCTGGTTCTTTCTACTCCACTATCTTTACAGAATTCTCTGTATAATGATATTTGGTATTTTATTTCAGATTTGATGAAAACATAATTTGAATATTAATTTTAAAATGTATTCAAATATTGTCAGTGAACATTGTCAGACATTTTGCAGCATTTCTTTATATTGTTTAAAATTTTGTGAGTTCAGGATAAATTTTATTCCTTTCTTTTTCTTTAATTTTGTGTGTGGTTTGGAGAAGGGATGAAATCATATATCATTGTTTCACACTGGGAATCTAATAAGATTATGACCACATGAATTTTCATCTGCATTATTTAACTTAAACCACATTTGGTTAATAGAATTTGAGAAAATAAGATGCATTTAGAAGATAATGTGTGTAACTGTAAATGAAATCAAAGGAATCAACTATATATGACGTAATCTCACATAGTATTTATATAGTATAAGGAGAAATATAAGTAAACAAAAATATTTATTTTGCTTGTCAACTTTTACTATCTCCCCTCATGCATTCTATGACTACTCAGCTACTGTCGACACTAAAGTGCTTTTACCTATGCTCATGTTGGCTCTATTAGCTCAGTGAAGTATCTCTGTAGGAGACATTACTCAGCTCAGTTCCATCAATTGGATGTGCCCTTTTGAGTTGTTTTCCCAATACTGTGATTGTTATGCACCTTTCTGAGTCTTCCGTCCAATGGAGATCAAGGATTGCTTTGTTTTTCTACATCTAGTAGGAGGCTCATTCTTTTTAGTGTAAACAACACAAAAATTTCATAGGCATGCATCATTTATAGTACAAACTAGGCAGCCGGCCTCATTAATGTGTACACCTAGAGTTGCTGTAACTATCAGTAAGAAACCGTGTTAATAAATAGCTTTGTTTATTTCACCTGCTAGGCTCTAATAGCATTCCCAAAGTAATCTTGATCTAACAGCTTGAGTCTTTTGCAAAAATGATCAAGTGACCAAGTCTTTTTAACACACAGAGGTAAACTTCAGTGCTGTGCAGGATGCCAGGTTCAGGAACAGTTGCCATGAATAGCAACAGAAATTTAATATGAATCATACAATTCGGCTTGCATCTTAGTCTGTTTTCTGTTGCTTATAACATAATACCTGAAACTGGGTAATTTAAAAAGAATTTATTTCTTACAATTATGGAGGCCGAAAAGTAGAAGGTCAAGGGGCCACAGTTCATGAGGGCATTCCTGCTGGTGGGACTCTGCAGAGTATCAAGGTAGTGCAGGGTGCCATGTGGCAAGGAAGCTGGGCATGCTATTTGGCATCTGTCTTTTTATAAAGCCCCAGTCCCATGATAACCCACTAATCCATCAACTCATTAAGTAATTAATTTGTTAATCTGTGAATGGATTAATCCCTTCATGAGGAAAGAGCTCTCATGACCCAATCACTTCTTAAAGGCCCCACTTCTCAATACTGCCACTTTGGGGATTACATTTCAACATGAGTTTTGAAGGCAATAAACATTAAAACCATAGCAGCTCGAGTATACCCACGAACAGATTTTTAAGTCATTACACTATATCTAAAAGAAATGAGGCAGTGGACCTAAAGGAAATCAGAAAGTTTACCTAAAAACCTGTTTTTATTCATTCAGAAACTATTTCATGAAGATCTAAGATGCACCAGGTTATGTGAGCCACCGAAGAAAAAGTACTAAATGAGTTTCACATCATCTTTGCCTTAATGAAATATATATATTGGTAAAGGAGAAAAACAACTAAGTACACAAATCATTTCATTATGATACAATAAAATACTTCAATGTGGAATGAGAGTGAGTAACTTGGAGATTTACATCTGTTTCTCGTTTGCACAGAAGTCAATGGCCCTATATAACTTATGATTGAGTTTCAGAGATTAATATATATAATTTTGATATTCAGTATTGCCAGTCAGCCTATTTATGAGCATGCCTACATGTGAATTATTTTACATTATGGTACTGTGATAAAAATCACAATACATTATAGCTCAATCTTTATTATTAAAGATAAAACACCTCACATGCGATATTTAGAATTAAAATTTAGAAAATGAGAAAGGTAAGGTTTTCATAATATCTAATTATTTTACATTTATTATTTATAAATTTAGCCTCTTTATACATTAGGACAAATAGTAATTTAAGAATGTTATATGTATATGTTTATGGGCTAATTAGAGAAAGTATAATTTTTATTATTCTGGGTTGTTTAATGTTGGAACCTTAATATATTGTGTTAATGTCATTTAGGTGTAGTTTGCTTCATGCTATTATTTGAAAAATTACAGCAACAAGTACCCTGTGGGTTAATTGAATCCATAGTTGAGCATTTACACATTAATTAACTTGAAGGAAAGTTTACTGAAGTATGCAAACTACTGAGTCAAGGTGTCAATTTTATTTTTCTTTTAATCAGATGGTCCAATCTGAAAGTGTTTATGGTCCTAGTTAGTAAATTTATTTACTAGTTAATAAACTAGTTAGGAAGTTTATTAAGTGTATTAAGTTTATTAAGATTACTGTAATGCTCCTGACAAAAAGGAACAAAATCTATGTTTGAAATGGAAGTAATTTAATTGTTTATAGAATTTAAGGATAATTTATTATTGTTATACTTTGCAAATTTTGCTTTTTCTAGAAGTGTAATTTACTTAGTATAAGAGATAATGTGGAGGTGTTAATAAGGTTAAGAATTCTCTACACACAACAACAGTTCTTAAACACCACATGTAAGAGTTTTTAATAGAAAATATCAAAAGCCATAATTATGCCACATTGCCCCTGCAATATATATATATAAATCTCAGGCGCTGCAAAAACTAAAGTAAATTATTTCTACAGTTATACAAGTTTATGTATTAATATTTTTTTTCTAAAATCCTAACTAAGTTTTAAGCACCCATTTGAAATGCAGGCTTATGGGGCAACCACTGGCCTGCAAATTTGAATACCAGGGTTAGACATCTCACAAATGCCCCCTGGTTTACTTATCTCATTATGAAATAATGGAGTAGGTTAATAATTAACCTCAAGTCTCTTTTAGCAAATCAATGTTGCAATCCACAGTGGCATGCTAATTTGCTTTTTCATTTTTGAATTTTATATATTTTACTGTTTAAAAAAGAACCTCTGAATTAGATATGGAAAACAGTATGGCAACTCTTCAAAACATTAAAAATATAATTACCATATTATCTAGTAATTCCACTTCTAGATACATACCCAAAATAATTGAAAGCAGGGACTTGAATGGTTATTTGTGTACCAATGTTTGTAACACCAATATTAACAGTAGCCAAAAGAAGGAAGCAACACAAATGTCCATTAAAAGATGAATGGATAAACAAAAGTTGGTATATACATACTATTAAAAAATATACATCCTTAAAACAGAAGGAAATTCTTACACATGCTACAACATAGATTATCCTTAAGGACAGGAGGCTAAGTGAATTAAGTCAGTCACGAAAGAAGAAATGATGTGTGATTCCACTTATTTGATGTACCTAGAATAGTCAAATGCATAAAGACATAAAGTAGAATAGTGATTTCCAAGGGCTGGGAGAGGACAAAATGGGGAGCTCTTGTTTAATGGGTATGAAGTTTCAGTTTGGGAAGATGAAAAATGTTCTGGAGATAGATGATAGTGATGGCTACATAGTAGAATAAATGTCCTTAATGTTACTGAAGTGTATGCTTAAAAATAATTTAAATGGTACATTTATGTTGTTTATATTTTACCATGATAAAACAGAGTTCTGTATTAGTGGGAAATTTTTGAGAAAGATTACGAGGACACAGAGAAAGCCAGAAGGGAGTCTAATTTTAACAATTGTTTTTTAAGGGGATTTTATGCTAATATGGTAGAACCTGTTAGTGCTACTCAAACCAATTTTTTGGAGTTTTAGTTGCCTTTTTTTTTTTAATGTTTGACATAAACAGTAATTTTCTCCCCATTCTGTTATAAGTATTTCAGAATACATCAAGAAAGCAGGGCAAATTTGAGGTATAGATAAAAATAAGGCAGACAAGTGTTCTTTATGTAACACAGTTCCTTAGAATTATGTCACAGCTAGCAAAATTTCAAGGAAAAAAATCTAATCTTCAAGATTAGAGTCATGTTTTAAAAGAGTATGCAAAACAGTTACAATATAAAAATATAATTAATTTCTATGCAACTCTGGAGACTTGAATTTAAATGAATATTAATTAACATAGTGACTGTAATTATTCGCCCTTAGCAAAATCAAAGGGAACAATTTCTAAAATAAAAAAGTCCTATTTAAATAATGTGTGATTTATTTTAGAATATGTTTGGAATTTACTTTTAAAATTACATTTTTAAAACTTACTGATTTCTTAAAATTTAGAAAATTATTTTTTGGCAATAACTTGAGATTAGTGAAGCACAAATTGAAGACTTAAACTTGAGGTGTCTAGACCTTTTTAAAACTATTGTAAGCAACTTTTCCATTCTAAAAACATACCTTCTCTCAGGTTGATTTAGGCTTTAAACAGAAGAGTTAAGATGTTTAAGTTCCAAAAGACTCTGCTGAATTCAAAGGAATAGAATTGCATGTTAACAAAACACAGTGTCAATAACTTAGTAACTGGACCTGCTCTACTTGATATACAGAATGCAATTACGGAAAATGAAAGATGTAGATATATTCACTCTATAATGATTCAAAAGGCAAATGAATATCTCTTAAATTTTGTGTAAGAAGCTATTATCATAATCATATTCATTTAGAACTTCTACAATACGATGTTGATTGTACTTAGATACATTTTTAAAGACTTTAAAAAAATTTGGAATAAAGATGTTTCAAAGAGATTAAAGCAGTAGATGAGCCTCAAGTTCTATAATATTCTATTTTATTTCTTCCAAATACTACCCTATAGACATCATTAGCAAAATATTTAAAATATTATGACAGGAAAAATCATAAAGACTTTTTGTTTTTTTTTTTTTTTTTTTTTTTTTGAGACGGAGTCTCACTCTGTTGCCAGGCTGGAGTGCTATGGCATGATCTCAGCTCACTGCAACCTCTGACTCCCTGGTTCAAGGGATTCTCCTACCTCAGCCTCCTGAGTAGCTGGGATTACAGGCACATGCCACCACACCCAGCTAATTTTTGTATTTTTAGTAGAGACGGAGTTTCACCATGTTGGCCAGGATGGTCTTGATCTCCTGACCTCGTGATCCACCTGCCTCGGCCTCCTAAAGTGCTGGGATTACAGGCGTGAGCCACCGTGCCCAGTCAAGACATTTTTATAGATTACATTTTTTCACTCATCTATGTGTGGTAAATGGACAAAAGCTCCATCTTTGTGATTTTCATGTAAACAATTCCTGAGTGAATTTAAATGAAAGATAACTTTACGTTTGTTTCCTTGGTTAATTTTTTTCAGTTAGAACTAGTCTGTTTTGATCATCCATCCCTAGGTTAAGGGGTTTGCTTTGGTTTTCAACAACTTTGTTTTGCAAGATGAAAAAGAATCTTACCCTTTGTGAGGAGTAAGATTCAGCCACTCAATGGAGTAAAACTCTTAACTGCTACGATTCAGATTAAAAATTTATATTGCACCATCAAAATTTCTCTCTCACAATAGTTAGGAAAATATACTCACAATTAAGCAGACTATATCTATATCAGCCTGAGAAAATTCTGTACGGTATTGTTGTTTTCACTTATGTTGAGATACCACATAGATTTAAGGTCTTTCTAACTAAAGACACCTACACGTTGTGATTTATTGATCCTTTGTATTTCCATCTAAATCTAGATATTCACATTTTTTCTGATTTTTTCGTATTCTGTGCAGTTTTACGTTCTTGTATACTAATAAAAGCAATATGTTGGGTCGAACACTTTAATTAATTAATTACTTCAGCAAATATTTATTCAGCATCTACTGTGTATCAGGCAGCATTCGTGGTGCTGACAACAATGCCCTAAGTCAATTCAGAGACAACAGTTTAAAATTTTTCAGCTATGGAAGATTTAAGGTTGTAAGACCCTCTTTTAAAATTACGTAATAGATTAGATCATTTCAGTAATTAATAGAGGTCCACTGTGGTCATATATACATGTGTGGAAATGCTACCTCTGAGTAGGTTTATTGTGAATACAGTCACTAATCTTAGACTGAATTAATAGCACATCACCATGCAATACACAATTACTGTTTTTTTTCTCACTTCCCTGTGAAAAGAGGGGAAAGAAGGATAAGCAATAATCAGACATGACAGTGAGTAAAGCCAAGAAAAAGTGTACGTTTGGAAAACCTTAAAAAACAAAGCAATTGATTATGATTATGTACTTATGTAGAATATACAAAACCTTGGATTGTAAGTCCAGAAACTTTGGTAAGTGCTACCTTTCACCCTTGTTCGAAAACGGCACGACCTTAAATTCCTTTATTTCATTGAACTTCGTTTCTGTTTCTGTGAAATGAAAGTAAGAAGAGCTGCATTTACTAAGCACTTACCACATGCCAGGAAATCTTCTCAGTGCTTTACATGTATTGATTCATTGAATTCTCACAACACTGCAGGAGGATATATTACCATCCCCTTATGACAGATGAAGAAATAGTGGTAAATAAATTAGGAACTTGTTCAAAGATACATAGCTGATAAGGAAGGACTCTGAGATTGGAACTCAGTGTGTCTTACTCCAGGACCCATGTTCTTAAGCCGTCAGTGATTTTGTGAGGATACACATGAGATAAAAATAAAATAGCTTTGAAATCTATTGTGTTACATACACTAGAGTAATACAGTATTAACGTGTTAACGATTAATACTTTTTCCTTTTTTTTTATGTGAACCCATTTTTAAAGTAAATAGAGATTAAGGTAGCCCCCTACATCAGCTAAAACCAGGTCACATGCTCAACCCCAGCCCACTCTGCAGCCGTATTGGAGAGCAGCAAGGAGAGCAAGGCCCCAGTATCGACTTCCCTGGCTCACCTCCTGCGTGTTACTTCTGGCTGGTTGTGTCCCTGGGTGGCCGGTGACTGCTTCTTTCGAGGCAGCTTCACTCTCTCACTCTTCTTTTGGTTTTTTGCCTAACTGCTTACTCCCTTCTCCTGAGTCCGAAGATGGTAACAGTTGTGTTGGGGGATTGTTTTTATTTTTATTTTTTTGTAATTTTCTGTTTCTAGCTTGGACTAAGCTCTGTGGTTCCCCTACAACTTGCTAACACCTTCGTAACCTGCCCCTTTGATAAACTCTTCTTAAATTATCCCAATTTGAATATACTATTTCATATTTGTAACCCAATTGGTATGGTATACTTGCTCTTAGGAAGCATTTTGGGGAGTTTCAGATTATATTATCAAGTTAATACAACTAGCCAGAATATCTATATTAAATAAGAAGAATAACAAATTATTCCAGTGAAAAGTTTGTCTCTACTTAAGACATAGTGTCCTCAAAAAAGTCAATACATTTAAAATATAGAAGGCCAAAAATAAAAAGTAATATAGTCTGTATAACCACAGGCTGACTTCTATCTTCCTTCCTTATGTAACATAACACTACTTTCACGCTTCTTAAATAATTCATTTGTACTTTCACAAGTTCAGGGTGCTGACTTCAGAGCTCAAAATTTACATGTTCTTTGTTTGACAACATTACTGTATGTTGGTAAACACTGAACCCATCTGGAATATTGCAAGCCTTTCCCTAATAATATTATAAAGAATTGAATGCCAGAAACTATCTTTTGTTCTGAGACAAATGTCAGTTAATCTTAACAGGAAAACCTTTTAATTTCTATGGTCTTAGTTATGTTTTATTATTTGAGAAAAGAAACTATGCTAGTCTACACAGACATTAAAATGAGAGACTATGTCATTTCTTTTTCTCTTAAAAGGCATTATGTGAATAATTTTGAAACACATTTAGTTATTTATAAATACATATGATTAATATCACAAAGAAGTCAATATTTCATCATGTATAAATTTATTGAATTTGAAAATATAAATGCTTATGCAAAATAAATATAGCATTTTGTTTTCATGAACCATATTGCATAACTATTGATTTTCCTTATTAACCTCTGTATACAAAATAGGTCAACCTATCATAACAACCATATATATGAGTCAAAGCTAGTAAAATATATTTATGGTACTTATATTTGCTACACTTATTTATTGAAGAATTTAACCTGTTTCAATGATGATATATCTTCAGAATGAATGAATTAATGAAATAACATTTAAAAGCCTTTTTGAAATTCCAAATTCATCCATTACCCTCTTTAAGAATCTCTAGACAGGCATGTAGGTAAGCATTTATTACTTCATTTATCCATTTATTATTTGTACATATAGGTATTAGGTGCTTATTATATGCCACGCACAGTCCCAGGTGCTTGTGATAATGATCACCACTATGCTCAAGTGTTGGAAACATACGATAAAAAAGTAAATAATGAATAAATAAAGTCTTTACTCCTTGTGATTACTATTATAAGGAAAATCAGCTGGTCGCTATGACGTATAGGTTGACCTGTTTTGTATGCAAAGGTTAAAGAAAAAAGATCTGATATCTAAGTTTATTTCTGAAGAATGAGAATAAACCGGCCATATGAACAGCATTCCAAAAATGAGAAGAAACATATGCAATGTCCCTGAGCTGGGGAAAGAGTTTTCCTTGTCTTAACAGAGTACACTTGTAGTCAGACTACAGTGAACGATGGAACAAAGTGTCATAACAATGAAATTTTGGGCTCCTAGAGGCCAGAACATGCAAGTAATAGATCTGGATTATATTTTAAGTTCTTTTTGGAAGACACTGAAATTTTCAAATGGAAAGTTACATTAACTCTTTAGAGATGAGTCTAGCAGCTATATGAAGGGGTCAAGTGTGAAAGGACCAGTTACAAGTTCAGTCAAGACGGAAAGGTGGCTTGGACTGGAGGGGTGGCAGTGGAGATATAGAGAAGTGGGTGGAGGCAGATATATTTTGTTAGTAGTCCTGACAGGATTTGTTGACAATGGCTTGAATATGTAGGGTTAAAGAAAATGGAGGAGTCCTGGTTAATTCCAAATATTCGACTTTAGCAACTGGGTAAATGGTTGTTCCAGTTACTGGCATGGGGAAAGCTGTGGAAGCCTGAGGAATGACTGGTTTGCCATGAGCTTCTTGCCTTTAACCTGATGTTGCTGTCATCTTGTTTTCCATTCCTTGCTCACAGGACTTCCCTTCTCTTATGTGATCCGTGAGTTTCACTGATTGATACAATGAAACAATTCATGGCTGTAATATAATTTATCTGGCTTCTTTATAACATTTATATACTGATAATATATGTCCTTCTTATATTTTGTATGTGGTAAATAATATCTAGACTTATAGCTCCAGTTATTTACCAAATTTAGGAGTATACTACTATTATTATCAGCCTGCTAATATATAACAACCATCTATCAGATACAAAAAAAACAAAGTTTTCGATCTTTTATTCTTTCCATAAAGATGGTAGCTTTTAAAAAGCAGAATTCTTATATAACATTTTAGTCCCTACAGAATAAGAAACAAATAACTTTTTTATTGATTTGGAATTTAAAGAAAAGCATTAGTGTGACTGATCTACCTCTGCCCTACAATCTCCACCCTCTCTTCGCGTTTTTAGCCATTCAGCATTTACAACTGGTATCGTAGCAAAATCAACTCAAATTGAGGTTTGGGTTTATAATCTACTACTTGTGATAACTGAATGGTTCACAAACAGAGACATTACTGCTTCCATTAATGGAGATGATTTGATTCTTCCAAGAGTAACTCATTTTCCTGAAAATTAGCACAAGAAGAAATAATAATTGCTTCATTCATTCGTTCATCTAGCATATGAGCATACTTACTATATGCCAACCGTAGAAATATAAATATAAGAAAAGTCCTTGACCACAAAAAATTCTTGTATAACTTGGAAAAAGTATGGCTCAACATGTTTGTGTGCTACTTTTTTCCCCACCTATAAATAGCACTACTGTAGTATGGAGATATCCAGCAAGTTAGCTGTGCTTTACAATATGCACACCATGTCAGGTCAAAGTATATATGAGAGTGAATTTCAGGGTTCCTGTTAGACAATATTCATTAAATGCCAAATAATAACAGTATTAGATTAAAAACTATTGAATCTAAAAGAAAAGAGGAAAACATATAGTGGCTATAATATATTTAAGGTTTTTTATCTTATTCTATTTTATTGGCTTTAACATGACAGTATGCCCAATTTCATACAGGATGACAAATGAACATTTTCTAGCACCTAATCTGTGCTAAGCTTCGTACTATGTGAATTATAAACGTTATTTGACTTATATCTTTAAAACAATATTATAGGGCTGCAATTATTATAATCACCATTTTTTCAAAGGAGAATCTAAAGTTCAAAGAGGTGGAATAAGATTAAGAGTTTTTGCAGGATGATTTAGCTAATGAGAGATAGAGCTGGGATGTGAGGCAAGAATGCCTGGCTCCAATCTATTATCAGTCTTCTGACTTATTTTCTAGAGTACTTGTTGATTTCTTGGCTCATAAAAAAGGAGTGGGAGATGAAGAGCCTGGTCCTATCTGCACTGAATTTTGCTGTAGCTAAATATGTTTAATTTGTGCAAGAAGATCCACTGTTTTTTTTTTTGAGGGATTCATTGTTCCTAAAGCTTTTTCATTACCAATACAATATTCAGCATGGCATTTTAGCTAATATGTTTTATGTTAAAATTACAGTAGATGCAAGCTTTATGTTAATTTTTAAATTTACTTCTTAAAGGTAAGTATATAGACAAAGATGTTGAGAAAGTCAATGCTCATTTGTTGTTGGGGTGTTATGGGAAGTCAGGGACCCCGAATGGAGGGACTGGCTGAAGCCATGGCAGAAGAACATAAATTGTGAAGATTTCATGGACATTTATTAGTTCCCCAAATTAATACTTTTATAATTTCTTACACCTGTCTTTACTGCAATCTCTGAACATAAATTGTGAAGATTTCATGAACACTTATCACTTCCCCAATCAATACTCTTGTGATTTCCTATGTCTGCTTTACTTTAATCTATTAATCCCATCATCTTCATAAGCTGAGGATGAATGTCGCCTCAGGATGCTGTGATGATCCCATTAACTGCACAAATTATTTAAACAGTATGAAATCTGGGCACCTTGATAAAAGAACAGGATAACAGCAATGTTCAAGGAACAAGGGAGATAACCTTAAAGTCTGGCTGCCTGTGGGCCAGGTGGAACAGAGCCATATTTCTCTCCTTTCAAAAGCGAATAGGAGATATATTGCTGAATTCTTTTTCTCAGTAAGGAACAGCCCTGAGAAAGAGAATGCATGCCTGGGATAGGCCTCTAAAATGGCCGCTCTGGGGACGTCTGTCTTTTACCATCATAGATAAGGGATGAAATAAGTCCTAGTCTCCCGTAGCACTCCCAGGCTTATTAGGATGAGGAAATTCCTGCCTAATGAATTTTGGTCAGACCAGTTGTCTGCTCTCAAACCCTCTCTCCTGATAAGATGTTATCAATGACAATGCGTGCCCAAAACTTCATTAGCAATTTTAATTTCGTCTGGGTCCTGTGATCTCGCCCTGCCTCCATTTGCCTTGTAATATCTTATTACCTTGTGAAGCATGTGATCTCTGTGACCCACACCCTATTCGTACACTCCCTCCCCTTTTGAAAATCACTAATAAAAACTTGCTGGTTTTACGGCTTGCGGGGGGCATCACCTGCCAACATGTGATGCCTCCCCTGGACACCCAGGTTTAAAATTTCTCTCTTTTGTACTCTTTCCCTTTATTTCTTAGATCGGCTGACACTTAGGGAAAATATAAAAGGACCCACGGGCAATATTGGGGGCTGAATTTCCCCGGATATTGGGGAGCGTGTCAATTTGTACAGTTCCTTTGGCGAGCAAGTTAATATGAAGATGTGCATATCCTTCACGCCATCCATCAGTTCTACTTTCAGATTCATACTTCAAACAAATTCCCACATGTGGCTAAGGAGATGTGGATAGAAATGGTCAAAGCAGTATTGGTCTTAATAACAATAACTTGAAAATGACCTACAAATTATTTACATATTTTTATAGGAATATGTAAATAACCTCTGTTATTGCCATGCAATAAGATATTATACAGCAGTTGAATGAACCAGATGTACATGCATTAACACAGGTACATTTGGGAATTTAGAAGTGTAACTTTGAATTAAAGACATAATATGCATAATATCCATTTTAAGCTTAAAAACACTTCAAGCAATACTAAACTACATAATACAATATATATTATGTTATTACATATCATAACATGAATTGTTTAAGTGATCTATCTGTACACTGATAGCAAACGTAGCTGGACTCCAGGTAAATGGTTAATCTGGGAATAAAAAATGAGATAATTTGATCAAGGAGGTTACGAAAGGGACTCTTTCCTGAAAAGTTTGCGTCTTAATTACACAAAATCAGATGCAAACCAAATTCTTCAAATGGTCTCACTTGTTAAAAGTAGGTGATGATGTATGGATGTCCATTACATTATTGTGCTTTTCTGTTTGTGTATGAAATTTCATAATAAACAGAAGGATGGTACTTGAAATTCTTTTCTTAGCAATATTTTTGTGATTTATATTATAAAACAAATTTGCTTCTCTATTTTTGTTAGTAATTCCTATTTATGAATCGTAATTTTGGAATGAAAAGTATATTCACAATCCCTTCTAAAAATGTATGTTTTATATGAAGCAACTGTAATAAAATTAGGTACAAACATTTTGGATGAGATACAGTTTTTCATTTCTATTTGTTTTGTAATTTTTAAAATTATCATGTATATGATCTCACATTTCTGAAATTCAGCCTTATGATGGCAGCTTAGTCATGAAATCACAATCACAATAGTCTGTAAGAATAAGCTGGTGGTATTCCTCTTTTCCACTGAGTCAAGTGGTTGAAAATGTCTAAGTTTCTAGCTACTGGGATTTCATTCAATTCTTTGCTAATAAGAAAAGTAAGTTGCTTTATAAGATAAGGTAAGATTAGAATATTATTCCACAGTCATTTACTTTTGAAGTCAGAAAATTGATACAAGAATGGCTTGTTATTTGAATTCATCAGCCATAAAGTCAGTAACTATTCAGCCTTTTAGGAAGTAGTGTCAGTAATAAGAAATACTGCTTTTGAGATATTACAATGTGATTTGAAAGAGAGAGATGATCATTTTTAAAGAAAATATCATATGATTCTGAGCTTATTTTTTATTGCTATCTTGCTTTATATTACTAAGAATTCATATATTGTAGTAAATTTTTAAAGCCCTGAACTGTCTCATTCTATTCCCTTGTGCAATATAAATTTTTTCCCTTCAAAAATTTCATTTGGTTTGATATGTAAAATTGTTGAAAAATAGTTTATATGAAGCACTTGCTGGATATATAATTCTTATAACAAAAGAAAATTCTACTTTAAAAAGGTGATCTTTCACTTTTGATCTGTGACTTTTGTTTTTCACTAAAAGCAAAACTTTCCAAAGCTTTTTCAGAAACCAAAATATGTTCTCCAATTTTATTTTTCTTTACTTAGGAAAATAACAGTTATCTGAACTCCTGTTTCTATCAATACTTCCTATATTAGAATATAGCCTATTGTATATTTTAAGTGACTAAAGTATAAGTTAAGGCAAAGCTCCAAACTTCATATACCTCTCCACACCTATTTCTAAATTAATTTCTGCTTTCAGCTGCTCACATCCACAGTTGCTAGCCTAACTTCCCTAATCAGCCAGATTCAAAACTTTTACTCTCCTACCCTTTTGCTTCTGTCATCTTTAACACTCACACCCTTTTACCTACTAATCATGAATCAGTTGCCAAATTGCCATCTTGTTTTGGTACCTCTTATGATCATTCTTCCCTAGGACCTGGTAGACTACAGCCTTGGTTACTGCACTATCTTAATATTCTCCACGATGTCATTCTCTCTTCATCTTGACAAGCCAACTTACACATTAATATCCTTTTTTAGTTTTCATTTTAGATTCAGAGAGTACTTGTGTAGGTTTGTTATAAGGGTATATTGCATAATGCTGAGGTTTAGGGTATGATTGAACCTGTCACCCAGGTAGTCAGCATCACCCAGGTAGTGAGCACAGTACCCAACAGGTAGTTTTTCAACCCTTGTCCTGCCCCTCACTCATCCTTATATTAGTCCCGTAGTCCCTAATGTCTATTGTTCCCGTCTTTATGCCCATGTGTATCCAGTTTAGCTTCTACTTATAAAAAAGAATGAAATTATGTCCTTTACAACAACGCAGATGCAGCAGGAGGCCATTATCCTAAACAGAAAACCAGATACCACATTATTACATTTTTACCAAATTTTTCACTACCAGATTTAAATATTTTTCCTATTCTTTAATGATATATACAATTTCTGATTGGCTTTGAAGAATTTGCATGGTTTGGGTCAACACTTCTTATTAGACCTAATGTTTTTATAGGATAAATACTTATTGAAAACCTACTATGTGTCCAGCCCATGCTGGCACTGGGTACACAAAATTAACAAGGCAAAAATGGTTCTTAGTGTGCTACCTTCTTTACTCACTTTTTTTCCTATTTCTCCACAAATTAAAGGTTCTCTGTCATTCCCCAGCACAAAACCTGCCAGCTCATTAAGTTTAGAAAACAGAACTATGTTTTCTACATACACCGGTCATCCTGTCACAAAGGGCTTTCTTTCTCTCCTTGCAAAATAAAAGGGAAGGGTGTTTTTAGAAACAGTTGTCTTAATCAAGAAAAACACTCCCTTCTACTTACTTCTGTTGTGTCTAATATTAGTCTCTTTCACATCACTGAGAAAATACCAGGAAGAAGAATTTCATAAATTCCACAATTATTAGTGTTTTAAACTCTGTAACTACATGTTAATTTTACCACATTCTCTTCTTACCAAGGCGAGATGGGGAAAGGGACTGAGATGGCAAAAGCTATTGAGCATTATTTATTTTCAGTTATATTGTATAAAGTGACATCTTCTGCTTAATTTTATTTATGCCATAGCCAAATTAATCATTTTTTGTCTAACTATAAAAAGGAGACTTAAGAACATAGTTTATGGAAAAAAATGGTCAGTGCATATCCTTGGTAATATAGCTCAGCTTAATTTTTTGAGGAAAATGTATATATCATATAAATAAAACTCTTGAATATTTGAATCCTTACTACAGATATAACATTAATGCTTGAAAATATTAATAATGGAATACTACTCAGCAACTAAAAGGAACTAATGACTAATACATGCCCCAACATGAATGAATACCAGTTTATTATGCTGAAAGAAAAAGCCCATGAAAAAAGGACTACACTATGATTCATTTATATAGAATTCTAGAAAATGCAAACTAACCTATAGTGAAAGAAAGCATGTCTGGGGACAGTGGTGGAGGAGGAATGGATTACAAATGGGACAAGCCTAATATTTTGCAGGAATACAAATATCCAGTATCTTGAGTACAAGATGATTTCCCAGATGAAAACCTTTGTCAAAGATCATCAAATTGTCCAACATATGCAGTTGTACCATAAAAGCCCTCACTACACCACTATGCAATCTATGCATTTAACAAAATTATACTTGTATTCCATAAATTTTCACAAATGTAAATAATATATACAGTTTATCATATGTAAGTTATACTTCAATTAAATTAAAGGAAGAAACACTAAATTTTAATAATTCACCCTAATAGTAGAGAGTTATCTCGTGATAAACATGATTCCAATTTTCCCTGCAAATGTACAATTTTGTTAAAACTAAAGTACAGAATTATTTTTAAAAGGTAAATTGACCTATATGTGGAAGTATTAAAAATGAAATAGGTAGGCTTCTGACTGTAAGATCATCTGGCTAGTAGAACTGGCTGACCACATGTTCCAGTTTATCTACAAATCACATACAAAAACAAAAAAATTAACATGCACAGGAATGCAGTCTATTAGGCTAATAGTATGTTGTCAGAATCAGAAAGATTCTGTAAATCTCTAAGGCAGAAAGAGATGGATTGACTAATCTTATTATTGGCTTTTTCTGAAAGAGAGCTTTCAGCTTTTCCCATAGTCTAATTTTGATTCAGAAATGCAAGTTCTAAACCAGAACACTGGACAGTCACTTCTGCACTGGTGGGTGCTGCTTCAATTAGACAGCAAGATTTCTGCCCAGGTCATTACTTTCTACATTCATTGAGGGATTTATACTCAACAGAAAATTAGAAAGGAAGAGAATAATGCCAAGAAATAATGGATTATGCTGAAGGCAAGGTGAGGGAGACAGAACGTAAGTAATAGTTCATGATTTCATGTGCAGATTCCACATTTTCAGACTGCCAAATACACAGGTCATGGGAATATCAGAATATTTAGTAGAACTATATCTGATAAAAACCATCTGGAATCTGAAAATCCAGGTATATCCACCTGTATTAGCTCAGGGTCTAAGTAAATTAAACCATGACTCACATGGACAAAAGTGGAACAAATATGATTCTCCTGCACTGTGTAATGCTAAATCTTGGAGATAATCCATTAATTGGGAAGTTAACAACAACAAAGGCCATTATGTGACTGATATGGTTTCACTCTGTGTCCCCACCCAAATCTCATCTTGAATTGTACTCCCACAATTCCCATGTGTTGTGGGAGGGACTCAGTGGGAGATAATTTGAATCATACTGTTCTCATGGTAGTGAATGAGTCTCACAAGATCTGATAGTTTTATCAGGGGTTTCTGCTTCTGCATATTCCTCATTTTCTCTTGCCACCACCATGTAAGAAGTGCCTTTCGCCTCCCATCGTGATTCTGAGGCCTCCCCAGCCATGTGGAACTGTAAGTCCAATTAAACCTCTTCTCCTTCACAGTCTCAGGTATTTCTTTATCAGTAGCATGAAAACACCAGACTAATACAGTAAATTGGTATCAGTAGATTAGGCTGTTGCTGAAAAGATACCTGAAAATGTGGAAGTGACTTTGGAACTGGGTAAGAAGCAGAGGTTGGAACAGTTTGGAGGACAAGGAAGACATAAAAATATGGGAAAGTTTGGAACTTCCTAGAGACTTGTTAAATGGCTTTGACAAAAATACTGGTAATGAATGGACAATGAAATTCAGGCTGAGTTGGTCTCAGATGGAGATGAGGAACTTGTTGGGAACTGGAGCAAAGGTGACTCTTGTTATGTTTTAGCAAAGAGACTGGCGGCATTTTGCCCCTGCACTACAGATTTGTAGAACTTTGAACTTGAAAGAGATTATTTAGGGTATCTGGCAGAAGAAATTTCTAAGCACCAAAGCTTTCAAGAGGTTACTTGAGTGCTGTTAAAAGCACTCCACTTTAAAAGAGAAAGAGCATAAAAGTTTGGAAAATTTGCAGACTGATAATGTGATAGAAAAGAAAATCCCATTTTCTGAGGAGAAATTCCAGCTGCCCGCAGATATTTGCATAAGTAATGAGGAGCCAAACGTTAATCCCCAAGACAACGGGGAAAATGTCTCCAGGGCATGTCAGAGACCTTTGCAGCAGCCTCTCCCTTCACAGACCTGGAGATCTAGAAGGAAAAAATGGTTTTATGGGCAGGGCCCAGGGTCCCCATTCTGTGTGCTGTCTAGGGACTTGTTGCCCTGCATCCCAGCCCCTTCAGCCATGGCTGAAAGGTGCCACCACAGAGCTCGGGCTGTGGCTTCAGAGGGTGCAAGCCCCAAGCCTTGGCACCTTCCACAGGGTTCTGAGGCTGTAGGTGCACAGAGTCAATAATTGGGGTTTGGAAATCTCTGCCTCGATTTAAGAAAATATATGGAAATGCCTGGATTGTATATTTGCCGGGGAGGGCTCTCATGGAGAACCTCTACTAGGGCAGTGCGAAAGGGAAATGTGGGGTCAGGGCCCCCACGCAGAGTCCCTCCTGGGGCACCACCTAGTGGAGCTGTGAGAAGAGGGTCACCATCCTCTAGATTCCAGAATGGTAGATCCACCTACAGCTTGCACTGTGCACCTGGAAAAGCTGCAGACACTCAATGCCAGCCCATGAAAGCAGCCAAAAGGGAGACTGTGCCCTTCAAAGCCACAGGAGCAGAGCTGTCCAAGACCATGGGAACCCACCGCTTGCATCTATGTGACCTGGATGTGAGACCTGGAATCAAAGGAGATCATTTTGGAGCTTTAAAATTTGACTGCCCCATTGGATTTCAGACTTTCATGGGCCTTGTAACCCATTTGTTTTGGCCAATTTCTCCCATTCAGAATGGCTGTATTTGCCCAATACTTGTACCCCCGTTGTATCTAGGAAGTAATTAGCTTGCTTTTGATTTTACAGGCTCATAGGCAGAAGGGACTTGCCTTGTCTCAGATAAGACTTTGAACTGTGTACTTTTGGGTTAATGTTGAAACGAGTTAAGACTTTGGGAGACTGTTAGGAAGGCATGATTGGTTTTGAAATGTGAGGATATGAGATCTGGAGGGGCCAGGGTAGAATGTTATGGTTTGGCTCTGTGTCCCCACCCAAATCTCATCTTCAACTGTACTCCCATAATTGCCACATATTGTGGAGGGACCCAGTGGGAGATAATTTGAATCATGGGGGTGGCTTCCCCCATATTGCTCTCAAGGTAGTGAATAAGTCTCACGCTATCTGATGGTTTTCCCATCTTCCTCATTTTCTCTTGAAGTGCCTTTCAGCTCCCATCATGATTCTGAGGACTCCCTAGCCATGTGGAACTGTAAGTCCAAGTAAGCCTCTTTTTCTTCCCAGTCTTGTGTATATCTTTATCAGCAGTGTGAAAACAGACTAATACAATGACTAATTAGAAATGCTTCAGAACTAGGAGAAATAACATAATATAGATAATTGGAGCAGTTCAAACCTCTGAAAATCTTTTTTTTCTATAGAATCTAGAAACAAATATTATTTAAAGATGTTTAAGATTTTAAAAAGGGCTGGGCATGGTGGCTCACGACTGTAATCCCAACACTTTGGGAGGCCAAGGTGGGTGGATCATGAGGTCAGGAGTTTGAGACCAGCCTGACCAGCATGGTGAAACATCATCTCTACTAAAAATACAAAAATTAGCTGGGCATGGTGGCGGGCACCTGTAATCCCAGCTACTCGAGAGGCTGAGACAGGAGAATTGTTTGAACCTGGGAGGCAGAGGAGGCAGTGAGCCGAGATCGTGCCATTCCACTCCAGCCTGGGCAAGAGGGTGAGACTCTGTCTTACAAAAAAAAAAAAAAAAAAATTAAAAAGGGTGTGCTTTGATCTCAAGGGAGAAAAACCATAAAGTAAAAACTTTATGCTTTTTGGATATTAAATGAGAGATAGATGTACTAATTACAGACATCAGAAAAATGATACATGATAAAGAATTTTAAAAGTTGGCTTAAGAGGAAATAACACATAGAAATGACAAATCAAACTAATAATGTGGCAGACAAATTTGCAAATCTCATCCAGGATTTTCAGAAATAGGAAATGTATTAAAGCAGTGAAACAGGAGTTCATGGGAGATAGAGAACAACTCTAGCATATTGGTGCTCCTTAGGTAGAATCCAGGAGTAGAGACGAAACTGTAATTGAAAACAGACCTTTAATACCTGATGTGTCTGCAGAATTAAAAGACTTTCTGCATTAATGTTTGCCTAGACATGATCTGAAGACATGTTTTGTTTGTTTCAGTGTATATTTATTCAACACAAGGATATTAAAAAATATATCTTTTTTTAACTTATTATTATACTTTAGGTTTTAGGGTACATATGCACAATGTGCAGGTTGTTACATATGTATCCATGTGCCATGTTGTTTTGTTGCACCCATTAACTCGTCATTTAGCATTAGGTATACCTCCTAATGCTGTCCGTCCCCCTCCCCCCACCCCACAACAGTCCCCGGAGTGTGATGTTCCCCTTCCTGTGTCCATGAGTTCTCATTGTTCAATTCCCGCCTATGAGTGAGAACATGCAGTGTTTGGTTTTTTGTCCCTGCGATAGTTTACTAAGAATGATGTTTTCCAGTTTCATCCATGTCCCTACAAAGGATATGAACTCATCATTTTTTATGGCTGCATAGTATTCCATGGTGTATATGTGCCACATTTTCTTGATCCAGTCTATCGTTGTTGGACATTTGGGTTGGTTCCAAGTCTTTGCTATTGTGAATAGTGCCGCAGTAAACATACGTGTGCATGTGTCTTTATAGCAGCATGATTTATAGTCGTTTGGGTATATACCCAGTAATGGGATGGCTGGGTCAAATGGTATTTCTAGTTCTAGATCCCTGAGGAATCGCCACACTGACTTCCACAATGGTTGAACTAGTTTACAGTCCCACCAACAGTGTAAAAGTGTTCCTATTTCTCCACATCCTCTCCAGCACCTGTTGTTTCCTGACTTTTGAATGATGGCCATTCTAACTGGTGTGAGATGGTATCTCACTGTGGTTTTGATTTGCATTTCTCTGATGGCCAGTGATGATGAGCATTTTTTTATGTGTTTTTTGACAGCATAAATGTCTTCTTTTGAGAAGTATCTGTTCATGTCCTTTGCCCATTTTTTGATGGGATTGTTTGTTTTTTTCTTGTAAATTTGTTTGAGTTCATTGTAGATTCTGGATATTAGCCCTTTGTCAGATGAGTAGGTTGCAAAAATTTTCTCCCATTCTGTAGGTTACCTGTTCACTCTGATGGTAGTTTCTTTTGCTGTGCAGAAGCTCTTTAGTTTAATTAGATCCCATTTGTCAATTTTGGCTTTTGTTGTCATTGCTTTTGGTGTTTTAGACATGAAGTCCTTGCCCATGCCTATGTCCTGAATGGTATTGCCTAGGTTTTCTTGTAGGATTTTAATGGTTTTAGGTCTAACATTTAAGTCTTTAATCCATCTTGAATTAATTTTTGTATAAGGTGTAAGGAAGGGATCCAGTTTCAGCTTTCTACATGTGGCTAGCCAGTTTTCCCAGCACCATTTATTAAATAGGGAATCCTTTCCCCATTTCTTGTTTTTGTCAGGTTTGTCAAAGATCAGATAGTTGTAGATATGCGGCATCATTTCTGAGGACTCTGTTCTGTTCCATTGATCTATGTCTCTGTTGTGGTACCAGTACCATCCTGTTTGGGTTACTGTAGCCTTGTAGTATAGTTTGAAGTCAGGTAGTGTGATGCCTCCAGCTTTGTTCTTTTGGCTTAGGATTGACTTGGTGATGTGGGCTCTTTTTTGGTTCCATATGAACTTTAAAGTAGTTTTTAATATATCTTACAGATTTTGTGATGGAAAAAAGTTATTGAAAAAAAGAAAAGATAATCAGATCTATACTCGGGTAGAATAAAAACTAAAAGGTGTTCCCTGGACATAGACTTCTTTACCTTCTGGAAGTCACTGACCACTTGAAGAAATAAGTATACATGTATGTACCTATGTGTACAATATAGTGCACACAAGATGAGGAATTCACAGAATGCCTAACTCATTACCATGGATCCTTTTGGGCTTTAGGAACACGGGGTGGTGAGGGGGAAAATGTGCCACAAGACTTTCTTGTCCAGACAAGTTGCATTTCTTACTTAAAGAAAATGGAAACAGTCTGAGATATACAATGGATACCCATTTACTCTTAAACGAAAAAGGTACTTTCTGACACATTTCAGCTATGATGAGGTCAGATTTTAATACTCAAATAGGCTAATCACAGCGTATTTAAAAAAATGTAACTTGTTTGAGAATCCATTATAAAGAAATAATTCCAGTTGATTTATGTAGCCAAATATCCATCTTAATAATATTGTAATAGTGAAAAACTTTTAATTTCCTTTTTAGATATATTATTCTGTCTGAAATCTCCCATAATTAAAACAACATCTGCTTCATCACTTGTCACAATTTCAAAGAGCATTATCTATAATGTATTAGTTTTATTGTAGCATAGTTTTACTTTATTCATGATTGTAAAGGCAACTTTCTCTCATATAGATGCTTTTTGTCTTAAATCTAGTCAATTTTCCTTTCAAGACAGTAGCATTTTCTTCTTGACCTTCATTATTAATTTTAGGCTTAGTTGGCTTTAACATGCCACAGGAATTCTATTAATATTCAAAAATTTTTAAGCTTGTAATATAAATATTTTAGTTGGCTTATATTTGAAAAGAAACAAAACACATTTTAATGAAAATACACTTGAGGGCATTTGAGCTAAAAGAAATACATAAAATAAACATTTTCTCAAAATATAGCTATTATATAAAATTTCTGAAAATATTTATTAGCATAATAATGAGAATTAATAGCCTATTTATTTATTATTGATACCTATTATATTCCAAGCACTGAGCTAGTCACTTAACTTCACTAAAGTCACTAAATTGCCTTTAAAAACCCTATGACATAGACACGATTAGTATTTCCAGTTTATAGATGAGAAAATTAGGCATAGAAAAAATGAGTGAATTGCCAAGAATTAGTCTGCTGAGCCACAATTCAAAGTAAAGAAAATTTAGCTCCAGACTGGACTGTTTTAAATCCTACATTATACACCCCTATTAGATAAACCACATCACATGTGTAAAAGTCAAGTTAAAGAGACAAATACCCTGCTTCTCTTGATTGCTCTGTCTTTTTCATAAGGACAATTATGTGCACACTCAAAAGCATTTTTTGATTTTCAGCAAGTGAAATTACTAGCAGATTTAGAGGTTTTGCTAATGTGTACATCATATACAAATGCAACATTTTGTGATGACTTAAAAATGTTAGCGGTATCCTGGAGCATCAAATAATCATGCCTAATTAAATTAAAGAAACTTTTAGTCAGCTGTGAGCTGTGATTATTTTTTGGTTGAGCAGCTTACAATCCTTTCACCATTCGGAGTCCAAGAGACTGCTTAGCACTTAACCTAAACATGGGAAGCACTTAATAAAGAAATTATTCTGTTCCCATTCAGTTATAGATAATTAAATTATGCATTACTTTATTGTTCTTATTTTCTGTAGACTCTCATATTTGTATTATAACAAAGGTAATATTTATTTACAAATAGTGTCAATGGGATTTTACAAAGTTTAAATATCTATAATGTTAACTATTTAGAAATGTATATTTTAAATGAACTATTGTATGCATGATGAGCATGTTTTAAATGAAAGCCTGATAAGTATACAATATTAGAAAAAGATTTAAATTACAGTAACTGATTTTGACATCCCCAGTAAATGCCAAGAAACATAGCTTTTATAGCAAGTTCATGGAAATGTTCAGATAAAATATTCATGAATTCTCTACTAAAAGAAAAGCCTCTTATGGTCTTGTTTGACAGAGGATGACCTTTTCTTCAATAAGTTCCCATCTTTGCTGTAACTTGGTGTTTAGATGCCCTGCTTAGATGAATAAAACATAGCATTTTGTTCTTTGTGTTTGCTAGTATATGTGATAATTAATAGAAAGGAAGACTTTGAAGTTTTAAATGAAGTAAGTGGGCTGTTTTTTCAAAAGGCATTAAGGAATTTTTGAAGATCAATTTCCCAGCAGAATATTTGTCAAAGCAATTAGGATCCACCCTGACTTGGGTATCCCAGTAGTGCTCAATCGATGTGCTCTTTCAAATAACTAAAGCATTTTTGACTTTAGTGATCTGCATTACTCATATAGTCTACCACCTGATGACTCTTACAAAGATGGATCAGCAATTCAGTTATATACAAAGAGAGACTTTATGAAAATACAATCAGTCAAATATACCACAGTTTTCAATATGTTGAAAACAAAATAAAGGGAAACATGAATTGGATAATTTTAAACCAAATGAACCATATAGAAGCCATCTAGGTTCAATTTAGTATTTATGCTTTTAGCTTCAGTCCCTGTATTTTTGAGAAAAAAGAAAGTAGTATCTAATGATAATGTATCTACAGAAAATAATAATAACTAAGGTAGCAAGATGTCATCTACTCGTGTCCTGAAGATTTAAAAGTTTGCTAAGATGACCATACCCTTTTAGCAAATAAGGTATCATCTGGTTCCCAAAAAAGTGCCACATTAATTTTTGAAGTCGTAGGATACCACCGATGCATTTAATCAGTAATTTACTGAATGGCCTGACTCAGAGTTAGGAGTTGATTCTGTAGTATTGAAAGACAAATTAGGACCTCAATATGTTGATTTGGAAAATAAGCTGTGGACTTACTAATATTTTTTATAGTGATCTCTCTATAAAAAGTTGTTTTTAATAGGAGCTCTAACATAGCCTATCCCTGGAAAAGGAGTAATTGCATTCTGATTGTGGTAATTGTGTCTATATTCTGCCAAAACTCTCTGACATATACTGAACATATCCAGAAACACTGAATGAAGGGCATTACCCATATTTGGCTAACAAGTATTTATAGAATTAAAATAAGTAAAATGCCAAATTCGTATTATTGGTAATATTCATTGAAAACATTCCCTGAAAATGAAATTCCAGCTTATTGGCATGATTTCTAGCCAAGTATTTTCAGTTAATCAAGTATCAATGGATGACATGAAATTTTTATGTCTATTTGCTGATGTACAATTAACATGATCTGGAGAATTCCGAGAAAGTATATTAGTTTGAATAAATGTTTAAACTTCCTAGACTAATCTTCTAGATTAGCATTCCCCCAAAGTATTTCTGTAGAGGATTATTCCTGTAAAATGCTTTTCAAAAAGTGATTCCTTGGTCAATTAAGGAAATGTGGGCGGTATATTACTATCCTCACCACATACAAAGTAAAGTAGAACATTAAAAGCTCTGATAATTCCTTCAATAAGGAAACTTGTTTGGCTTTTTGCAATCTAGTGTCTCCAAAAGGTACTTAACCACAAAATCCTTTACTTGTATAGTATTTATTAAAATCCTAAACATCTAATTTTCTGGAAAATGATTTCCAAGGTAGCAAATGCATATACCAGAGATATTCAATTTTAAAAAACATCTTCGGGAAATATTTGGCAAAACTGTCTCACATATGAAGAAATAAATTGTTTTCTATATGGCATTTCAGTATGTAGAATATGTAAGTTTTTTTCTAGATTTATAATGTTGACTATCGGAAAATCTATAAGGTTAAGTGAAATGGCTCTTTTATGACTATTATAATGTTTATTCAATGTTGTCTTTTGTCCACAACAATAATAACAAGCCAAGTATTTTGAGTGCTTGCCATGTGTCAGGCATTAAGTACTTTAAATGAAATAATATACATATTGCTCACAATCTGAATGTTGGATATGATATTATTATTTCAAGTTCTTAGAAGAAGAAACGAAGGAAACAGAGAAGTTACCTAAAGTGATGACAGTCTCATGACCAGTGAGTAGCAATGCTGGGATTCAGTCCCACGTAGCCTGGCTTCAAAGCCCCTATGCTTAATTACAGCACTGTGCTGCCATATGTAGGAGAGCCTGAGCTGACTCTCCAGAGTCTCCTACCATCCCCACTCATTTACTCATTTGTAGCTTTAGCCTGTCAATGGTTACTAACATATTTCAGTGAAGAGGAAACCTAGTATTATTTCAAAAGTTTGAAACACTTTACTGTCCTCCTGACACATGCCAACATAGCAGTAGTCAATTCAAACTCTTGAGCCTGAGTCAACGAATAAACTTTTCAAAGGTTAATCTAATATTTTTTCCCAAAGTAGTATTCCAAATCCAAATAATTTATGAATATGGTAATTTTTTTATTTTAGATAACATGAAATAATAGAAACATCATACTATTTCCCCCTTTTTTGATATTTACAATCTGGCTTGACTCAGCATTTCCCAAACATATTTGAGTATAGAATACTTTCTTTATGGCAAATATATCAACATCTTGAAGAACTCTGTTAAACCCACACTAAGTTTGGTAAATAAAGTACTGAGTTATGAGCAGTGATATGCTGATGAGTGTTTAAAAACTAGCTCTCCCAGGGTAAAAATAATTTTTTAAAGGCCTGATTTGCAGTGTTTACCAAGTTGTAGTATAAATACCTTCATCATGGCTGATTTAAAGCTACTAGACTAAGTTGCTGAACACAGAGTAGGGAAAAGATGGACACAGTAGGTTCTGGCAAACTGATGAGAACTAGATACAGCTCATCATATCTTTATCAATCTTGACAAAATCTATAATTTCTTCTTTTATAACCATAAAAATTAGTATCTTTTGATGTGGAGATCATTTTACATAAGAGACCAAGAAAGATATTTAAGAATTATATTCAAGGGTCTTATTTAAGTATCTTTACTTTATGTGGACACATTGAAAAGTCACATTTGAACAAAGTCACTCAATATATTTATGAACCCATAGACCTTCTTCAGAAATTCTAACATTAAATGCATATCAAGATAATCTGTATCCTAATAACTCTAACTATTTAAATGTATACTCTTATAACAAAAAGACATAACATAATCTAGAATAAAAGGACATAGTATGTACTTAGGGAAAAATTACACACAGATAATCATAAGGTGAAAAGAGGTAAGAAGTTTAGACCCAGGTTTGTTTCAAAGACTCACTATCTATAGAGCTTTGCTTCTTAAATTGTGTGCCCTATGGAGTTCCCTGTAATGCCTCCAAACATTCCTTTATCTAAGTGTGTTTGTCCATTCTCAAACTACTATAAAGACATACCTGGGAATGGGGAATTTACAAAGGAAAGAAGTTTAATATGCCCACAGTTCTGTGGGCTGTACAGGCTTCTGCTTCTGGGGAAGTCTCAGGAAACTTACATTCATGGCAGAATGCAAAGGGGAAGTGGGCACATCTTCACAAGACTAGCAGGAGAGAAAGAGCAAAGGGGGAAGTGCTACACACTTTTAAACAAAAGTGTTAAACAACTAGATCTTGTGAGAACTCATGCACTATCACAAGAACAGCAAGGGGGAAGTCTGCCCTCATGATCCAATCACCTCCTACCAGGCCCCTTCACCAACATTTAAGATTACAATTTGACATGAGATTTGGGTGGGGACAGAGAGGCAAATTGTATCATTCCACTCTTGGCCCCTCAAAAATTTCATGTCCTTCTCACATTTCAAAACACAATAATGTTTTTCCAACAGTCACCCAAAGTTCTAACTCACTGAAGCATTAACTCAAAAGTCCAAGTCCAAAATCTCATCTGAGACAAAGTAGCTCCCTTCCATCTATGAGCCTGAGAAATAAAAAAAATCTTAGTTACTTTCCAGAACTGTGAGCTGATTAAACCTTAGTTACTTTCAAGATCTGTGAGCTGATTAAACCTCTTTTCTTCGTAAATTACCTAATTTCAAGTATGTCATTATAGGAGTGTGAGAATGGACTAATACAGAAAATTGGAATAAAAGAAATAATAAGGGTACAGACATCAGGTAAATACACCCATTACAAGAGGGAGAAATTAGCCAAAACAAAGGGGCTACAGGCCCCATGGAAGTTCAAAATCCAATAGGGAAGTCATTAAACCTTAAAGTTCTAAAATGATCTCCTTTGACACCATGTCTCACATCCAGGGCACACTGATGCAAAAAGTGGGCTCCTACAGCCTTGGGCAGCTCTGTCCCTGTGGCTTTGCAAGGTACAGCCCCCCTCCTCACTGCTTTCACAAGCTGATATTGAGTGTCTGCAGCTTTTCCAGGCACACAGTACAAACTGTCAGTGGCTCTACTCTTCTGGGGTCTGGAGGATGGTGGCCCTCTTCTCACAGCTCCACTATGCAGTGCCCCAGTTGTGACTCTATGTTGGGGCTCCATCCCAACATTTCCCCTTTGCACTGCCGTAGTAGAGGTTCTCCATGATGGCTCTTCCCCTGCAACAGACTTTCTGCCTGGACATCATCCAGGTGTTTCCATACATCCTCTGAAATCTAGGCAGACACTCTCTAGTCTCAACTCTTGCCCTCTGTGCATCCACAGTCTTAACACCATGTGGAAGCCACCAAGGCTTAGGGCTTGCACCCCCGGAAGCAATGGCCCAAGTATTCCTTGGCCCCCTTTTAGCCATGGCTGGAGCAGTTGTGATGCAGAGCACCATGTCTTGAGGCTGCACAGAGCAGAGGGTCCCTGGGCCTGGCCCACAAAACCATTCTTCCCTCCTAGGCCTCCAGGCCTGTAATGGAAGGGGCTGCCAAGAAGGTCTCTGAAATGCCTTAGAGGCATTTTCCCCATTGTCTTGACTATTAACATTTGGCTTCTATTTACTTATGCAAATTTCTGCAGCTAGCCTGAATTACTTCCCAGAAAATGAGTTTTGCTTTTCTACCACATAATGGGGCTGCAAATTTTCCAAACTTTTATGCTCTGCTTCCCTTGTAAATAATAGTTACAATTCATTTTGCTTATGCAGTTGAGCGTAAGCTTTTAGAAGCAGCCAGGCAACACCTTGAATGCCTTGCAGCTTAGAAATTTCTTCTTCAAATACCCCTAAATCATTTCTCTCAAGATCAAAGTTCAACAGATTTTTAGAGCTGGGGCACAATGCTGCAATTCTCTTTGCAAAAGCACAGCAAGAGTGACTTTTGCTCCAGTTCCCGATAAGTTGCTCATCTCCATCTGAAACCACATCAGCCTGCTTTTCACTGTACATATCACTATCAGCATTTTGGTCACAACAATTTAACAAGTCTCTAGGAAGTTCCAAACTGTCCCTCATCTTCCTGTTTTCTTCTGAGCCCTCCAAACTGTTCCAACATTTGCCAGTTACCCAGATCCAAAGCCACTTCCACATTTTCATGTATCTTTATAGCAATTCACCACTCTCATTACCAATTTTCTGTATTAATCCATTCTCACACTCCTATAATGACATGCCTGAGATTAGGTAATTTATGAAGAAAAGAGGTTTAATCAGCTTACAGTTCTGCAGGCTGTTCAGGCCTCTGATTCTGGGGAGGCCCTAGGAAACTTACAGTCATAGCAGAAGGTGAAGGGGAAGCACATACATCTTCACATGGCTGGCAGAAGAGAGAGAATGAGGGAGAGGTGCTAAACACTTAAACAACCAGATCTCATGAGAACTCATGCACAATCACGAGAATAGCACAAATGAAGTCCGCCCCCATGATTCAATCACTTCCTACTAGGCCCCTCCTCCAATATCAAGGATTAGAATTCAACATGAGATTTGTACGTGTACATAAAGCCAAACCATATCACTAAGCTCTCCTTATCCATATCACGAAATGCTCTTTGATACGTGTATTTCAGTCAGTCTTTCTCATGAAAACTTCAGAGACAACAAAACCATCCACGATTACGCTACTAGCATTTAAACAATGATTACTGCATTAAAACTGTTGGAGAAGAAAACTTTTTTTTTTTTAATCTTCTTAGTTCAGTGATTTGGGGGCTGCAAATTAGACTGACAAAAGACAGGTCAGTGAGCAAATAGATTTTTACTTATATCTGTACAAAGGTGTTCACAGAGAAATGGGACTCAAGGAGGGAGTTAGGAAGTTAGAATTGGGGGTTTATATACAATCTTAACAAGGAAAGAGGAGAAGAGAACAATTATTATGGGAAAAAAATGACTTTAAGAAAGACAAATGGGCCCATAGGAGGATGGGTGAGAGAGATGATAGTTTTGTGATAATGTCTGTTTAGATGATTACTTATCCTATTGCTGACTTCTTCTCTTTTGTAACGGGAGTCAATCCTCCTGGGTTACTAAACTGGAGAGGGGATTTATGACAGCTGAATTCTTTGGAAATTCTCTGCTTTTAGGCAGATAAAGGAAGTTTGGGGGGAAAAGATCCTCATCACAGATATATTCTGGAGCCTTTCAAAATGAATCTGGACAATGACATATGTTAAGTGTAGAGGCAGTAGGACAACCAAGAATGCAGGGAGATGGTGACTAAAGTAAGGAAACTGATCTGCACAGCTATTCTGAGGTTTTTCTGCAGCACAGTGTTAGGCCAGGAAACACCATCATTGTGGATATTTGAAAAACAAAATGTCCAGCAATCAGAGGCCATTTGTTAGTTGACAGCTGTTGTGGGCCCATTTTGAGCCTGATAGGTTACTTCTCTTTGAGAAAAGATTTGGCTTCCTTAAGAAGCAGGCAAAGGGAACTAACAGGCTACAAATACAAATCGAAGACAAATTCATACAAATTAGTATATAGATAGTAAAAAACTGACCATTGATTGAAATTGGTCTCTCAATTCAAAGCAGAAGAACATGATAAGAATTAAAGCAAATGATATAATTCTAAAATTATTAAAGACAGTAGTAGTGCATACACTCAGAATGATACTCAAAATACTTTAAAACTTTATGGCATGGGCATTAGCCAGTTGGAGCAGTACTGGCTGAAAATAGTTGATATGGTCACGATGTTGTGTGCTGGTCAGCATTGCACATGTCAGATATTTATATTATCTCATTTTTCAATAACTCCCTTATACCTGACCTAATGTAACTTGAATGTTTAGAGTTAGATGTTGCTGAATTATAATATTTATTTTTTGAAATTAATATTACATTTTATTTTTCATACCTACTATATAATTTATCATAATTATATAGTAATTGTAAGAAAACAAATATTTCTTGATTGCATAAACAAACCCTGTAAATGTATTTGTACAAGGTTTAAAACGTTTTACAAGGTTTAAAAACATTACATTGAACTTTATGTATTTTTCCTTAGAAATATAATTTAGAACATAAAAAGCAAGATTATATAGCACATGTTGCATTTTAAGTAAAGTATGAAAATGTGGCAAAGATTTTCAATATTATTCATTTTGAATAATAATTAGCACATTTTTGTTTTTAAAATTCTTTGTAATCCTGTTAATTTATGCAATAAATGTGAAGCAATGTTATGTTTAACAAAGATGTCACAAAAATCAGGGGAAAAAAATGAAACATATGCCCTGAATGCTTTTGAAGCTACTGTGAGAACATGAAGTCGAAATTATGAGCTAGCAGCCAACATGAGAAAACACAAGCTTCTTCTCTGCATGTAGTAAGTGATTTGTGAACAACAATTACTAACTAGAGAAAATGAGGGGAAAACACAGGGCTCAGCCAGGTGTTACTTTACCTCAGTGATTTACTCTGCTATTTGATCAATGATGAGAACAAAATGACCCATATCCTCAGGAAGCCATGAATGTTTCAAGGCAGCTGTGAAAGCACCTGGCTACTTGTCTGACACAAAGACTACGTCCATTAAGGAAGATTCACGATTTATTTCTATGGGCTTGAACCAGAAACAATGGCAGTGAATTTGCTGTTGCATTGCATTATTCCTTTAATGAGAGAACAAAAGCAGTTTTGCAGCCCCATTCTGGTGAACTGGCAGGAATACCAGCATCTCCCTGAACCACTGTGACAAGATCATTCAGCATTCCCTTCAGTAGCCAGCAGTATGAGCACGGTCTCCTTTTCTGTATCTTCCTGAATATATATCCCATAGATATATTATATATATATATTCCAGAAGGAATTTCATATATATATATAAATATATATATATATACACTGTGTGTATATATAAATTATTTTCCCTTTAAACTATTTTCATAAATTATGAATAATGTAATTATTCGTACACACACATATACATATTGTATTATGTGTATAACTTCCACTCCCAAAAAGCAATAGGGATAAAAACACAAAAATGCACATTTTAAAAATATTTTACAGCTGGAGTATACAGAAAACATTATATAGAATCTTAGGGTAAGCTGTGATATCCTATAAAATCTATGGAACCCAGCAAAATTTCACCAATTAGAATTTTACTGATCAAGAGTTATTAAACTGTATCTAGGAAAAGGAGATGACAGTTCATGGGATGGAGGCCCTATGAGGGTGGTGGGAAAGAATGGGTTTAGAATTAGTGAAAAGGCAATTGATACTGGGGCATTTTCAACCAACAATCAAATCATTCGGAATATTTTTGCTTTTGTTTCCCAATACAAATAATTTTTAAAATGTAACTGTTAAATAATGGGAAATATTGATAATCCAGGAAACGAACCCAAGGTAGCTTTTACTATTACACAATAGAATCATAGCATAGTGTATTTTATTTTAAAATCAATACTGTATGTTCAATCTCTTACCATTTTGAAATAACCTTTCCTTATTTTCTGGCATTACTATTATCATTATTATAATTATCTTTTTTTTTACTTTTTTACATTCTACTTTCATAAAATGGTGGTCATATGCATGGAATACGTAAATCAATTGGACTGTGCTTATGTGGTGTCATAGAGGATTTATAGAACAAAAGTTCAGAGGGCATGACAATTGTCTGGTAAGACCTTAAACAAGTTTTAAACATTTTGAATATAAAAGATAGTCAAATGAAAGCTACCTAATGTGTTTGTGTGGCACCATACTAGGTCCCATGGGCGGTTCCTATCCTTAAATTTAGCACCGTTGGTACGGTACAGTTTGTAAGTGCTAGACTTCAGTCAGAAGTCTGTTCTTCACATGTTAGATAACTTTGGGTAAGTCTTTTCCAGGCTGATCCCATTTCTTCACCTTTAAAATGAGAAGTGCTGTACCTACTAAGTTACAGTGTATATTAAGTGATTCAATGTATGTGAAAGAGCATAGGAAGTAGAAAAATGCAGTACAATATATTTGTGTATATTCTACAATATAAGGAGGAATAGAAGAGCTTCAGATAAGGGCAGTCGATTGCTGGATGTCACGAGAAATAGAGAGTAAATGTTCTAGGAATTCAGACATAAAAACCAATTCCATCTGAAGTTATCAAAGAAGCCTTAAGCTAGTCTGGTGTTCTATCTTAAGGGAAAAAAAGGTAATTGCTGCTATTTTATTTCATATTATGAATGAAAGTCTTTAAATGGGGACTCTCTTCTAAAATGCCTAATGTTATTCATGGGTTGTTTCACAGCCCCAAAATATGACTGAAATTTTCTTGTCTGTTTATGCACCTTGGGGGTCCAACGGAAAAAGATTTTTTTCTTTCATGAGACATCCAGTAAGCAAATTTATAAAATTTGTAAGTCTAATTTTCATAAAGCTTCTTGGTTTAAAACACTCTTGAAGCCAATGGTCTTTCAGCTAGCTGCCACTGCAATTTTATGTCATCACGTAAATTGAAGAATAAGCCACATGTATCACTTTATGGTTATAGCTTATAAATATATTCATGTTTGGGCTTTACATTTTGAAAAGTATTAGCATTTTGAATTACATCTTAGAATAAATATTCAGAATATGACATGAGTTAAGATTAGGTTTAGGTAGGCTCTTTGGAATAAAATTATTTTCCCTTTAAACTGTTTTAAAAATTATGAATAATACAATTACTTGTTAAAGTAATTTTAAAATCATTAGCTATTGCACAATTTCAAGATATACTTCTGTTTTGCTCTTCTTACATCTAGTTTTACTAAGCTAGCGTGGTAAACTGCTAATGCATTCACATATATATGGGGGTGTGTGTGTGTGTGTGTGTGTGTATGGCATCACATATAGGATTTGGGGGTATTTGCTATTTACAAAAAAAATGGAATCATGTCATACATATTTTTTGTAACTTGTTTTTGACACTTCACATATTATGCTTATTTTTGTATGCCTATATATACATACTTTTTAAAATGTATTGATTTCTTCTGTTTCTGAACTTTTTACAAAGTGCAACAATAAAATTTGCATGTAAAGTTTATCCACTCATACTAAAATATTTTAAAGATTTACATCTCTGTAAGTTTTATTACTTGGCTGCTTCCTTTCCATAATATTAGTTAAAATGATTTTAGTCATCTAGTTATTAATGACTTGTCATATTATTTTAATTTTTACCTTTAAAATAGCTTTTCAATTAGCTCTTTTTTTTTCTGTACCTGGAACATGATGCAAACTTTTTGTTGAAGAAATCAGAAATCAGCTGAGGTCCAGAAGTTACAAACCATATTCAAATATACCTAGGATATTTCTACATTTAAAACCTATTTTAAAATTATCATATGTAATTTGTATAATTGTACAGATCAAATAATAATACTTTTGCCTGGAAGAATTACTAGAAACCAGTGTTCTTGATTTTAATATAAACAGATGTTATAAATGAGGAATTTGTTTAATGTTCAGATGAGGTAGGTCAAATGATTGATTTTTCTTTATGGCCAGGCCAACTTTCTGAGATTTGGGAGAATAGCCTATGTTAAATTCCTAGAAAGTACTGGTACAACATATATTCTTTTTACTGGAACACGACAAGTAATAATAAGGTCAGAAGAATCTCAGAGTGGTCCAATTTGAGGATACTTTTTTCTCTCATATTTCAAAGAAACTGAATTTTATAGAATCTGTTATATAAACAGTTTTTCAAATGCCTCTGGAACTAAATAATAGTCAGTAGATGTGTACAGTGTAAATTACTGAAAACAGCAGCTAAAGACAAGCTCAACAGTGAGCATGTTAAATCACAGTCATAAGACTTATCAAAGAGAAATTAAAAAGACACAGATTATCCTGACAACTTTAAAGATAACTTGTCTGGTCTCACCTCTGTAATTAAGTGCTGACAGTGCTGTGGCATTTCGACTCATCATTAATACAGAGAATTTTCAATCTGGCAGAGAGATAGTGAGAGTTTTCTGTGCAAACGTTTTCACAATTCTTCCACTAATGTCTTGTCAAGCTACCAGCATCTCACTGGCATGGCAGGAGGAAGTAGGAAGAGTGAACAAGTAATCTTATACTCATTGACCAACCTCTCCCCATTTTGCTCCCCACTACCCTCTCCAGACTCTGGTAATCATTGTTCTACTCTACTTCTAAGAGATCAACTTTTTTAGATTACACATATGAATGAGATCTTGTGGCATTTGTCCTGTGCTGGGTTTATATCACTTAACATAATATCTAGGTTCATGCATGTTGTCACAAATGACAGGATTTTGTTATTTTTATGGGTGAGTAGTGTATCATTGTGTATATAGACCATAGTTTTTATCTATTCATTTATTGATGGACAGTCAGGTTGATTCAGTCTCTTGGCAATTGTGAATAGTATTGCAATGAACATGGGTGTACATAAATTTGTAACATATGAATTTCATTTCCTTTGGCCATTTACCCAGTACTGGAATTGTTGGAAATATCTCCGTCTATTTGCAGCCAACTGCTTTTCAAAAAAGATACCAAGAACGAAAACTGGAGAAAGGTCAGTCTCTTCAATATATGACATTGCTGGGAAAACAAAATATCCACATGCAGAAGAATGAAACTAGATCCCTGTCTCTCACCACTTAATAAAGTCAACTTAAAATGGATTAAAGACTTGAATGTAAAATGTGAAACTATGAAACTACTAGACGAGAACATAGAGAAAACACTTCAAGACATTGGTCTAGGAAAGGAATTTTTGGATAACACTGCAAAATCCCAGGCAACAAAAACAAAACTAAACAATTGGGATTAGGTCAAACTAAAAAGCTCTGCACAGCAAAGTTGATTATTTAATCAACAGAATGTAGAAAACACCTGCAGTAAGGGAGAAAATGTTTGTAAACTATGAATGTGAAAGGGATTAATATACAGAATATATAAGGAGCTCAACTCAACACTGTAATAATAATGACCCAAATAATCCAGTTGTTAAATGGGCAAAATATCTGGATAGATATTTCTGAAGAGAAGACATACAAATAGCCAACCTGTATATGAAAAAATATTAAACATCATTAATCATCAGGTAAATGCAAATCTAAACCGCAATGAGATATTACCTCACCCAAGTTAGAATGGCTATGATGAAAAAGACAAAAAGTGACAAATGATTGCAAGGATATAGAAAAGGGGGAACTCTTATACACTGTTGCTGGGAATGTAAATTAGTACAGCCATTATGGAAAGCTGTATGGAGATTTTTCAAAAAATTAAAAATAAAACTACCATATACCTTTCTTACATAAGGTCATTTGTGCTTGCTTTGGGCACACCAGATAATCCAGGCTAATTCCTCACCTCTGAATTCTTAATAAAAACCGCAAAGCCTCTGCCATAAAAGAACATTCACAGATTCTGGGAATTAAGATGTGATACTTCAGGGCTGTTACTCATTTTATTGCAGTACAGCTGTCATATTGGTTTAACATACTACAATGTTATTTTCAAATTCAGAAAGAAAACAAGAACATAAAGTACTAACTTGCTGCATATAAGTCTCACATGTATATTTCAAACTCATAACTAGGTTTCAACCATATGCAGGAAATAGGTAACAATATATATTACCATTAAACTCTGATTACAAGAAAAAAACATATAAAAACAAAAGCACAGGAGACAGATATTCTTAGGAACTACTGTGATATCTAAAGCACAGAACATTTAAGAAACATTTCCAAAACAAAATATAGGTCAGAAGTATTTTGAAGCATGTTCTTAGGTTTCAAAAAATGTCAATTAACATGATAAACATGTATCACATCTACAGAATTTCACAGGTAAAATTATGGTGTTTGATTATACTGTCTCCTTCCTGAGCATACACGAAAGCAACACTGTTGTGTGCTTTTGCTTTGCAATTATACCCGTTAGTTCATTAGTAAAGAGAAAGGAAAAAATTATATAGTCTTAAAATTTTGTTCTGATTTGTACTTTCTGGTTTGTATTATTTATTTTATTTTAGTATTATTCTTCATTGACATTTCATTGAGTTTTTTATTATATTTCCCTTAAAACACACCTACCTACACACACACATATTCCTGTCCTAAAAGAGGCACAAGGAAAAAAAACAAAAGAAAAATGTAAAGAAATAAGGCAGTAAAAAGCATTTAAAAAAGTAAATGAAGAAAGAAAAGAGTAAAGAAGGAAGGCAGGGGCATCTTAGAAGAGAAAAAAGGAGAGAAAAGAAAAGAGGATGATAGATGAGGGAAGGTGGAAGAGTTAATTCTGTTTATGCTAAAAATTAGAACCTAGGACACAGTTGGAAGTTACAGGAAGACAGTGATTCCATATGAAAGCTTTTTAAACAACTAGAGGTTTACAAAAAGGAATGGATAGCCTTGTGAAGTAAGGTACTCATTAATGCTGAAGCAAAAAAAAGAAGTGTCAAGGGACTTTCTGGATTGCTGGAAAAAATATATTAAATGGCTTATAAGGTCGATCTTCATACTAAGATTCTATTATGTAGCATTCACTATTAAGATTTTCATTGTCACAAGCATGTGTATATGAGTGTGCTCTCACTCTCTATCTCACTTTCTCACATACGCACACATGCACACACCCTGGTAGGTAAACCTTAATATATCTAGTATGCTTATAGATGACTGAGAATTAGCATTATTTAATACAGTTTTAGAAACATAACTTTATAACCCGTAAGTATTGAATTTTCAAAATAATGCATATTTGTATTTATCCATAGCGTGAATTTGAATAATAGTATTGGGAATATTAAAAAATAACATTTTCAAAGGCAACAAGGATATTTGTGACATTATTTTATTTCTTGCCTTAATTTTGAGCATAGATTTTAATTTTGAACTTATTACACTAAATAGGAATTCATTTTAGGAGAAAATGTAGTAAAAAATGTAATTTTTCAATTCTTTCTTGGCACTATGATTTAATATTAAAATTTACCTTCACATCTCTTTATTAAACAATTGCTCAACTCCTGTGTGATTTAGCATTCTTAGCTTTAAAATAAAGACAGTCTCCATTCCATTGATTTATGAGATTGAAATAAGACAAATATACACGGTATAAAATAAATATTTAATAAAAATATTGTCTTGAGAGCAAAATAGTTAACTGGACTAATTTAGGATTTCTTCAGGTATCTCCACATAAGCATAAGAAAATAATACTCATCTAATTGTAAACGAGGCCTCTTTTGTTAACTAATTCCCCTATACATTTTTTTTCTTCAAATTTTTGTTACATAGTGTTTGGGAAACTATTGGAAACGTAGTCATCAGAAAGGTTTATATTTAAAACCATTTCAGCTATCTATTCAACAATCTTTTTCTTGAAGATCAAAGCTAAGATTTTGAAGACTTAAATAAGGATGTATATCAGAAATAAAATTCTGCTGAAAACTATACCGAATACATAATTCTTACTCAGGGAATACTGCTTGAGCCTTCAAGTTATTCCATCAGCCTCTGATCTGACAAACTCTAGATTTTATTTTCCTGCTTTCTTTTCCCTGACTTTTTAGCATCAGAGTTAAAAATCAATAGTTGCTCTTCTTTGCCCTAAAATCAGTTTTTCTCATATGGAAAATAAATGTATATGCTATATTTTCTGCTTTTTATTCATTACTTCAAGAGTGTTACCACCATATGTCAGACTCAAATGTCATATAATCCTGGATTATTAAGAAAAAAATCATTAAATATATTCAAAACTAACACCTGAGCTTTCATATATGGAAGGCTTATTTTAAAATAAAATTCTATATATTGTTGGCCTCTGTGAAAACAGAAAATCCAGCATTTGGGGGTGTATATTGACCTGTAAATTGTTTCTCTCATCCTCTCCTTTAATTCATTAACCATTTAAAGTGTGTGCTTAATATATATTGATTCAGTTCTTACAAGTATGTCTCAGAATATCCAAGTTATATGAAGCAGTTTTCTTAATAAAAATTTAACAAAATCAAAACTTTGTGCATGAACTGTGAAAACTCTAATAGGAAAGTACTGGAAATTTCAACATTAGATAAATACTCCATTCTGTATACTTAATGATTTCATTAAGTATACAGAATGGAGTATTTTAGCAATTAAAATAATAATTACAGATACTATTTCAAAATATGGAATTGGATTTAGTATGCATTGTTAAAAATAAATGGAATTATGTAAAATTATGTACATTTTATAACTATGTAAAATATGTATATTAACATATGAAAGGAATGTGCAAAAGCAAAGAGATTTTAGGGTTTAGGACATTTGGACCATGAAATCCATTTTTATTTGTTACTGTTTCATAAAAGTATAGGATGGAACTCGTAAAATTTAGGTGATGTAGGTGTACTATTAATTGCCTCTTGGAGAATTGGAAATAGAAAAATAGTACCTATATTTTTCTCAGTAGTCATTCTTTTATGCTGTGGCTATAATTGAATTTCTTTTAAGTTTTGCAAGGATTATGGTGCTGACCTTGAGTGCTAAATCATTATGAAGCAAAATGTAAAACACTGGTAATATTGCTTTAGACATTGTACATTAAACTGAACATTAGCCATAAGATTATATATATGAAAATGACATTTTCAAAAATTGTAATGGATTGATATGTTTAAATCAACCTCTAATTTGTATGATGTCTCTTTAAAGTTATAATTTATCCATCAAGCATGATTTAATATATTATTACATTATAATTCAAGAACATTAATGCAGCTTCCAACAGGGACAAATTTATTAATGGTGGTTTATTAACAGTGAATGTGTCTTAATTTAAATGGTAAATTATCTGAGCACTTTTTCTGTTCTTTTTTTAATGAATTGAGATTTAATTACCAAAGTTGAATTGGATACAACTTTATGTAATCATATTTTCATTTAAATATTCTTCATTTGTTATGCCAAAAATAGTACATATGGTTGCTGCATAAAGAACATATCTCAAAAACTTATGTTTTCTTTTGAATCACCAAATTGTGTTCTTTGGTTACCCAAGAGTAGTCTCTCTGTTTAATGTAATAGTGAGAATGAATTTACTAAATACATACTTTTTTTCCACTCATTTTATTCCCTGTCAACATAAAAGTATAATATTTTTGCCTCATGAATTCTTTTTTTATTTTTAATTGATGCATAAAAATGGTATATATTTATAGGGTACAGTGTGATATTTTGATACATGAATACACTGTGTAATGATGAAATCAAGGTAATTAACATATACATCCCCTCATTTATTTTTTTGTTGGAAACATTCAAAATCCTGTCTTCTAGCTATTTAAAAATATTCAATAGCTTATTAGCTATAGTCACCTACAGTGCTGTAGAACACTAGAAGTTATTTCTCTTACCTAGCTGTCATTTGGTATTGTTTAGCTAACTTTTCTTTATCCACTTCCCTCCCCTTCTCAGTCTCTAGTAACCATTATTCTATGCTGTACAATAAGATCAAATATTTTAGCTTTCACGGATGAGTGAGAACATGCAGTACTTATCTTTCTGTGACTTACATATTTCATTTAACATAATGGCCTCCAGGCTCATCCATGTTGCCATAAATGACAGAAATTCATTCTTTTTAACAGTGGAATAGTATTCCATTGTGTGTGTTACATATTTTCATTATTTATTCATCTGTTGATGGATACTTTGATTGCTTCCATGTCTTGGCTATGGTGAATACTACTGCAATAAACATGATGTGGGGGGCTTAGAGTTGGGGGATATTTCCCACATACTAATTTCATTTCCTCTCGATATATACCCAGTAGTAGGATATCTGGATCATATGGTAGTTCTATTTTTAGTTTTTGAAAAGCCTCCAAACTATTTTTCATAATGACTGCAGTAATTTACATTCCCACTGGCAGTGGATGAGTTCCATGTTCTTTGTATCCTTACCAGCACTGGTAAGGATATTTTCTTTTTGATAATAGCTATCCAAATGGAGTGAGATGATAGTTTATTGTAATTTTGATTTACATTTTCCTGATGATTAGTGATGATGAGCATTTTTTACATATCTGTTAGTCTTTGTATGTCTTCTTTTCAGAAATGTCTATTTAGATCCTTTGCCCGTTGTTAAATAGGATTATTTGTTTTTTGTTGTTGTTGAGTGGTTTGAGTTCCTTGTATAGTCCTTGATATTAATCCATTGTTGAAGGAATAGTAGTTTGCAAATAGCTTCTCTTGTTTTTCAGGTATTTGTTGACTCTGTTGATTGTTTTCTTTGCTGTTCAGAAGCTTTTAGTTTGATATAATCTCATTTGTCTATTTTTGCTTTTGTTTTTGTTACCTATGCTTTTGAGACCTATTCATAAAATGATTGCCTGAACTAATGTCCTGAGGCATTTCCCTAGTGTTTTCTTTAAATAGTTTTATATTTTTGAGTCTTACATTTAAGTCTTTAATCCATTTATGTTGATTTTTGTATACGGTGAGAGATAGGTATCTAGTTTCATTTTCTGCATGTGGATGTACAGTTTTCCCAGCACCATTTATTGAAAAGATGCCAAAAACATATATTGAGGAAAGGAATGTATGTTTTTGGCATCTTTGCCAAAAATCAGCTGGCTGCAAATACATAGGTTTATTTCTGTGTTCTCTATTCTGTCACATTGGTATTGAAATGTGTTTCTATGACAGAACCATGCTGCTTTGGTTACTATATCTTTGTAATATATTTTGAAGTCAGGCAGTGTGATGCCTCCAGATTTTGTTTTGTTTTTTCCTCAAAACTGCTTCAGCGATTTGTTTTTTCTATTTCTGTAAAGAATGTAATTGTTATTTTGATAGGGGTGGTATGGAATCTAGATTGCTTTGGGTGGTATGGTGATTTAACAATACTAATTTGAATCCATGAGCATAGCATGTCTTTACATTTATTTGTTTCCTCTTAAAGTTTCTCATCACTGTTTTATTGTTTTTATTATAGATATTTTTCATCTCTTTGGTTAAATGTATTCCTAGATATGGTATTTATTTATTGTTGCAGCTGTTTTAAATGGGATTGCCTTGTTGATTTTTTCAGCACATTTATGACTGTTGTATAGAAATGCTACTGATTTATGTACGTTGATTTTCTATCCAGCAACTTTTCTGAATTTGTTTATTAATTCTAAGAGTTTTTTGGTAGAGTCTGTAGGTTTTTCTGTATATAAGATCATGAGACCTGCAATTAGGGAGAATTTTACTTCCTCCTTTCTAATTTGGATACCTTCTCTTTCTTTCTCTTGCTTAATTGTTCTGGCTAGGAATTCCAGTTCTATAATAAATAGAAGAGTGGTAAAAGTAAACGTCCTGGTATTATTTCAGTTCTTAAAGGAAAATCTTTCAACTTTTCCTATGATGTTGGCTGTGTGTTTATCATATATGGCCTTTATTGTGTTGAGGTACATTCCTTCTATACCTAATTTGTAGAAAGTCTATATAATGAAGAGATGTTGATTTTTATCAAATGCTTTTTTTTGCATCTGTTGAGATAATTATATGTTTGTCCTTCATTCTGTTGATGTGATACTTAAAAATTGGTATTAGTTCTTCTTTAACAGGGTGGTACAATTCACCAATGAAGCCATTGTTCCTGGTCTTTTCTCTGTTGGGAGACTTTTTATTACTGGTTCTATCATGTTACTCATTATTGGTCTGTTCAGATTTTCTATTTCTCCACTGTACAACCTTGGTAGTTTGTATGTGTTGAAGAATGTATTCATTTCCCCTAGGTTTTCGAATTTGTTAGCATTTTGTGGTTTATAACAGTCTCTAATGATCCTTTGTATTCTTGTGGTATCAGTTATAATGTCTTCTTTTTTGTTTCTGGTTTTATTTATTTGGGTGTTCTTTCTCTTTTTCTTAGTCTAGTTAAAGGTTTGTCAATTTTGTTCCTCTTTTCAAAATATTAATTTCATTGATGTTTTGTATTATTTCATCTCCGTTTTGTTTATTTCTGTTCTGATCCTTATTATTTCTTTTCTTCTACTAGTTTTGGGCTTGATTTGTTCTTGCTTTTCTAGTTCCTTTAGATGCATCATTAGATTTTTTTATTTGTAATATTTCTACTTTTTAAATATAGGAACTTATTGCTATAAACCTCACTCTTAGTACTGCCTTTTCTATATCTCTTAGGTTTGGGTATGTTTTGTTTCTATTTTCATTTGCTTCAAGAAAATGTGTAATTTCTTTCCTGATTTGTTTATTTGGTAACTCAGAAGCATTTTGTTTAATTTCCACATGTTTGTGTCTTTTTTGAGGTTCATCTTATTGATTTCTAATTTTGTTCTATTGTGATCAGAAAAGACACTTGATATTATTTCAATTTTTATAAACTTGTTGAGACTTGTTTTGTGGCCTAACATGTGTTCTATTCTGGAGAATGTTCCATGTGTATGAGAAGAATGTGTATTCTGCAGCTGTTGGATGAAATGTTTTGTAACTATTAGTTAGGTCCATTTGGTCTACAGTGCTATTTAAATCCAGTATTACTTTTTTGATTTTCTGTCTCGATAAGCTGTCTAATGCTGACAGTAGGGTGTTGAAGTCCCCAACTGCTATTGTGTTGGGGTCTATCTTTCTCTTTAGATCTAATATTTGCTTTATATATCTGGTTGCTGCAGTGTTGAGTGCATATATATTTACAATTGTTACATCTTCTTGCTAACTTGATTCTTTTATCATTATATAAATGTCTCTTTAAAGTTTCTGAAATAAACTCTGTTTTACCTGATACAAGTATAGCTATTGTTGCTTATTTTTGGCTTGCATTTGCATGGAATGTCTTTTTCCATTCCTTCACTTTCAGTCTATTTGTGTCTTTACAGTGAAATGAGTTTCTGGTAAACAGTACATAGTTAGGTCTTGTTTTTTTAAGCAGTCTTGTTGTGTCTCTACAGTCTATAGTTAGGACTTATTTTAAATAGTGAATTATCCGAGAGCTTTTTCTTATATGCGACATTATTCATTTCTGTTTTAGCTCATATGACAAACTTTTATTTCCTAGTGACTTCTGTAATTATCTCTTGTTTTAAGAATATATTCTAGACCAAAAATAATGTTCCCATTGAACAGCCAGAAAGAGTTTTAAATGTAGTTTCTAAAGACCTTATTTCCTTAGAAAAACCAAACTTGTCATTCTCACAAATTTAAGAAAATACTTTGTCCTTAGAACACAAAAGCAACCTTCAGAAATAAAATGCCAAACTTTTAATACTTAAGTCTTTCTTAGAAGTTGAAATATGACAGAATCAATTTTTCATATCTAATTCTCACCTGTGATTGGTGCATTTAAGTAGATTTCTGAAAATGAATTGGAAAGATATAATGAGTTTATAATGTAACTTCTAACTTAGAGTTTTTATTTACCTTAATATATCTAACATCTTTTATATTTTTTCTCAGGAAAAAATCTAGTTCTTAATAGAACATAGTTACTCATTTGCTTTATAACTTTATAATATATATATATATATATATATAAAACAGCTTCATAATTACAATACCAATACTAACATCAACAATATCATTATTAAAACAGTTTAATAATTTTTAAATAAGAAAAAAGATTTTCTTATTTAATTCTTAAAGCACATCCCATTGATATTTTTGTTAAATCACTGTGTTTAAACCTATGTTTAACAGTTCCCTCTTGGAGGCTATGTCTCCAATTCAATACAGTATTCGTCATTTTATGATTCTGTTAATTTTTCAAAATTGTTCTTAAAGTTATTTGTTTATTTATTTTGAGACGGAGTCTCGCTCTGTCACCCAGGCTGGAGTGCAGTGGCACTCTCTCCACTCACTGCAAACTCCGCCTCCCGGTTTCTCGCCATTCTCCTGTCTCAGCCTCCCGAGTAGCTGGGATTACAAGCGCCCGCCACCATGCCTGGCTAATTTTTTGTATTTTTAGTAGAGACAGGGTTTCACCATGTTAGCCAGGATGGTCTAGATCTCCTGACCTCGTGATCCGCCCACCTCGGCCTCCCAAAGTGCTGGGATTACAGGCGTGAACCACCGTGCCTGGCCTTTTAAAGTTATTTTTAATCATTTGTAATAATTTACATTACAAAGTAAATTTGCAAGGCAAAATATATTCACAGATGACCAGTTTCTAACCTTGTAGTGTTTATCCTATTGCCTTTCGCCCCCTAAGGGCAACCGTTATAATTATTTGCTATTCTTAGGTTTATCCTTACATCGTTTTTATACATTTTTCTTCACCTTACTTTCTTCAGTTAAAGATATATTCTGAAGTAACTCTATTCTAGTGTTTATAGATAGCCATAATACCTTTTTACAACTTCATAATTCTCTAGTGGATGTAGCATAGTTTTTCAACCACTCCCTTATTGATGGGCATTTAGATTGTTACAATCTTTAGAAATAAATCTCCAGGAATGGTATTGTAAATATGTCACTTTGTGTTGTGCAGTGTATCTCTGAGAGAGATTCCAAAAAGCCAAAGTGTAAATAAATATATAATTTTTGCCTTAAATCTTTAAGGTTCCCTTCATAAGAGTTGTATCATTTTGCTTTACCACCAACAATGTGGTAACGTGCTAGCCAACAGAGTGTCTTACCAAATTTTTGTATTTTTTTTTTTGCCAATCTGTTATGTGAGAAATGGCATATCAGTGTGTTTTAATTTGGATTTTATTTTTTCTTAATGAGTGTTGACTTCTATGTCAAACACTGCTGTTTTTTTAGAAATTAGAATACTTAAAAATTATTTTCTAAAAGGTGCAAAGAATCTGAGAGATATATATTTTAGTTATATATTAGAAGCTTAACAGATTTTTAAATTCAGAATTATAATATATCGAAAAATAAAATAGACATGATTCTGAAAATAACTTCTAAAGTTAAATATTTTAATTTGATTCTATGTCACAGAAACTATGCAAAAGAAATAATCCTCACATTCATAAACAATCACTTATTGCAATTATAAAGCTTATAATATAAACTTTTATGAAGCCTTAAAATGTCTAGAGGAAAGGGAGAAGCCTATAAATGATCTTGTAATTGCAGAGTTTGTTTCTCCTACAGTAGATTAATATTTGATAATACGAGCCAAGTGTATTGTATTTCATGTTATAGCTCAAGACCAAAACCATTTTAAAGAAAAATATCCTCCCCTAATAATACCAAAGATGATGAGTTCTGGCCCTTACTCTTGGAATATTTGAGTTTTTCCTGTGTTCCCTAAGAGTGTTCCTAAATATATTTAATGCCTTATTTGGATTGAATAGAGCATATCCTAAGGCTGTCTTATTAATCTGTCCTCAATAAATGGTGTCCTCTTCAACAAGAATTTTATTTTCCTTGGAAGAGAAAATATTAAAGAAAGGATAATGGAAAATGATTCCTGCCAATTAATTCTTAGTTATTTTCTTTCCTTTCAGCACCTTCCCTGATAGGTGTGGTAAGGAAGGACTGGGCATCCCAAAATAGCATTGCCCTATCATGGCAAGCACCTGCTTTTTCCAATGGAGCCATTCTGGACTACGAGATCAAGTACTATGAGAAAGTAGGTCTTATTTGGAGCTTCCTATAAAACTACATATATATGCATATATATTTATATATTGAGCATGTCGTTATACTATATTATTTTATTTTAAACCCTGTTCTTCTTTGGCCTAACCTCATACTTTCTGTTTCTTTGAATCCTCTCTAACTTACTATTCTGCTTGTAAGTTATTAATTAATTTATCTTGTTTTGTGTCAGATTAAAGTAGAAGATGTAAGATGTTCATTTCTGTCATGACCTACTCTAGAGAGTTTTATAATATTGTAAGAAGTAGTAACTTCTTCAATTTATTCAATTTATAGTTTGGTTGCTATAAGATTGTTTCTAAAATTCAGTTGGGAAGAAATTTTTATATTGAGTTACTATAACCTGAAGTGGGTTTTTGTAGCACATATCCTTTGCCAGTGAGTTTAGAGTTACAGTCAGCTATAATTCGGAAAGTATTATTTAAGGGATAAATGGAAATAGCATATAAATGAAACACTTTCTTTACATTCAGGTTAGCTATTTTATTTTATAAGCTAGCAAGATAAATTCAGTTGACGAATCCTTATTTATAATAATGGAACCCTTATTTCTATTTTTGTCATACATTAGTATATTTCCCCATTATATACTTTATTCGCTTTATTATATTTATGTTCTTTATGCATTTTTCTCTCATTCCTCACCATTATGGTATTCTTGGCATCAATATTACAGCAGACCACATAGTCAATTCTGAAATGTCTTGTTTTAATACTACTTCTAGAAATATGCAAAGTAATGTTAAGTAAAAATTTTAATGTAAAAATTATATGTAATATCCAGTAGTATATTACAATGAGAAGGAACATCTTGCATTTCTGTCCCTTACTAGAAGCAAAGGAAATCATAAATGAATTTAGTCTTCCTGTGAAGAAATAGAGGGCAAGAGGAGAAATAGAACTCTACTTTCTTAGTTTGTTTTGTGCTGCTATAACAGAATACCACAGATGGAGTAATTTATAATAAACAGAAATTTATTGGCTTATGGTTCTGGAGACGAAGAAATCCGAGATCAAGGACTCAGCATCTGGAAAGGAACTTCTTGGTTATTGATCCCACTGTGGGAGGGCAAGGCCAGGGTGAGAGAGAAGCAAAAGGAAGCCAAACTCATCCTTTTATTAGGAGCTTACTTCTGCAGTATGAAACCCACTCCCATGGTGACACCAAGCCCGCAGATGAAGCCATAGCCTTCATGGCCTAATCACCTCTTAAAGGTTCCATCCGTTGATTCTGTTATAATGGCAATCAAATTAAAACATAAGCTTGGCGGGGACATTCAAACCATAACACATACCTTCCTCTATTCTACTGCTTCAGAGTTAATCTAGGTTTGATAATAGGAGAGGTACCTTAGCAGCATAGCTGTATCCATTTTTTGTTGCTCTAGTAATTTCAGCATTATGTAGTCAGTAAAAACTGTCATTATCTTTAAGTGACATAGATAAATCCATAGCCTAGGAAAGGACAAATTTACTGAGTTTAAACTGGAATACAGATTCTGCAAATTATCCTGGCCAATATGTGCTCAGAAATCTGCTGGGCTAGCCTTTCAAATGTTATGGCCTATAGCACACTATCACAAGAAAACATATGTTTTCTGTTGACTGGTTTAAATATATTTTCACACACTCAAAATTTCTATTTAACAAGCAATGTGCATATATATACAAGCAACTCTTCAGAATCAAAATATTTCTCTGTGTTTTATAAGGGTTATATTTTACACATAGAAAATCACTGTCTAATTTTATAGTCATTTATACCTGATATGTTTGAGGATGAAAATGACTTGCAATATTTCTAAGTTAGGACAAATCATACAGATGTAATAGAAAGAGAACCACATTCATCCAATCAAAATTTTATAAATCAATATGATTCTAAAAGATAGTAATTAACATAATATTTATGTTCATTCTTATATGTGCAATATTTGGCTTTATTACATAGGTTTTATTTTAGTGATGGAATAGGTAATGTTATGAAGGAGTTTATTTTGTAAGAAAATAGCAATAACCCACTACTAATGGATTAAACATGGAGTTGGAAGTCAAGGATCTCTAATTCATGTTCTGATTCTGCCTCTCATTATGCTTATGGCCAGGAAAAAGTCAATTAATCCCCCTATGCCTCAGATTTCATATTTACGAAATGGAAATAAAGATATTAACATTTTTGGCAGGTTGTAAAAATTAGGTATAAATAGACCTAAAGATGAATAACTCTAAGTTAGTATAAAAATCACTTAAGCAAGCATTAAGGAAATATTTAGCAAATAATACAACATAGAAAATGATAGCATGGGAATTATGTACAAACTAAATAAAATAATTATTCTTTTATACATAGACAATATATAAGCAACCAATCGAAAATGTTAGAATGCTAAAATCTTTCAGAGAGAACATAAAATGATAGCGTTGAAATTTTTACCTACTTTGACTTCAGATTCTAACTGTACATTTTACACATCTGTATCTATGACATGGTTTCTCATTCCAAGCAAAGATTTATAACTTATACCTATGGAAAATTACAATGGAATTCAGTTTAAAGTGCTAATTTCTTTCTTTATTAATAATATAAATATTGTTCAGTAAGAAAAGCAAGATAAAAAGAAATATATATATAAACATATAATTTCAGTTTTGGGACACAAATATTCTCTCAGATGTTTATATTTGTATATTATGATGTAGGTATAGAGGAATATAGAATAGAATAAGATGCACACTAGTCTGTTTCAAGTTTTGCCTATTTGGGAGAGTGAGGGAATGAGGTATTTGGACAGAGGCAGGGAAAACAGAGGGAGGTAGCTAGTATAGATAAATATGGATGAATGGATGGATCCTAAATAGCTTTAGTCTGTGTCTCCAGTAGTTGTCTTCCCAAAAGCAGATCCAGAGACAAGTATTTGTATGCAAATGATTAAGCAAACTCCCAGGGGAACTGACAAAAGAATGGGGCCAGCAATACTGCGAAGGAAGGTGTCAATCAAACTCAGTGACAATGAAGGAAGCTCTGGATTCTAAATTATATCTCAGAGTTCATCTTATGAAAACAAAGAATCTGGGCTTCTCTACTTTGGCTTTAGTCAGTTATTGGCTACAGCCTCTGGTGTAAGTACATATATGGTGTGCAAAAAAGATTCGTAGGCACTTCTGGTTCTCTGCAGTGGCTCCAGTAGACCAAGTTTAGGTTCTAAAGAAGGCTACAGGTACAAGCTCTTAAATGCAAAACATGTAGAAGCTGGCAAATGGATACAGGGACAGGTAAAAGTGATCCAAGTTGGTTTGCTGGAGCACTATCAACAAAGGTAGCTAAATTCTTGAAGAACTGTTGGAGAATTAATGCTTGGCTCATTGTACTATTTATATACTCTTCAGTCTTTAATATTGGCGCCATGTTGTTAAAAAATTTCATTTCATTTCAATCAGTTATTTTGTATTGCTATACACATAATTGATCCACAAAATATCCATATTTACACAAGTCTTTGAGGAATTAATGCTGTTTTAAGTTATTATTTCAAATGCATTTTTCTGTAAATCAGGAAAGAAGTTAATCTGCTTGGAATGTGAAGTGTCTACAAATACCTGAGGTTAAACAACATACTATTGTTATCACTGATAACACTGTTATCAACACTCACTGTTGCTCAGAGAGTGTGATATATTAGAAAAAAAGCACTGGTCTGAGTATTCAAATATTTGAGTTTGGCTCAGATCTTAACTTTTTTAGTTCTGTTTTCTCATTTGTAAAATGAGGACCTAGAAAGACCTAGATCTAGATCTTTTACAGTTCTAGCTATTGTCAAATGCTAATGTTTGTGTATGTACTGTTTTATATAAATTATCTTAATGTTATCCCATCCCTCAGATAACTATAGTTTTTCATTGAAATCTACTGAAATAAAACACACACACACACACACACACACCTTTTTAAAATACCTCACCATAGAGAGCAGTATTCTTAACATCATAATTATATGTAAAAATTAAGACCCTAGCATTATTCTCTTTCTCTCTGTGTGTGTGATATGTCTGAATGTGTTTGTGTGTGTGTGTTTGTGTATTAAGAGTGATATGTGAGAAAGAAAACATGTTGCTTTATGGGTTATAATTAGATATTCCTTTTTCAGTTAATTATATTCCCTAATGTTCAGTCACTTTTCTTTTTCATACTCAGTCTTTCATTTTCCTTTAGCTCAGATGAATACAGCTTGACTATGAAAGGCACTTTAAAATAATATGGGAAGTCAAGATAAGTTACAACACTTTTTTTGTTTGTTTGTTTTGTTTTGTTTTGTTTTGTTATTATATTGTAGGTTTTAGGGTACATGTGCACAATGTGCAGGTTTGTTACATATGTATCCATGTGCCATGTTGATTTCCTGCACCCATTAACTCGTCATTTAGCATTAGGTGTATCTCCTAATGCTGTCCCTCCCCCCTCCCCCCACCCCACAACAGTCCCCAGAGTGTGATGTTCCCCTTCCTGTGTCCATGAGTTCTCATTGTTCAATTCCCACCTATGAGTGAGAACATGCGGTGTTTGGTTTTTTGTCCTTGCGATAGTTTACTGAGAATGATGTTTTCCAGTTTCATCCTTGTCCCTACAAAGGATATGAACTCATCATTTTTTATGGCTGCATAGTATTCCATGGTGTATATGTGCCACATTTTCTTAATCCAGTCTATCGTTGTTGGACATTTGGGTTGGTTCCAACTCTTTGCTATTGTGAATAGTGCCGCAATAAACATACATGCGCATGTGTCTTTATAGCAGCATGATTTATAGTCCTTTGGGTATATACCCAGTAATGGGATGGCTGGGTCAAATGGTATTTCTAGTTCTAGATCCCTGTGGAATCGCCACACTGACTTCCACAATGGTTGAACTAGTTTACAGTCCCACCAACAGTGTAAAAGTGTTCCTATTTCTCCACATCCTCTCCAGCACCTGTTGTTTCCTGATTTTTTAATGATGGCCATTCTAACTGGTGTGAGATGGTATCTCACTGTGGTTTTGATTTGCATTTCTCTGATGGCCAGTGATGATGAGCATTTCTTCATGTGTTTTTTGGCTGCATAAATGTAAGTTACAAAACTTTTTATTATTTTTGATTTTTTTATTTACTTACTAATACTGCTTTTCTCCAATAGGCTCTCCAGTAGAGCCCATTCTTGTAATGAGGGAACTAAGACATCATCTGCTCCCAACTTCTGAGTCTTTCCCCTTCAAAACAGTCCAAACCCTCTTCTATTCATATGGAAGAACAAGTATACCCTTTGTCTTTGTTTGTTTTGTGATGCTATAACATAATATCTGAGACTGGGTAATTTATAAGAAACATAAATTTATTTCTCACAGTTCTAGAGGCTGGGAAGATCAAGATGCCAGTAGGTTTGGTGTCTGGTGAGGGCCCCCTCCTCATTTCCAAGATGGCTCCTTGAATGCCATATCCTCCACAGAGGAGAAATGCTATTCCTCACCCAACGGAAGAGGAGAAAAGCAAAGACAGGGGAAGGGGAGGGCCATACTTGCCTTTTCATAAAGCACCAATCCCACCCAAGAGGGTGTAGCCTTCGTGGCCTAATGATCTCTTAAGGGTTCCACCTATTAATACTGTTACAATGACAATTAAATTTCAAAATGAGGCCGGGCACAGTGGCTCATGCCTGTAATCCTAGCACTTTGGGAGGACATTCCAACCATACACCCTTCTCTTATCTCTGTTCCCTTCTGTCCTTACCCTTTGTGTTCACATTCTTAGTTTTTCTTCCTGTGCCCTCTTTTCCCTTCTCCTCCCTACTTTTCCCTCTTTCCTCTCCTTTTTTTCACTGCCCAAGCAAGGCACACTTCCTTCTCTTGCTTCTTTGTTATTTCATTATTCTCTTAGTCTGTTTGGGCTACTGTGATTAAAACTAATAAACTATGTGGCTTATAGACAATAGACATTTATTTCCCATAGTTTTGGAAAGCCGGAAGTTCAAGGCCAAGGCTCCAGAATCTTTGGCACTGGGTGAGGTCCTTTTCAGGTTCATAGACAGTGGTTTTCTCACTGTGTCCTCACATGGCAGAAGGGTACGGGAGTTCTCTGGGGTCTCTTTTATAAGGGCAGTAATCCCATTCATGAGGGCTCCACCCCCTATCACCTAATCACCTCCCAAAGACCTCACCTCCTAATACCATGGCCTTGGAGGTGATTATTTCAACATATGAATTTTGGAAGGATATAAACATTCATACTCAACAGTTATATTTACCAAAATTAGTCTTAATCAGAGTTATTTATTTGTGGATCTGGATTTCCCCCAGTAGTTTATGAGTCCCTGAAGAAAAGAGTTGATTTCAACCCTCAATCCTTGCCTAATACAGCTATTTCCTTTCAATAACATTCTAGCTGAATTAGTAAAATTCTCTCTTTGTTCAGAACTCATTCCCAGGAAATTAAGAAATCATGCAGCCACTGTAAAATTACCTCTAACAATTTTTTTTAAAGGCAGAAAAGAAAAAAAGAAAGCTAGCAAGACTTTCTGTTTCTACCTGTTCATAAGAAAGACCTATACACATAAGCCCATCAGCTGAGAGAACATTCTATTAAGGACAAGAATGTAAGCTCTTGAGGGCAAGGATTTACTTTGTTCACTTTCTTATCCTTAGTGCTCAGAGAGGCACATAGATGGTAATTAATATATACCCATTGTTGACCAATTATATGCCAGGTAATCTTTTAAGTGTTTTGCAAGGACTAGCCAATTTACTCCTAACAACAAATGTTTGAGGAAAATATTATTATTCTTCCCATTTTACAGATTAAGAAACTAAGCCACAAGAAGGTTAAGTATCTTTACCAAAATCACACAGCCAGTAAGTGGGTGTTAAAACTGGCCATCATACCTTACATCACAGCGGATGTCTCAGAAAGTCAGTGCTTTCTGCTGATGCTGATTTTCTAGGTTCCCTGAGGCCAAACACTTCTCTACTGTCTTATGTCAATTTTGCATCTGCAAAATGGAAGGAATAAAACATACCTGTCTCACCAGGGTGTTGTACAGCTCCCCTAATTATCAACTGGTAGCTCATTTTGCAAACATGAATCCCCTCATAACAGTTCATTATTCTCACATCCAGTATTTTAAGACACTGTGACTGTTAAAGTCTTTTTCTCAAAGTGCTCGTTAATTTTTATCACAGTCAGCAGTTTTTAGATTTTAAGAAAACTCATCATGAAAAAGGTAGCATTTCTTATATCCAGATGGTCAATAATTATTTATATGAAATGATGAATTAATATAACCTGCCAGTGTTTCACCTAGTTCACAGATTATAGAAAAACTATCTTTGCTTTTTAATTAAAAATAAATAATTTTGTGACACTGAAGACAGTGTATTATTAAAAAAAGTAAGGAGATTTGTGGAAAGCTTTTCATTATGGGAAATATTTTTATCAATCAGGGATGATTTAAAGTAGCCTCTTTTAAAAGAAGGTTGAAGTCTTGGTGTCTTTTCTGAAAGTCGCGTACTCATCAATATCACACTTTGCACAATAAGTCTTTTTTCTTCCTCCCTAATCCTGTTATTCTACTTTCTCAATATAGTTTTTCCACAGATAACAACCTAATAATTATCCATCATTTTTCTCAAGATGGATAATCAGTAACATGCATCTTTGTTTAAAAATACATGAAGCAATTATTGTAGCAATAATCAACATAAGAAAGAAAAACAACCCTTTCTTTTTATATGCTGCTCAATATACATTTCTCATTTTCTTTTGTTGTATTTCCTTTACTTAAGTGTTTGCCCAAGGGAGGAAGAGAATTTTATCTTTACTTCCAGGAAAGCTACTCTTACCTCCATCCATTATTTAGGTACAGAAACACATCTTTGTTCTCTGCCTGTCCCTTCCCCCGTGACCATCTAATTCATACATTTGTAAACCTTAATGTAAACTATCATACAAAGTTAAATGTGGTTATTACACAAGGAACTAATAAAAGTGTGATTGAGGAAAGTGTATATGGATCACATGGGGATCTTGCTGAAATACAGATTGTAATATATTTGATTGGGCGAATGAGTAGTGTTAGGGGTGGTAACATGAGATTTTGGATTCCTAGCAAACTCCTAAGTGATTCTAGCATTCCTCTGAGTTGTCAGTCTCTAGAAGTCCTACTTTTCCTTCACCTCATTTAATCGAGTGTTGATAAAGGGGAAAATAATCACAATGCTCTCAACATAGACGTGAACTTACATGCTATGTCCCTATAACTGGCTAGCATCTCTGTAGATTTTACATGATTTGTAGATGTTTTTGATCTGTAGTGTTACATGACATCAGAACTACAAGTATTAATGGGAAGCAAAATGCAGTAAAGGACCAAGTCAATTTTGGATACAATTCAGTGTTTATAGTGGAATCAGCAAGTTCCTGAACTGGTAACTAACGTTTTTATGTCGTTGTTTTTTTTTTGTTTTTTTTTTATAATTATTTGTTGCAGTGTCCACCACAGAGAAATTAGATGTGAGCATTCGGTACTAATTAAAACAGCATTACCTGAAAGAAAATGGACAGCAAGGGAATTTACTGATACAGATGCTCATTATAAAGGGTTTATATCCAATTTCCATGTTGTTCAGTAAACATCACATTCTCTGTGGAAGCTTGTCTGGCTTAGTAAGCCCAGGGAGGACCATAATGCCTAGAGCAGAGATTCTCATGGTAGCAAGACTCTGACTGGGGTCAATACTGCATCCACAGCAGCATCTGTATGGTGTACCCTTATCAAATAGGAAGAAACTAAAAATATATTGACAGCAACATTGCAGAGTCTGCAAACACATGAAAATTACAAATATCTACTAACTATACCTCTAAAGTGTCTCCTGTTTTATAAAAGTTATTCTATCTTTGGTTGGTTTGAAGAATGGATTTGTTTAAAATTATAGAAGCTGCATTTAGTGTATTAAAGATTTGCACATCCAAGAAAGAAAAAAATAGTTGGTAAAACTAAGGACTGTGAATAAACTTCATTTAAAATTTGAATATGCTATAGGGGAAAAGAAACATCTTTCTTTTCTATCTCTAGGCTCATGACTGAGGTCCTTATAAAAACCAGTTAAGAAGAGACAAGCCTAAAAATTTACTTAATGTGAGTTTTACATAGGCCAGGAGCCTTCAGATATAAAGACCCAAAGAAATAGAGAAACCTATGTGTTTTTATGCTTAGGTTTGAACAAAAGTGGACAGTTGCACAGAAGTATGATTAAGCGAAGGGATATGATCCAATGGTAATAAACTTGGGGGAGTCGCTTAACAAGACTTACTGTTCAGATTATTTTTTATATATTTGTGTCTTTATAGATAAAGATATTCTTTCCTCTGGGCATAGGGACAGCACCTCTCAAATGAAGGGCTCTTGACCTGATTTCAGAGGAGGAGGGCAGGAGAAAGTCAAAGGGTGATCTTTCTACTTTTGCTGTTTGCTCAAATTCCAAGGTGCCGTATTTGGGGATAGAATGTTTTGAACCCCATCAATATCTAACTTTATAGACTGAAATAAAGGTTATGACTATCAAAAGTTTATGTTCTGGTTACAAGAAAACAAAACTCTCTTTCCTACTGCTCAGAGGGCTGGAATTCTTTTGGTGGTATGGAGTCATATGGTAGAATTTCAGTCCCAGCCTGATCTTGTGTACAACTAGGTAAGGCTACATAATTAATCCCACTTCTGCTAAATTGCCATATTTCAGTCAGCTCCAAGTTACACCTTTGAATTCAGTTTCACATTCTAACCTCATATTCAGTTGCTTCCGTATTCCTAGTCATACACTTCTGAATTTGCTTCCTCACCACTTTTCCTGAATTCCATGTCTTTATCTCTTTTTCGATGAGGTTCGAATAATCTTAAGTTGTTTTCCAGTTCTGAACTTCCATGACTGCAGAAGCTTATTTTCATTTTGTTATGCTTTGCTATGCAAGGTGATAGAAAAAATCAAATAAGACTAAGAAATGAATGAGACATTTGATGTTTTCAGTGAAAATATGATATATATATAGAAATTAAAAATGACAGAGAAGTACATAAAAAGATAAGGATGAAGCAGTAATTCAATTTCCTCAGCAATCTGGAAATCCACATATACTATCAAGTTTTGCATTTGTAAGAAAAGAGAAAAAATATAAAGCTATTTTTAAGTGATTATTTGCTTCTAAAAAATGTCCACTTTCTCTTAAAGAAACTGTACTGTTTGGAGGAAAGAAAATAATACAATGTGGGATATACTTGGGGAGTCCAGAGGTTGTGTTATCTGCAATAGTAAATTATCAGAGATCGCAATGTACCTTTTAAGCATTTGGGCTAATACCCACCAATAATCAGTGTAGCTTGGGATTATTAGTATTTTTCTTTTTCTTTTTTTTTTTTAAGAAAATGCCTTCTGGGGAGTAACAAGGACATAAATTCAAAATTCCTCTAAATTTCTGTTCTAGTTTGGTGAAAATCAAAGAAACAAAACTCACAGACACCACTTTTAAAAAACGTAGCATCGCCATGAATTCAAAGTGCAGTCAGCCTTCAAAAAACTACTCTTCCAGCAATGAAAAATGTAAATATAATGTTGCTACTTTTGAAAGCCTGTAAACCAAAAAGTGAGTGAAGCAGGTCTCAATTGAAAGAGGTTTATTTTGCCAAGGTTGAGGATGTGCCTGGGGAAAAAAATACAGCCATTGGAGCATCTGTGACATGAGTTTTTTCCAAAGGGGGTTTTGGGAACTTAAGTATTTACAGGGGAAAGAGCCAGCAGGAGGGAGAAAAGGGGAAGGAGGGTAGGAAGTGAGGCAGATCGTTACATTCATGTGAGGCTCTGATTAGCCCCAATGAATCTACATTTTATGTGTGAAAACAGAGAGTAAAGGAAAAAGTCAATTATACATTGCCTTGGTTAGTAAATCTACATTTTACATAAGATAAACTAAGCCTTTGAAAAGAGGGTGCAATGGAAATGAGGCTATGATACAAGGTTGTGAAATTACAGTTCTCTGTCTGGGAACTAAAGGAAAGCAGTTTTTGCATGGCTCAGTTCCCAAGCTTTACTTTCCCTTTGGCACGGTGAGTTTGGGGTCCTGAGATTATATTTTCTTTCACAAGCCAGAAGTACAAGGCAGGCACCTAATTTACTATCCCAAAATGATGAAGGACTAAATACCTAAATACCTAAAGATAAATCTTACCAGTTTTTAAATATAAATTTCAAGATAGCAGCTGCAACTAGATTATGTTATCTAACCCTTAGCAAGTTTTTCCTTGATAACTGGCCTTACCAAAGAGTTGACTGAGTCATATTCCCTGGAGACAAATGCAAGATTTGTTCATTTCAGATGCAATTAAAAATGCTACCATATTTGTGTCTATTCCCTAAACAATCATTATTTGGGGCTACAAGTACAAACATACTTACCAAATCATACATTTACTTTTTGCTTCTGATACTTCTGATACTCTACTGCTGCTCCCTTCAATCTGAAAGTCTTAATAAGAAAATCTATATCTTGAACAAAGATGCATTTATTTCTTCCAAGGATTTTGAACCTATGAAAAATTGTGAAGTTTATATTAAGAAATTTCCTAAAAATGGTGAGGTAGCTTTTTACTGAGTTGCATTGTTTGACTCCATTTAACTTCAGGAACCATAGTAGAGGAAACATATACCCCACAGAGGGTAAGGCAGAGTAGCAACTTACCTTAGTAGCTATCAGAAATTTAGTCGGGTTTCCTTATAGAGATACTCTCCTCCAAGAAATGCTTCTGTAAAAAGTGTATGTATATAGGTGTGCGTGTGTGTGTGTCTAAACTGTGCATTTTAAAGCACAATTCTTATTAGGCACTATAGCTTTCAAAATATTATAAAGAAAATGCAATCTTTTAACAGGAATTTTCCTTAAGAAACATCTGAGCGGCTCTGTTCTCCTGCTAATTTGACTGATTTGCAGATTTTTACTACCAGAGGGGAAGTCTAACATCCAAGATTTGTAGTAGATTCAGCATTAGGAAGTGTGCCCTCTTGGAGAAAGGAAACCCATGTTTATTGTAGGGCCAGGATCTGATTTTGTTAAATAAATCAGAAATAGAATAAAAAATGAGTTGGATGATAAAATGTTTGCACATCTCTAGTCCTTGAAACTAATTTTTGGTCTCGAATGTATAGAACAAAATCTTAATACTTCAAATGGATTATGGAAGAGACCAAAATAATACTAATATTTACTGAGTGCATTTCATTGATGCTGACTGATATTAAGACAAGCTAATTAGCTGCTAACCAATTGAGAAACGCTGACCTACTTCATCATTATTGGTTAGATTTTAGCCAACTGTCAATTTAATAAGAAACTGTAATAAAAATGTAGTTTAATATTGATGGAACACTAAAAGTGGATAGACCATTGCAATTTCATTTTTCCTCTTTCTCATTTAATATTTGGTGGCTCTTTAATGGATTCACATTGATATTTTTGAAGTAAGGTATCTGTTAAATAGGAACAAAAACGTACTATAATTTAAAATCATAAACTGGTTTAAATCAAATTGAACTGCCTAGTTCTATTATCAGCTCTGTTTCGAACTAGTTGTAGACTTTGGACAAGCCCTTAAACTTCTCTTTGCTTCAATTTCCGCTTATTTTTTATGCTCCTTCTCGGCTACTGGAGATTCAAAGTAAGTAAATCTCTAGTCATCGTGGATTTTGACAGACCTATGTAAGAATTCAGGCTTTGACACTAATTAGCTGTGTGACCAAGGCTTCTATGGGTCTCACAGGCCAACCCTAGGTTAATATGAGAGGAGACTGTGTAATGGTGTGAATACCAGAAGGTGGGAACTATTGAGGTCAATCGTGAAGGCTGACCCCGTATCAAGTGGCTTGGTAGCATCTGTGGTGCTTTAGTTTGACTTCAACAGAAATTTATCTGGGAAGAAATGAGATATACCTATTTTGAAATGCCCACAGTTTTTAAACAATGCTCTAGACAGTTCATTGATATGACAATTTCCTTTTTTAGAATTTCCCTGCAAAACTGGACTGTGCTGTCCAAAATTCACCATATTAACGTTAAGTTTATACACACAACAGATTTTTTTATTTCCAAATAATTGGGTCATATCATTTAAATAGCCAAAGTAGGATTTTTCTGTCTCTAAAATAAAAAACCTAACTAATTTTTCAAGTAAGCAATCTTATGGGGGTATACACCCCCATTATAAAAGATAAACAGAACAACTTATCCCTTTGGCTTCATATTCAGCTCTAAGAATTTACGTTGTTTTGACACTCATAACACCTTAATAATTTTTGATAGGTAAAGTAGGCCAGATTCTATGAGAGCAAACTTCCTGTTTTACACAACGGTGAAACGACCTTTGTAAGTAATGGAAGTCTTCTCTCCCTATATAATTATTCATAGAAACTAAAGATACATGGGAAAGTAGTTAATATTGTGTAAGCACTGAAAAATTCAATTTGTGAAAGAGATTCTTAAACTTGATTATATAAACCAACAGAGAGCCTTCTTAGGTAATTAAAAAATAAAATATTTAAACTTTTCCTGAGTCAGTATTAGTTATAGTATCAAAAACAAATAAATTATGTGCCACATAGCTGTATAAGGAGCCATGGCAAGATAAATAGATCAACTCGTAGTATGGAACAATTAGCCACAAAAGTAGCATGAATTTGTGTGTGAGAGAGTGAAAGAGAGATTTAAATCTTGAATATGCATCCTAGCACAACTTTTCCTTTTTTTTTTCTTTTTCTTAAGTCAGGGTTTGACTCTATGACCCAGGGTGAACTGTAGGGGCACACTCATGGCTCACTGTAGCCTCAAACTCCTGGGCTCAAGCAATCCTCCTGCTTCAGCCTCCCAGAGTGGCTAAGACTACAGGTGTGTGCCACTACTCACGGCTAAGTTTGTTTATATTTTGTAGAGAGAGAATCTTGCTTTATTTCAGGAGCTGGTCTCAGATTCCTGGCCTCAAGAAACTCTCCTGTCTCAGCTTTTTTTTTTTTTTTTTTTTTTTTTTTTTTTTTTAAAGAGACAGGATCTTGCACTGTTGCCCAGGCTGGAGTGCTGTGGCACAATATCGGCTCACTGCAACCTCCAGCTCAAGTGGTTCTTCCACCTCAGCTTCCTAAGTAGCTGGAACTACAGGCACATGCCACCACAAGCAGCTAAGTTTTTAGTTTTATGTAGAGACAGGGGGGCCTCACTATGTTGCCCAGGCTGGTCCTGAACTTCTGGGCTCAAACAACCTTCCCACCTTGGCCTCTCGAAGTGCTGGAATCACAGGCATGAGCCATAGTGCCTGGCATTTTTTAAAAATAATAGTCGGATATAGGGTTGAGTTTTGAAATAGGAAAATTAAATTGAGAAAGGCCATTTCCCAACAATTTTTTATATAGATTTGTATTACTTAACATATTCAAATAAATATCTTAATAAAGGCATGGCTAAACACTGAGGCATTCCCCTGCTTCAACCAATTCTCTCAACTCTGTGATATTTGGCTCATCTTTTCTAATTGTTAATCAGTATGCCTCTTTAAAAAGGAATTTCTTTTAGAAAATGCCTTACTTTCTTAATTTAAATAGGTACTTAACACCCTCAAGAAATGCATGAAACCTTTAAAATTTAGAGAAAAAATAATTACTACAAAAGTGCTCTGGGACTTAAACTATTACAACGAAACTCTTTTAGCTTATTCCCGCATAGTAAGCGATGTATAGTAAGCTGCTTCATTTCCCGGCTCTACTATTATTATCCTCATTCCTCAAGGGTAGACTTAAGTGTCTTAGATTCTCAAATGAAAGGGAAAAAAACCTAAGTCTGTATTCTGCTTCAAATAACTAGAAATAATTATGAGGCTTCTTTGACCAGATACAATTTTTGCCTTGGAGAGTAAAGCGCAGCCCCTTGTAACAGCCATTATTAATGACACTGATATAATTACTATTTGAAAAAAGGAAATCTGCCCAGAAAAATCAATTATAAACCACCAAATGTTCCTTGGACTTTTCAGAGAGATTCTATGCCTATTGTCCCTCATGACCTCTCCATTAAGAGACTGGTTGGCTATATTCCTAATGGTTGCCTTCAATTATTTAGAGAGGACTTCTAAGCTTTTGTATTTCATATTAAAATGGCCTGGAGAGCATTTCCTGATTGACTTGCTTGCAGAACAGAGAGGTCACTCTGGGGAAAACAGAGTAACCTAGGTGGCTTTGCTCTAAAAAGGTAACTCAGATTCCTCTTCCATTAGGGCAGTTTATCATGCAAACATTGATTCTCATACAATGAAGCAGTGTATGATGACTTTGCTTTCACTGAAAAATTACAGAAAAAAAAGAATAGTTGAAAGAGTCATTAGGAGTAGTTATCTGTAATCTAAAGCGAGCTTGATTTGTGCATCTGCATTTATCACCTCTTGTTTTTAACTTGCCACATTCTACTTCTCTTAACATTATTCTCAACATTAGTGGATGAGCGTCCTCTTATAATCATGCAATATTAATTAGTCTCCAGTTGTAAGAGATGTATTGGTTTGTAATTCTGTCTTATCTATTCCTTTGACACCTTGAAGCTGGTAAAATTTACTAAAAGATATAGTTGAAGGCAAAATTAGAAATGAAGACAAACTTTATAAAATGGCAGAGAATATCCCAGGCAAAATACATGTTAAGATGAGGGTATGAATTTGTGAAAGGACAAAACAAACTCAAACTGGTCCTGTGTAATGGTTACAAACTTGACCATATATATCCTCTGATTTAAAAATACTACCAGTTTTGTACAGTCTGTATCAGAAGAGCTTGTTAAAGCACTTGTCTTTGAATTCAGGCATCTGTTTGAAGCAGATCACAAAGTGGACATTTCAAATCACAATTCATGTACCGTGTCTGATTTCTATTCCTTTGATAAATTAAATGATCAGTAACAGTATCTGTAACACATTAAGCTCCCTGAAAAAATTATTCCAATGAATTAAAACTCAACAATATGCCTGCATTCTGCATTCAGAAACATTGGTTGAATTTGTTGATTTAGTCAATTGTCTTTTAAAAAGCACTTGAATTTTTTTTTACTTGAGTTTTGCTTCAGAAAAAAAAATCTAATTTTGTAATTATGGAGTTATATAGTTTGTTGTCAAAGTAAATGTTTCTTCATTTCACCTAATTGTCAGAATTTTTTGGACCAATTTTTAGCCCAAGTATTATAATCTGTGGCATACAAAAATCTAAAACACCTACTTGTTTTTATTATTACAAATCTACACTTCACCTTGTATTAATATTTTGTTTTAATATAGAAAAAAAGTAGAAAGAATAAAAGGAAAGAAAGAGAAGAAACAAAAATGAGTTAAATACCCTTATGTGCCAGGTCCTGAGCTACATATTTTTGTGTCAACCTGAGAGCAGATCCAGAATTATTTCCTTCACACCACGCCGTTTCCTAAAAATTAAATCCAAGACTTTTTGGCAATCTAAAGTTATATTAGAATTTAGAGTTAAGTGAAATGCTATGATAAAAATCCTTTGTGGATAAAATTTTAAATAATTAAAGAGATGAAACATTTTCATTTTTGGATTAGGCACTAACCTATGATGGAGAGGTGTTTAATATTAATAAGTGTGACAAAATGAGAGGATAAGAGGATTCTAGGTAAAGGGAACATAAGTGTGAAAGTCCAAGGCAAGGAACTTGGCAAGCTGAAGGAAGAGACAGTGTTCTGTGGCTTGAATATAGTAAGGAAGGAGAGATGAGCCTGAAACAGTGAGCAGAGGAAAGCAAAGTACACCATTTCTCTCCTCTTTCCCACATTTAACAAATATTTATTGCATACCTACATGTATAATGTTTAGCAGTACAGATTCACATTAGGAATGATATTAAAATTTTTAAACAGTATCATATTTGTTTAAATATGCTTAAGATATAATTAACTCATTGAACATTTATTTTCTTTCATGATTATGAATACCTTTATATCTTTCATCAATATCATTTTAACTTTCAGTTATTTTTCTGCAATCTATCATTCAGGAAACTAATCTAGAAAAATTAACTATTTTATACCTCTTACTCTCTTCTTTCCCTTTTTTAAATGCTCAGATCAAGATAAGGCATTTACAAATGTCTTTAACATATTTATAATCACAAAATAATACATTTGATTCATAAATTTTATTTCCCAAAATATTAGTTTGGAATGAATCCAAAACAAAATGTAACACCATTTCAAAAGTTAAAATATCCCAGTCAGCATATGTCCTTGATGAAATGTATTTCTTAAAACAATTATACTCCTGGTATGTCTTTCATTTCATTTAAACATATATGTCATTTGCTAAGTAAATATTTTGCAGGGACAAAAGAGAATTGCAAGTGACTGTACACCTTTCTCTGACCATGTTTGTCTCTCCATGTTGGGTTGTAAGTCCTATTGGGAATATATCTGATGTATCTTTGGCCTCCCTGGAGAAAAGCGCTTTTCCTGACACAGTGCAATCATTCAATACAAATTAGGGAATAAGTGATTTTATGAATGAACGATTTCTTACTCCTTAACTCCTACTTTTTCTTTTTTTAATGGAAAAAAAGTGCTGTGTCCAATAGCCTAACTAGAAAGTGATTTATTGGCTTTTACAATAATGCCAGAGTAGGCATTTTAAAAGGCTCTTTCTTTACAAAGTAGGTAGGTATGTGTAAAGCATACTCTTGATGGTGATTTTGTTCTTACAAAACTTAAGGGAGAATTTCAAGGACTTGCCTTCTCTTCTCTTGTCCAAAAAAAAAAAAAAAATCTGAGCTTGGAGGAGAAAGATGGCTGTCACTCTGGTGTAGTGAGTTTTCTCTGAGAGCAAATTTCAAAGTGCTCTGAGAACGCTATTGTCAGGATCAGAGTCTGGGGCCACTAGCTAGGAGGGAGAATTATTTCTGAGACTTTGGTGCTGAGCCAAGGTACTGAAGGACAACTGCAGTAGTACCATTCCAGCAGCATGCACTGATTTCTTACAGACATAGAAGTAAATCCTATCTAGAGAAAAGCTCTCAAAATATAAGACTCAGACATCACAGATTATGATCAGGCATTAATATCACAATCAAAGACTACTAATTACAGGAAAAAAAATGAGTGAATGAGGAGAAACCATCTGCAACAGATTTAGGATCTCAAGGACTTGTGATGCATTGAATCATACATAAAACAACTATGTTTGAAAAGTTTAAAAAATAATAAATGCAATCAAGAGATTGAGAAAAAGATAAGAAGAATAAGCAGATTGGGGGCAATTAAACTTATAAAATTATATATATAATTATAAGAAAAAAATAGATACAAAATCATATACTATATATATTAATATTTATCAGTATATACTAATAAATGATACTAATAATTACTAATTAAAAGACATTTAAAAAATCTAACAATACTGGACTACATTCTAAGAAAAAGAAAACAGAATAGAGAGAATACAATACTTATATGAATAATGACTGTGAATTTTCTAGAAGCAAGTATAGCATGTTCAAAATAGGAAAAATAAAACATATCTAGAAACTTTATTAGAACTGCATAGTATAAAGGAGATAGAGAAAGGGGACATTTTAAAAATTAGGCATATAGAAGAAATCACTGACAAAAAAACATGACAACCAGACATAAAGCAGGTGTTTTACCACAACAGAAAGTAGACAGTTGAAAATAGTACCCTCACATTTTTCAACCCAGAATGATATATGCCAAACTATTTTTTCAAGAATAAGGGGAAAATATTGGTGTTTAGAGATAAACAAAAAGAGAGAGTTTGTCACTCAAAGACCTACCATAAAGAAATGAGCATAAATAAGAAGGAAAATGATTCCAAAACCATAGTATAAGAAGCAATACGTGAATAAATAAAATAGTAAACATGTACATAAATCTGAAAAAATACCTGTAGAAAATAGTATCTTTCAAAAGAAATAACTCAAATACAAGATAAAATAGCATGCATGAGTCAAAGAATAAGTTGTAAAGGAAATTCAAGTACTTCTAATTGAATAATAATGAAAATATTACATAGCATAGAGTGTGGCATCCAGTATATGCAGGTAATAAATGAACAAGTATGATAAATGCTCTTATTGGAAAATAATGAAGTCAAAAAATTAATGAACTAAGTATCTTACTTAAGAATTTAACAGGGCCAGGTGCTGTGGCTCAAGCCTGTAATCCCAGCACTTTGGCAAGCCAAGGCAGGAGGATCAGCTGAGTTCGGGAGTTTGACACCTGCCTGACCAATATGGAGAAACCCCGTCTCTACTAAAAACACAAAATTGCGGGGCATGGTGGCACATACCTGTAATCCCAGCTACTCAGGAGGCTGAAGCAGGAGAATCGCTTGAACCCAGGAGGTGGAGTTTGCGGTGAGCTGAGATCCTGCCATTACACTCTAGCCTGGGCAACAAGAGCAAAACTCCATCACAACAAACAAACAAACACACAAACAAACAAAACGGAAGGGGTCAGGCATGGTGGCTCACGTCTGTAATCCCAGCACTTTGGGAGGCTGAGGTGGGTGGATCACCTGAGGCCAGGAGTTCGAGACCAGCCTGGCCAACATGGTGGAAACCGCTTCTCCACTAAAAATACAAAAATCAGCCTGGTGTGGTGGCAGGCATCTGTAATCCCAGCTACTTGGGAGTCTGAGGCAGGAGAATGACTTGAACCTGGGAGGCAGAGGTTGCAGTGGGGCGAGATGTTGCCACTACAGTCCAGCCTGGGCGACAGAGTGAGACTCCCTCTCTCACACACACACACAAAAGAAAATAAAAAGAATTTAACAGAAGGAATAAAAAACAGTAAGTCCAGGGAAAGTAGGAGGAAAGAAATCATTACTGTAAGAGCAAAAGTGGGAAAATAAAAAAACAAAGACAAAATAGAGAAAATCAACAAAACCAAAAATTGAAAAAACTGATTGATTACATAAACCTTTAGAAAGATTGATAAAAATTTAGGTTTCTAAATTCAAGAAAGAAGACACTTAGATTATTGAAGTAATTCAAGTTTCTAAAGGCTGAGAAACTTGGAAGCAGCTAGAAATCAACACATGAAATAACCAAAATGGAGACAAGAAACTTCTGTAGATTAAAGTAAAAACTGGGTTGTAATACCAAAAATACCTGATTTTTAGAATACAGAGGAAAAGGAAAGGAAAGGCCTTCTGAAAAATGTCTTTTTGGTTAACTTTACATGCATTTTTCATGGGTCAATTGATCAACACTAAATATTAAGTTTGTTAATCATTTGTTTATTTGTGTATTCATTCACTGCATATGATAGATCTATGTGCCAATTTGGGTATTATAAATATTCATAAATCTCTCATATATCATACTTCAAGTTATAATAATGTCACTCGTTCTGTGAACCCTTTGATATATCATTCCATTCAATAAACTGTTTATCCTTTGATTCTTAAAAAAAAAGTTAAAAATTGATCAAAATAAAAGAAACAAGAAACTAAAAACTAGGAAGAATAATGGAGATACAGTAACAAATATTATAGAGATTGGAAATAGAATGAATTTTCCAAGATCAAATTTATGTAAATTACATGTGAAAACTTACACAAACTACAAAAAACTTCATACATATATTATTTACTAAATATGATTAAAAAGGAAATAGAAAGCTTTCATAATTACTTCACTACTAAATAATTGGAATCAGTGGATAAAAATTGTTCCCAACACTAAGAGCATCTTCCTTAGATGGTTTTTAAGTCATTTTTTCCCCCAACTTTCAAGGAACCCATCTTTTCAAACATATTCAAGCTTTCCTAAGAATGGAGAAAAAAGGAATTTTCTGAAGTGTGTTCCATAAGGCCAGAATAACCTCTTAACTGAATGAGGGCAGTAGGAGAAATAATAACTACAGGTAAATCTTACTCAGAAGCATAGGTACAAAATCCTAAATTAAATGTTAACCAACCAAACCAGCTAAATATAGAAAAAAAGACAGACAAAAAAAATAGGGCCAATCTGGATTTATTTCAGGAATGTATGAGTATTTTAACAGTAGATAATTTATCAGTGTAACTTAACATTCAGCAGATAAAAGGAAAAGTTCCAAATAATCACCTTAATAGATGCAGAAAAGGCATTTGATATATACCATCTATTCTTGGGTATTATTCTCAGAAATCTAGTAATATGAGATAACCTCTTTAACATAATTCAGATCAAGCAAATAGCCTTCTTAGTGAGGAAATATTACACTACTTCTCCCAAAACAGGAACTACATAAAAATGTCCATTCTCATAGTTTCTACTAAATATTAGAGGATCTCGCCATTTCAATGGGATAAAAATAAAATAAAAGCATATATGTTGTTAAAAAAAACCCACATTATTCCAGATGATATGACTCTTTACATAAAAATTTTTCCCGAATGTACATTGAGATTTAAAAAGATTATAGTAAGGTGTCTCGCTCTGCAAATTTAAATGCATTTCTATACATCAGCAGCAAAAGAGAACACATTTTAAAGAAGTTAAATTTACAGTAGCAACTTAATCTGTGAAGTATTTGAGAATAAATCTAAAATAGTTTTCAACATGTACAAAACAATAATAAAACTTTATAGAAAGACATTCAAAACACTCAAATACAGTCCACATTTGTAAATAAGAAAAGCTTATCATAGAAAGATCAGTTTTACCCCAAATGATGTGCAGCTCTAATGTCTAATAAAAATTCTAGCAGATCTTTTTGTGGAAATTGAAAAACTGATTTTAAACTTGATGAGGAAATGAAAAATAGGGAGCCATGAATAACCAGGATACTTTTGATACAAAATAAGCTGAAGTTACATGCCTTGGCAGATACTTTAGAGTTACTCTAAAGTATAGTGCATAACATTGCTGCACAATGAGACAGCAAGACCAATGTATAATAACAGAATGTTCAGAAACAGACTTGCACATGTGCGGACCTTGAACCTATGGCAGAAGTGACACTGCAGATCATTAAAAATGTATGGGCTATTCACTAGGTAATAGGTACTGGGTAATGTACATTGGTAGAAAAAAAAAGAAACTAGATTCCCACCTCATATCATTCACAAATTTAAATCCAAGTGTTCTAAGGACAAAATGTGATGGAAAGAACTTTAAAATTTTTGGAAGGAAAATAGAGAATAATCTCCTTTCTCCTTGCAAGGAAAAGATTTCACAAATGAAATGCATGTTCTTACCTTAAAAGAAAAACTGATAATTTTCATTATAGTCATTTTAAGAATACTCTCTCAAAAAACTTTATTTAGATTGTCAAAAGACAAGACAAACTGGGAGAAGATATTTGCCATGCATACAATTAATAAAGGAGTAGTATCCAAAATACATAAAGAAATCCTGTAAAACTATCAGAAAAAGAACAACAGCCAATCGAAAACCCTATGTAAGATCTGTATGTCAACCTAGGTAAGAAAATATGCTCAACTTCATTAGTAATAGGGAAACTGCAATTCAACAAGAATACTTAAGTATCAAAATATATATGCCCCCAACACTGGAGTACCCAGATTCATAAAACAGGTTTTTAGATACCTCTGAAGAGACTTAAATAATCACCTAATAGTGGGAGATTTCAGTATTAGACTGATCATTGAGGCAGAATACTTGCAAAGATGTTTGAGACGTAAAATCAGCACTTGACGAAATGGACCTAACAGATATCTACAGAGCATCCACTGAACAACATACATTATTCTCAGCTGTACATAGCACATACTCTAAAATCAACCAGAAGTTCAGCCATAAAGCAATTCTTAACAAATTACAATATCAGAAAAGAAAACTCAGTCATATATCCCTGATGAGCATAGATGCAAAATTCCACAACAAAACATTAGCAAAGCAAACAAGTACCACATCAAATAGCTAATCCACCAGTATCTATTAGGCTTTATTCATGGGATGCAAGGTTGGTTCAACATACACAAATCGTTGTGATTCAGTAAACAAAACTAAAAACAAAAACCACATGATCATCTCAGTAGCTGCAGAAAAGGCTTTCAGTAAAATTCAACATCACTTCAAGTTAAGAACACTCAACAAAAAAGGCATTGAAGGAACATACCTGAAAATAAGAAGTGTCATCTATGACAAAACCACAGTCAACACCATAGTGAATGGGCAAAAGCTGGACGCATTTCCCTTGACAACTGGAACAAGACAAGGATGCCTACTCTAACCATGCCTATCCAAAATAGTACTAGAAGTAGTAGCTAGAGTAATCAGGCAAGAGAAAGAAATAAAAGGCATTCAAATAAAAAGAGAGGAAGAAAAACTATCTTCACAGATGATATGATTTTATAGCCAGAAAACCCCATAATCTTTGCCCAAAAGCTCCTAGATCTGATAAAAAATTTCAACAAGTTTCAGTATACAAAATCAACGTGCAAAAATTGGTAGCATTTCTATACATGAATATTGTCCAAGATGAGAGTCAAATCAAGAATAAATTCCATTCACAATAGCCACTAGAAGAATAAAATACCTAAGAATACATCTAACCAGGGAGGTGAAAGATCTCTACAATGATAAATATAAAATGCTGCTCAAAAAAATCACAGACAACACATACAAATGGAAAAACTATTCATGTACATGGATAGAAAGAATTCTTATTAAAATTGCCATACTACCCAAAGCAATCTACATATTCAATGCTATTCCTATCTACCTATGACATTTTTTACAGAATTAGAAAAAACCTTTCTAAAATTAATATGGAACCAAAAAAGAGACCAAATAGCCATAGCTATTCTAATCCTAAGAAAAAAGAACAAAGCTGGAGGCATCACATTACCTGACTTCAAACTATACTACAAGGCTACAATAACCAAAACAGCATTGTACAGAAACAGATACCTAGACTAATGCAACAGGTTAGAGAACCCAGAAATAAAGCCTCACACCTATGGCCATCTGATCTTCTACAAAGTCAACAAAAACAAGTGATGGGGAAAGGACTCGCTATTCAATCAATGATGCAGAAATAACTGGTTAGTCATATGCAGAAGAGTGAAACTGGCCCTCTTCTGTATTAGTCTCTTCTCAGGCTGCTAATGAACACATACTTGAGACTGGGTAATTTATAAAGGAAAGAGGTTTAATGGACTCACAGTCCCACGTGGCTGGTGAGGCCTCACAATAATGGTGGAAGGCGAATGAGGAGCAAAGTTATGTCTTACGTGGCAGCAGTCAAGAGCAAGTTTGTGCTTAGGAACTCCCATTTATAAAACCATCAGATCTCCTGAGACTTATTCAGTACCATGAGAATAGTATGGGGAAACTGTCCCCATGATTAAATTATCTCCATCTAGCCCCATCTTTGACACATGGGGATTATTACATGTTAAGGTGAGATTTTGGTGGGGACACAGCTGAACCATATCTTTTCACCCCTGGCCATTCCCAAATCTCATATCCTCACATATCAAAACTAATCATGCCTTCCCTACAGTCCCCCAAATCTTAACTCATTTTACCATTAACTCAAAGGATAACGATCACAGTCCAAAGTCTCAGCTGAGACAAAGCAAGTCCCTTCCACCTGTGAGCGTGAAAAATCAAAAGCAAATTAGTGGCCACGCTTGGTGGTCACACCTGTAATCCCAGCATTTTGGAAGGCCAAGGCGGGCAGATTACCTGAGGTCAGGAGATCAAGACCAGCCTGGCCAACATGGTGTAACCCCATCTCTACTAAAAATACAAAAAAATTAGCCAGGCATCGTGGTGGGCACCTGTAATCCCAGCTACTTGGGAGGCTGAGGCAGGAGAATCACTTGAACCCAGGAGGCAGAGGTTGCAGTGAGCTGAGACCACGCCATTGCACTCCAGCTTGGGAAACAAGAATGCAACTCCGTCTCAAAAAAAAAAAAAAAAAAAAAAGCAAATTAGTTATTTCCTAGATACAATGGGAGTACAGGTGTTGGGTAAATACACCTGTTCCAAATGGGAGAAATTGGACAAAATGAAGAGGCTACAGGCCAATGCAAGTCCAAAATCGAATGAGGCAGTAATTAAATCTTAAAGCTCCCAAAGAATCTCCTTTGACTCCATGTGTCATATCCAGGTTATACCAATGCAAGAGGTGGGCTCCCATGGCCTTAGGCAGCCCTACCCCTGTGGCTTTGCAGGGTACAGCCCCCTCCTGGCTGCTATCACAGGCTGGCATTGAGTGTGTGTGACTTTTCCAGGTGCATGATGCAAGCTGTCCGTGGATCTGCCATTCGGGTCTGGAGGACAGTGGCCCTCTTCTCACAGCTCCACTAGGCAGTGCCCCAGTGGGGACTCTGTGTGGGGGCTCCAACCCCACATTTCCCTTCCACATTGCCCTAGCAGAGGTTCTTCATGAAGGCTTCATCCCTACAGCACAGCTCTGCCTGGACATCCAGGTGTTTCCATATATCCTCTGAAATATAGGCAGAGGCTCCCAAACCTCTGTGCACCTGCAGGCTCAACACTATGTGAAAGCTTCCAAGGTTTGGGGCTTGCACCCCCACAAAGCCACAACCCAAGCTTGTACATTGGTTCCTTTTAGCCATGGATGGAGTGGCTGGGATGCAGGGCACCAACTCCCTAGGCTGCACACAGCAGATGGGCCCTGGGCCCAGCCATGAAAACGTTCTTTTCTCCTAGGCCTCTGGGCCTGTGATGAGAGGGACTGCCGGGAAGGTCTCTGACATGGCCTGTAGACATTTTCCCCATTGTCTTGGTGATTAACATTGGGCTGTTCATTACTTATGCAAATTTCTGCAGGAGGCTTGACTTTCTTCCCAGAAAATTGTTTTTTCTTTTCTATTGCATTGTCAGGCTGCAAATTTTCCAAACTGTTATGCTCTGCTTCCTCTTGAACACTTTACTGCTTAGAAATTTCTTCTACCAGATACTCTAAATCATCTCTCTCAAGTTCAGAGCTCCACAGATCTCTAGGGCAGGGGCAAAATGCCTCCAGTTTCTTTCTATAGCAAGAGTGACTTTTACGCCAGTTTCCAAGAAGTTCCTCATCTCCATCTAAGACCACTTCAGCCTGGACTTTATGGTCCATATCACCATACATTTTGATCAAAGCCATTCAACAAACCTCTAGGAAGTTCCAAACTTTCTCAAATCTTCCTGTCTTCTGAGCCCTCAAACTTTCCAACCTCTCCCTGTTACCCAGTTCCAAAGTTGCTTCCACATTTTTGAGTATCTTTACACCATCACCCCACTACCCCATACCAATTTACTATATTAGTCTGTTCACATGCTGCTAATAAAAACATAGCCAAGACTGGGTAACTTATGAAGGAAACTTATTAACTCACAGTTCCATATAGCTGGAGAGGCCTCACAATCATGGTGGAAGGCAAAGGAGAACCAAATGTATGTCTTACACAGCAGCAGGCAAGAGCAAGCATGTGCAGGGGAACTCCCATTTATGTAACCATCAAATCTCATGAGACTAATTCACTACCACAAGAACAGTATGGGGCAAACCACCCCCATAATTCAATTATCACCACCTGGCCCTGTCATTGGTATGTGGGGACTATTACTATTCAAGGTGAGATTTGCGTGGGGACACAGCCAAACCATGTCACCTTCTTTATACCATATACAAAAATAAACTCAAAATGAATTAAATACTTAAATATAAAACCAAAAACTATAACATTCCTGGAAGAAAACCTAGGAAATACCATTCTGGACATACACCCTGGCAAAGATTTTATGAGGAAGCCTCCAATAGCAATTGCAACAAAAACATTGTCAAGTGGAACATAATTAAACTAAAGAGCTCCTGCCAAGCAAAAGAAATTATCAACAGAGTAACTAGACAACCTACAGAATGGGAGAATGTATTTGCAAACTGTGCATCCAACAAAGATCTAATGTCTAGTATCTATAAGGAACTTACACAAATTAACAGGCAAAAAGCAACCTCATTAAAAAATGAGCAAAGGACGTGAACAGATACTTCTTAAAAGAAGACATACACATGGCCAAAATTATATAAAACAACATCACTAATCTTTGGGAGAAATGCAAATCAAAGCCACAATGCCATACCATCTCACACCAGTCAGAATGGTTATTATTAAAAAGACAAAAAATAACGGATACTGACGAGGTTGCAGAAAAAGAAACACTTATGCACTGTTGGTGGGAGTGTAATTAAATTAGTTACACCTGTGGAAAGCAGCGTGGCCATTCCTCAAAGAGCTAAAAACAACTACCGTTTGACCCAGCAATCCCATTATTGGGTATATACCCAAAGGAATATAAATAATTCTATTATAAAGATGCATGCTTATGTTCACTGCAGAACCATTCACAATAGCAAAGTCTTAGAATCAATCTAAATGGCCATTAATGGTAGAGTCAGTAAAAAAATTATCATACACATACACCATGCAATACCATGCAGCCATAAAAAAGAATGAGATCATGTCCTTTCCAGGAACATGGTTGCAACTGGAGGCCATCATCCTTCGCAAACTAATGCAGGAACAGAAAACAAAATATTGCATGTTCTCACTTATAAGTGGGAGCTAAATGATGAGAACGCATGGACACGTAGAGGAATAACAGACACTGGGGCCTACTGGAGGGTGGAGAGTGGGAGGAGGAAGAGGGCCAGGAAAAGTGACTAATGGGTACTAGGCTTCATACTTCAGTGATTAAATAATCTGTACAACGAACCCCATGACACAGGTTTACCTGTGTAACAGAACTCACATGTATCCTTAAACTTAAAGTAAAATTAAAAAAAAAATAAGAAAATGTGGTACATATACACCATGGAATATGATGCAGCCATAAAAAATAACAAAACCATGTCCTTTGCAGCAACAGGGATGGAACTCAAGGGCATTATCCTAAGCCAATTAATACAGGAGGAGAAAACCAAATGCTGCACGTTCTCACTTATAAGTGGTAGTTAAATGTTGAGTATGCATGACACAAGGAAGGGAACAATAGACACTGGGGCCTACTCGAGGGTTGAGGGTGGGGAGGGTGCTATCTATGGGGTACTATGCTTATTACCTAGGTGATAAAATAATCTATATCCCAAATCCCTGCAATACACAATTTAACTATGTAAGAAACCTGCACATGTATTTCCTGAACCTAAAATAAAAGTTGGAAAGAAAAAAAATATATGAATAGTGTATATTAGCGAAATGAATGAACAGTTGCTATTGCCCCAAAATGGTAAGCTTTAGAAATATAATTTAGTCCCAGAAGACTACATCTAAGAATATTTGTAGAAACCTCAAAAACATACGAAACTAAACAATATATTATTTATGGACCTTTAAAGATGTGATAACTCTTATTTTTATAAGTAAGGAAATGATAAAATTCATGATAGTAAATATCTCTTTGAAAGAGGGAGGAGACTGGATAGGGAAGGAACACAGAAATACAAGTTAAGGAAACTATTAAATTACTATATTAAAGTACAATATTGCTTATGATATTTCAGAATTTATATCACTTTTGTATGTTTTAAACTAATATTTCACGAAGCTTATATCATGGATCTAGTCTCACTAGATGTTTTACCACTATAGCTACATGGTCAAATTGATATGGAAAATGTAGAATATATTTTTATTTCTAGAGTTTCACAGATCACATGGGCATATTAAATGCTCGGAGAAAGCCTAAACTAAGCAACTACATATTTTATTTAACTGGGTGTTTTCCAAATACATTTTCTCTCAGTGGTGACGAGGAGAGTGTTCTCCCTTTAAGAGAGAGAACGGGCTACAAGGAGGGTCTCCAGCTACCACAGCTTCAAGGTTTCACCTGAAGGTTCACCTGAAAGCCCTCATTCTGCCTGAGATCCGGGTACTAGAACCAGACCTTTCTTGCTGAATACAGAATTGCTCAAAAGAGCAGTCTCCTCTTGGGACTCCTAAACGCCTGGCCAAGACTTTCTCAGGCTTGCAGTGCCATCAGAGTCATTTTCTACCCAATCCTCCTTCTTTAACTCTCTTCTCACAAGCATTGGGCCTGTATTATGGTCTGAAAGAGCTTTCTTGCCTCCTCGCGATTCCTCACCCCTTTGACTTGCACAGGTGTTTCTTTCCATTAATACCTTCTCTTTCAACATCATTTTAGAGTCTGCTCCCGAGAAAACCCAAACTTACACAAGCCATGATTTTTTTTTCCATAACAACACATAATTCTTGGTAATAGTGTTCCAAGGAAACCCTATGGGAAATGATTTAAGCCAAACCTTTTCTGAGTTTCCAAACTTGATTGCTGGCAAGTGAGGAAATTATAGAAACATAAATGTGGGTTTTAGTTCATCCATACTTTCATAGTAAGAAAATATTTTTAAATTATGCATGTATCTTTTTTTCCTTTGAATCCTTTATTCCTTTCCTTCAGAATGAGGGTTATGGAAAATTAATCCCCAGTGGCAGAGTGAATCCCTTAAATTTCTTTCACCAAATAATCTTACCATTCTGATGTGTGTTGTTGTTTATTTCACTGAAGTATGAATTTGAAGCAAGTACTCTAAGGAAGAAAAAATATAACAGTAAATATATTTTGTTCTTTTTTAAATATCACATAGTTTTATTTCTTATCTGTTCTTAATTGGTTTTTATAAGGACCTCAGCCATGAGCCTAGAGATAGAAAAGATAGATGTTTCTTTTCCGCTATAGCATATTCAAAAGTTTAAATGAAGTTTATTCAGAGTCCTTAGTTTTACCAATTATTTTTTCCTTTCTCGGATGTACAAATCTTTAATACACTAAATGCAGCTTCTATAATTTTAAACAAATCCATTCTTCAAACCAAACCAAAGACAGAATAACTTTTATAAAACAGGAGACACTTTAGAGGTATAGTTAGTAGGTACTTGTAATTTTCATGTGTTTGCAGACTCTGCAATGTTGGTGTCAATATATTTTTAATTTCTTCCTGTTTGATAAGTGTACACCATACAGATGCTGCTGTGGATGCAGTATTGGCCCCAGTCAGTCTTTCTACCATGAGAATCTCCTCTAGGCACTGTGGCCCTCCCTGGGCTTACTAAGCCAGACAAACTTCCACAGTGAATGTGATGTTTGCTGAACAACATGGAAATTGGATATAAAACCTTTATTTCTTTTTTAAATTAATTTTTAAATATCATATAGTTTTATTTCTAAATGAAATTAAAGAATGAATAACATTCATATTCAAACTGATGAAAAAATTGGCACAGTAGGTATATTACATTGGGCATTGCTAAATATTCTATGCTTCATGAATAACTTATACCCAGAAACATTTTTGACACCCTCATTCTTTGTAAATTTCAAAGAATATTTAAAGTGATTTAATGAATATGGCAACTACGGAAGAAAATAGATTCAACAAACTAATAAAATGAAAGTTTCTGATTTTAAATTAAATGCCTAGAAGTGATTTTAGGGGACTAAAATCACTAATAATTTTTCCAAGGTGAGCAACTAAAATTTCAAAAAATATAAAATATCTTAAAGTATCATGTATTCACACAATGGTCTTCTTAGATGACAGATACCTCTGCTAGGTACTATAGATTTTTATTGGAATAAGCCTCAAATCCTGGAACCTGAAAAAATACCCTACATTGGAATTCATTTTCAAGTACTTATGATTAGAATGTATTTAGCTTCAAAACTATAATTTGATTTTCATTCAAAATAGTTAAATAATTCTTTTGGATGGGCATTTGCAAATCAAGAAGACTAAATTCATTAATGAGATAAACTTTAAATGAACCACTTTTTATAAAGTATTCATATTGGGTAATTTTTGTAATGCATTTGTCTTAATGCTTTCAAAATGTCCTTTCTCAGACCTCTTGTAAGGGAGGCTGAGTTAACAACCTATTATTATGTACTCCTTACTGAGCTGTTAATAGCTTTACAGTCTCTCAAAGAATACACCTGCTGCTCATAAAAACATTTATGTTGCTACAGAATTTGGCTGTGTTTTAATATCATGTATTTGCAGTGACCTTGTAGAATCCGTACTGATTCCATATTTTTAGGGAAAAAACAATAATAAAGAACATTGTCCATTTATTTTAGCATATTAATGGAAAATTATAAAATAATTTGATTAATGTATGAGTTCTAATATTTGAAAAGTTGGTTTTCAATAATGCTTTTAAATTTCTTGGTAATTTTTTACACTATTTGAGATTGTTTCTATTTTCATTTTTGAAAGTTTGTTATCTCAATTTATATATGTTGAAAAAGGTTTATTTTCACATATGTGTATATTTTAATTAGAAACTGATGGCTTAAATTCTATTAGAAATATCAACATCTCCACAGAATAATTGAAAAAAGCAAAAATTGAAATTAATGTAGACCTTTCAAAAACTTTAAGTAAAAAAACATAAGTCTATAATGAGAAAATGTAAAATTTTAGTTAAGGCAGTATTCTAAAGTTTTTCATGGTTGAATACAGTATAAATTAATTGTTTTTGGCTAAGTTTCAGTTGGCAAAGGCAAATTGTTCCCCAAACCTGTGTTTGATCCTTCCATTTCACACAAGGACATTTAAAGAAGGCAATCAATGCAATAATTATTTCCATATATCCCTTGATTCTTGTGATTTTATGGATAAACCACAGCAGGTGGATGAAATATTTCCATCCTATCTAATTTAGTAATGCCTGAATATATGTAGCTATTACAACTCCTGTTTTCCACAACTCCTTGGTAATTTTCCTCCTATTTATTGAATTATGCATCATAGCATTTTTCTTTCTCATGTTTAACAAGTTTATACTTTTAAAAGACCACCAGATAGTTCTTTTTGTATTTTAAAAAGACCACCAGATGGACTTAATTCAATTGTTGGTTAGCACAGGAATGAATGGTTTTATTGCTGTCCACCTTCAACATGGCAAACAGATAGAGGTACCTGCCAGATATATAGTCCTTTTAAGCTCCTAAAACATGCAATAATCAATGATTATTCCAAATCACTATTTTTTACTTAAATGTCAAAATGGTTTCATTGTACCTATGAGGGCTACATTAACAACTAATCAACTGGTCTCATCTACAGAAACAGGCAACTGACTTAAGACTCAAGTTACTAGCTGTATAAAGATACCTCAAGACATTGATGTTATTCCCACATAGAGATCTCAACTGCCCACTTAATTACATAAAGTGCCAGACCCCTGGGAATTTTGCTGACTTATCCTACTAATTTTCTTGACATGGAATTAAAAGGTGCTGTTGTTCTGGGAGATGAATTTACTAAATAACAAATGCAGTTCCATCCACTAACTCAAGGCATAGTTTATTATTAAAATATTACTTCTTACTCAAAGTGACAAATGTTTCCAGCAACAACACAAATATCTATTTAATTACGTTCACAACAGCATTGATAATCATTCTAACATTTAATGAGGATGGCCCAGCTTAGAAATCACTTCACATGCATTAACGTTCGACCCATTACAATATTGTGAGGTGGATAAAACTGAGGTTTTATGTTACTTTTTAACAAAGCATGCTGTGACTCAGTAATAAAATGAAGGGCTTATGTTCACCTGTCTTGTAAGTCACAGAAAGAAGCACTGTTTCTTCAAATTCCAATCCAGTGCTTTTATTAATAAAGTATATTAGTCTGTTCTCATACTGCTATGAAGATACTACCCAAGACTGGGTAATTTATAAAGGAATGAGGTTTAATTGACTCACAGTTCCACATGGCTTGGGAGGCCTCAGGAAACTTACAATCATGGTGTAAGGCAAAGAAGAAGCAAGGACCTTCTTCCCATGGTGGGAAGAGAGAGAAGAGCCAGGAGCGAAGGGGTAAGAGCCCCTTATAAAACCACCGTATGTCGTCAGAACACACTCACTATCACGAGAACAGCATGTGGGAAACCACCCCCATGACCCAATCACCTCCCACTGGGTTTCTTCCTTGACATGTGGGGATTATAGGGATTACAACTTGGAGATGAGATTTGGGTGGGGCCACAGAGCCAAACCACATCATAAAGTCATTCAGTTTGTAATATAGAGGATCCTGTTGCAAACTATAAAAGAATTAGAAATCTCAGTTTAAAGCACTGCGAAGCTCATAGTCTTTTCATCTACAGCGTAGATATCCTCCTAAACTCAGTATGGTGGTAAAAACTGAAATGGAAATGCAAATAAGGAAAACTGGTTTGGCCTGTTCTCTACAGTTTGCCTGTTCTCTGTAGTTTGCCTTCATAGATGAGCACAGATATGTAAGTTAATTGTTGTGATAAAAGAAATAACAGTTTCATTCTTCCTAATGAGCCTCTTACCTTACATAGTAAAAAGAGAAGTGAATATGTGTCTTGAGGTCATTAGTGTTGTTTGATGAAGACTCAAAATCTCATGAAATACTAACAAAATATAATCTTTTTAAACCTTAATTTTTTTTGGACATAGGCAAATCTCATTTTAATTGCAAAAGACTTCATTTACAGCACAGTCAATAATGAACCAACAGGAGAGTTGCTGACTTTGGAACATATAAATATATAAAAATCCCTTGCAATTCAGGTAGTCGAGATAATAAGGGCATACAAGGAAAGCAATCCTCATTTTTCTGAAAAGTTTTACATTTTAAAAGGTGACTAGGCATACTTGGAAGTTCAAAGCAGTGCGATGTACCTTGCAGGGAAAGAAGGAGGAAAAACCCTTTTCCATGTTGTTAGACAAATATATATCAAATATATCCCAATTCCATTTGTCAAAGTCAGTTGGATGACCTCCTTGAACCAGGCTAGGGCAGAACACTTAGTAAAAGTGGGCCCTGGGTGGGAATGCGAATCCAGGAGAAGAAGAGCACCAGATCCCCTGCAGTACCAAACACATCCGTTCCACCCTCTAACACAGAAGAGGCACGTCGCCCCATGTCCCTGGACACGGGATACATGAGAACAGTCATCAGATGGTTACTACCCCCATGGCTTGGTGCTTTCTAATGGTGTTAATTCAGGCCACGGAGAAAATCCTTTACCACGAAACACCTTAAATTTTTATGTTAAACTAAGTACTTTGAATTTCAGAGGTTCTTATACTATGATTAGAATTATGATGTATTTCCGTATATAGAATCCATATTATTATTTCTTACATCTGTACTTCTCAATATATTACCCAAACAGAAAATATAAAATCTAACATAGGTAATATGTAAATTACTTAGTGCCATTTAGCTGTATTGCAATACCTCACATTGGAAGCTGCATTGTGTAATAAGTAACAGCATAGAATTTAGAACTAGACTTCCTAGGTTCAAATCCAAGCCCTACCAGTAATTTATTGAGTGATCTTGTCATCTGTAAGACTTAATTCATATAGTAGCTTTGAGAATTTTCTTGGTTTTGAGAGTTCTTCATGCCTACAACATAGTAAGCAGTATGAAAGTGTTCACATTAAAAAAAGAAGTTAACTGCAGTATGTCCTGTTTATACTTTCAATTGATTTATTTGGACTAATTTGACATGTCATTTCAGGCTAAAAAGTCATACATCCTTCCAAAGAACCAGATAATTGTAGTGTTTATTTTGATTAAGTTTTGTGTGTGAAGGCAAAATAACATCAGCCAATCTAGTGACAAAAAAATAGGATCAGTGAACTGTTCCGTATTAGAATTGAGGACTGTGAAATGCAGATTAATGTTTAATCTTGTTCCAGGTATCTATTATTGCATAATTTTTAAGCCAAAATGTAGTAGCTTAAAAATTATAATTCATAAATGTTGTATCTAATGAATCTATTAGTCAGGTATTCAAACAGGACAGACCAGAGGCAGCTCATCTCTGCTTCACAATCTGGACCTCAACTGGGATGGTAAAACAATGGCTGGTGGCTGGAACACCTGCAGAATGGCTAGGCATCATCTCATCATACTCTTTCTCTCTCTCTCACCTCTCTTTCTTGCCCTCCTTCCCACCCTCCCTACCCCTTATCCTTGCCATCTCTGTCTTTCTAAGGCTCCTCCTCCACATGATTATCTTGGGCTTCCACATAGCGTGGCAGTCTCAGACCAGCCACACATCTTAGATTGCCATACAGAGCTCCAAGACAAAAGTTTAAACTGCCAATTTCCTTTGAGGCTGGGCCAGGAACTGGCAGCTCATCACTTCTACCCTACTTGATTGGTCAAATCAGTCATAGACTAGATCAGATTCAAGGAAAGGGAGAACAGATTTGACTTTTCAATGAGAAGAATGTAATAGAATTTACAACCATCTTTATTTTACCATACTGCTTGATTTTAGGCCTTCATAATGTTACATTATTTGCTTTGCTTTTCATTTGTAATAATTTAAAAATATATGTTTTCAGTACTGGGTCAAAACAAATTTATTAATTTTGAATATGCATGACATCCTAAAAACTTGAAGTCTACTTAGTAGTTGTATTTGTATCTGGAAATATTATAGGGTAAAAAATAGTTAATTCATAAAAGCAAATCAAAAGGAGAGAGAAAAAATAAAGAACAAACTTGTGGAAAGAAAACTTCCACAAATGAGTTTTTTCAGTTATTTGAATCTGGACTATACATTGAGTTGAGCCAGTGTATTTACAGCAATCAATATGTACAGATGAAATTATCCAACTTTGAAAATGAGATTTCTGCCTGACCAAGGAAATAGCATCCATTACTCGCCCCCAGACCCCTAAATACATACTCCATGAATATTTAACACGGGCAACATGTCTGACCTCTGCAGAACAGGGCCCTTCACTGCCGTGGAGTTATCTTTTATTCTAAATTTAACTTATGGCTTCATCATAGGTATTTTTCTTTCTTTCCAATTTGATTTTAAAACCAGCTTAGGTTTATGAGTAGATAAATTTTTTCACTCTTTGATAACAATGCAGATTAACATAATGTTTCTTTAAAATGACCTTGCTTTGCCTTGAGTTACTCTACTCACGTTTAAAACTATCTGCAGATATTTTCACATTCAAATGTTTAATTTTAAACACCTTATTAGAACTACAAAAACCTTTTGTGTGTGAAGGTGTGGCCTTCAGGAAGCTGTCAATTATTACAATGTATTTATTAGTATCATCTTACTTATAGTCGCTCAGTGATGAGATATTTAGTTCCCAGTTATAGTATCTTGACAAGCCTATATTTTATGTTATTTTATTATAAATATTGAGGCATACATTTGATATCTTCTGAGGAAATTCAAAATCAGTGATGAAGTTAGATCATTATTTGAAAATATTGGGTTATTTAGAGCATAATAAGATAATTTTCAAGTCAAGACTATATAACTTACTTATAAAGAAGGTTAAAATCTTTATTTTGGGGAGGAGAAACTGGATTTCTTGAATCCTTTGTAGCTTTGTAAATCAATATTAACAGATATCTGCTTTAGTTTTTGAACAAAACAAATATATCGGCATCAGATCACAATTAAGGCTCACAAACAAATATAAAAAAAATTTAAAGTTCCACCATGGTGACAAAATACATTTAAATTGGAAAAAATGAAAAATAAATAATTACAAATTGTTTTTTCCCCTCTCCTAAATGAGGGTAAGGAATTCTCATGCTTATATATTTAAATGAATTTCTGCTGCATTTTCAATGCAACAGGCAGCTCTTATATTACTGTTTTGTAGCTGATTTGGACAAATGTGTGACTTTACATATATTCACAAATGATACTGTTTTTCAGTGAAGACATTCTTGCAAAATAATTTTTCATGTTTTACAGGCAATTTCACTCTAGTGAAAATTTATCCTTCTTAGCTTTCTTATTTACTTTAATTCTGTTGGAAACTCTAGCAACCAAAAGACAGTTTCGGATGCCAGTCAACCAGCATTTGCTCTCTGGTAATTTTGTCTTCAAAGACTTTTTATCTGCATCTGCTACCTTTTATTACTCTTAATCTATCCTATAATCCAACTAGCACTACTGTAAAAAAAAATCCAATGGACTATAGTTCTTAGATAAATTTTATTGTGTATGATTAAGAGATACAACAAGTATGTTCAACCCGTGGCCCACATGTGGCCCAGGACAGCTTTGAATGCAGCCCAATACAAATTTGTAAACTTTCTTAAACATTATGAGATTTTTTTTTTTTTTTTGCGATTTTTCTTTTTTTTAGCTCATCAGCTATCATTAGTGTTGGTGTATTTTTTATGCGGCCCAAGACAATTCTTCTTCACCCAGTGTGGCCAGGGAAGCCAAAAGATTGGGCACCCCTGGTATACAACGTGATGTTATGGAATACGCATGATTTTAGAAAGTTACTATAGTGAAGCAAATTAAAATATCCATCATCTAGATTTTTCTTTTTGAAATATATATTATTTCCCCCACTTTTGTTGTTTTTCAATCCGCATCCCAAAATTAGATATAATTAATCAAAGGACCATGCACGTGTTGCCTTTCTACTTTTCTGCCACTCCATTCTGCCATGTCGTTATAATGATTTCACTTTGAAAATGTTCAGTTTGACATTTAGAATAGCATTTATATTTGAATAAATCAACATATGTGTATTAATGTTTCCAAAGATACTTAGCGTGTTATTTTCTCTCAGTGGCATTTGTTGCTAAGTTATGCTAACTTTTATCATCAAAGTTGTTTTTATCTAGCATTTATGTGGCTGTTTTAATACTTGACCTAAACTACTGACATCAGCAGGAATTTGTAAACTCTTCTAAAAATACTTAAACTAAATGTAGTACTCAATTTTTTGGTTGTTATTTTTGTTTTTGTAGAAACGGAGTCTCACTATATTGCCAAGGCTGGTCTCAAACTCCTGGCCTCAAGTGATTCTTCCGACTCTACCTCCCAAGGTGCTGGGATTACAGGTGTGAGCCACCACACCCAGCCTCAAATTTTCTTATAATGAATATATGTTTTCCTCTTCATTTTCTCCCTTTCAAGTCATTTTATCTATCCTCAGTACTCCAATAAATATGTATTCTTTAAATGTTTTGCTCTCTGCTATTTATATTTCTGAGTTTTTGCTATCTGTATATTGTTATTACCAAATTTGTACATGATTTTAAAATTCTGGTAGATGACCTAAAACTTTAAGAATGAATGGCAAATTTAAAGTTGTTGTTTGACGATGATATACTTTTAACAAATACTATTAAGAAATGTTGGAATGAAGGCACTTTCTTCAGGGCCAAGTATCAAACTTTAAACTCTTAATTTTTAGTTGAACATCATCATAAATATTTATAGAGTGGTAAAGCACAGAAGAAAAATCTGTATCTCATCTATCTACAGGTAGGCTACATGAAGACAGATGGGAAAGTTAAAACTGAATAAATATCAAGAATATGTATTAAAAGATATTTCAGCACAAATCTTAGTTTCTGTGTAGCATAGTGTTTTGTAAAATATTTTTGGCAAGTAAAATCTTGGACATTCTCCACAATGTTCTTAAGAAAAGCATGCTATACTGACATAATATTATTACATTTAGGTTGTAGAAGCACTATATGCTAGCAAAAGTAATTTTTCTCATCTCCCATTTGAATTGTCATTAATGTATGCCAACAAATTTTAAATTGCTCTAATAATATTTAAGAATCTAAAAGCTAAAGTTATGGAGCAATTAATTCATTTTTTAATTCAATCAATTGGACAATATATCATGACAGCCTACAATATGCTAGGCATACTGTATTAAGCAGTTGGAATATAAAGGTTAAAAAGTAAGTAAACACAACATTTTTAAAGACTTGTCACAGCATCTGCAAGATGACCTTAAGGCACAAGCCTATCATTGCCCTGGAATAAATGCACCACCTAGTGATAGTTACTCTTAAAAGAAAGAAACAATGCTACATTACACACCTGCTGGATCCTGTAAAACAGTTTTACATATTATTTTGGTTTATCTTACAACAAGCTTGACCCTTTGATATAGGTATAACCTTTCCAATTTTCATAGATGAACTGACTACAACTAGGACTCTATTGGTCTCATTCTAGCACCAGTATTTTCAAAATATCACACTTTAATAATTAGGCCATTTTCTCTAATAGTAAATATCACCACTATTTCAAGCAGTTCGTTATCTATATATGTTATCCATTTTATTAAAATTAATTATGAATGTTTAATTCCAGATCAATATTCCTCTATCATCAGTGTACTTCTGTGCCTTCTCCTACTACTGTTCAATATTTAATGTTCAGGAATGCATTAAATATTCATTTTAGGTGAAACAAGGTACACATTGGTAGAAATATATGAAAATAGTCATGAATGCATTTCAAAGTGATTTGGGGTTATCTGTAATTTTGTATTACTGGGAGTAATCAAGAGTTGATTGTAGTAAATTATAGTAGTAGAATACTTAATGATACGTCTCCAGAAATGCATTCAAAAAGTAGTTGTGTACATGGAATAACTACTTCTACATTTTTCTTACTTATATATATTTTGCAATTTTGCCACAACAGTGGCTAATTTTTACCTAAGAAAAACATTTTAGAGCACCCTACCTACTAGCTTAAACCACCAAGGAACTTCTTAACCCTTTCTACTCACCCTCCATCATTAGAAATTTCTTCTTGTGCATTTTAATGAATGTGAGAAAAGAAAACAACTCTCTTAGTTGCCAACGACAGAACCCAGCTGCCACTACTATTTAATGTTGTCACAATGCAGAATCCAAGGCAGAGTGGAACTTCCCAGCCTCAGAAAGGCAGAAACCAGGAAAGCTAAGATTATTCAACTTTAGTGACGTTTCTTCGTCATGAGTTCAGTGAAGTTTCTCATCATGGGTTCAATTACTTAGGAAAAGAATTCTATAGTTATTCTAGCTTGTTCTTGTTTCTGGGACAAGCCCCATCTTACGTTACTGGTAGATTATAGTTAGATCTGGTTATAGAAGAATCAGTGTGAGCTGAAAGCTATCCTAATGTGTGTCCCTATGTCAAAGCAGCAATTTTAGTAGTTCAGTTCCCAATGATATGTGACCAGAGCTGCAGTAGGTACACCTTATGTTAAATGATTTAGCGATTCCTTTGTGGATATCAATCAATTGACATTACTAAATACTGACTATGCATCCAGCACTCCTTTGTTTCATTTTGTTTTGTTTTGTTTTTTGAGGGAAACGTAAACTACATTTTTCAGGAAATTGCAGCCCACTTGAGGATATATATGGATGCACATTCAGTAAGTAGAGGACGGTACCAAATGGTATAAAATTAAGTGCTAAATGCTGGTTAGAATCAAATAATTTAAAGATTATTTTATTTAAGATGTCTAATTTCCTTACTGTGTAATACCTTTAAAATATTCAAGTGCCAGTCTTTTACTTCCTTGGACAATTTTAATCTGTTGGAAATATAAGGCAAAATTGAGAAATATATAGTCATACTAGAAGATTATAAAACACCTTACAGACACTCTCTAATGAAGAATTTTCTAAAGAGTTTGGTTTACTCTATTGATATAGCATATTGCTCCTAAAATTCCAAAATTTTACTAGTTATTTTTAAGCACTTAAAAGCATTCATACATATTGATCTTATATCAGGACAAAAAAATTTCAACAAATTTCCTGTAGCAGAAATAATTATTTGCAAACCATTAACAAAATCAGAGAAATTAAAAAAAGCCACATCTCCAATCTATTTATTTAAAAAATTTAATGTTATATTAAATAATATATTAAAGCATAATAGACAAATTATGAACTATTTAAAATGAAAGACATTAAGATCCTCACATATCTAAAACTAAGAAATGTGACCAATGCAGGAAAAAAAGTAATTAGAAGGAATGAGCAAGTGTAAAACCAAAAATTAATGAAATAGAATCACTAATATTTCATTTGAAAATCAAAAGCCAGTGTTTTTAAAAGATTGATCAAATAAACAAGCTTGCCTAAAAATAATAGGAAATGTTATTTACGTATGGAAGAGATTTTTAATAAGATAAGACTAGATGTAAATATATATCAATAAATATAAAAGAAATATAATAATTTTCTGGTAATTATCAAAACTGAATAAGAAGATCTGAATATAGCATAAAATAATTTTAAATGATAGTCAAGTGTCTACTACCAACACGATCCATTTCAATTAAGTTTTCAAAGAACAGATAATTCCCATGTTGTGTCAGTTATTCCAGAACATTAATAAATGGAAAGTTTCACAATCCATTCTCTAAATATAGTATAACCCAAATATCGTGAGATTGAAAAAAGAAAACTGTAAGCTGAGATAACTTGTAAGTATACGCTTAAAAATTTTAGCCTGAAATATTATCATATTGAATTCAAAATTACAATAAAAATTCTAATATATTATGAACAAGTGCTAACAGGAAGGATTTATCTTAGGCATGCAAAGATAGTTCTGCGTAAGTATATACTTTATTGAGGAGAAAAACATAAAATTCACTTTGCAACAGATAAATTGTTTTATAACATCCATAATTCATTTCACATTTTAAAAACAAAACACAGACAAACAAAACTACAATGGAAGAAGAAAACGTCCTTAAGTAGACATCTGCCAAAAATGTAAGTCAGACATAATTATATTTAACCATAACACAATTAGAAGCTGTTTGATTAAAGAAGAAAAGCTTCTGCTTTTACTGTTACTTTGCAATATTATGCTAAAGCATTGCAATAAGACAAAAAAATACATAAGAAATTTTTTTGGTTTGCACAGTAAAATATTATAGATGAAGTTATATAGGTCTTACATATTTTTTATGATATATTTAGGTATTATAAGGTTTCTGTTACTATAGTGACTAAAATATTTAAAATGTAATTGTAACTGGTCATTGCTAGTATACAGGAAAACCACTGATAATTGTATGTTGACTATGTAACTGACTTCTCTTGATTAGTTCTAAAATTTTTTTAAGTGAATTCTCTTGGAGTTTCTAAGTAAACATTTCTAACTAGTAGAGAGAAAATGATGATTTATTTCATTCAACCTTTAGGAGAGACGTTTTCTACATATATTAAAAAACTGTTATTTTTAAGTTTTGTAAGATAATTATGCTTTACAAAGAACATTTTACAAAGAACATATACTTTATGATTTGGCTAGAGTAGAATAAGATTTTCTCCAACTAGCTTTAAAAAGGGAGTAGATTAAAACTTCAGATGAATCAAGGCAACTTAGAAACAAGAACAGAAATGGATGACTTTTTATTATTATAAGCTATTTTATCATTATTTCTATCTTACAGAAGTGGTATAACTCAGTTCCTGGGTTCACACATAACTCATTCTGGTACTCTATTTTGTAAATCTTGAACTGGAGTGCACTCAGAGTTGATAACTATTCAGGAATTGATTTATTCTAATTAAATGCTAAAAGAGACTGAAGAGGGCTGGGCATGGTGGTTCACGCTGTAATCACAGCACTTTGAGAGGCCAAGGCGGGTGGATCACTTGAGGCCAGGAGTTCAAGACCAGCCTGGCCAACATGGTGAAACCCCGTTTCTACTAAAAATACAAAAATTAGCCAAGTGTGGTGGCACGTGCCTGTAGTCACAGCTACTCAGAGGCTGAGGCAGAAGAATCACTTGAACCCCAGAGGTTCAGATCGCACCACTGAACTCCAGCCTGGGTGACAGAATGAGACTCTGCCTCAAAAAGAGAGAAAGAGAGAGACTGAAGAACAAACCAGAATATTCACGTATTAAATATACAGAAGTCTGCCCTTTCCAAGGACAAATATATTTATGTTTGCCCCTACAGAGCTTGAGAATCCACATTAGTAATCAGAAGATTGCAACATCAAAGTAGAGATATGAAAAACATTAAGGACTCCTTCAGTCAGAATATGATGACTATGTGTACCCAGTTGGAACTCACTTTTAAAAGGGCCAGCAAAATAAAGTCCATGGGGTTCAGTGCCTATTTCCTTTGGAAAGTAATTGTTAAATGCTGACCAAATCTAGTATTCAAACTTTTCTTTTCCCAGAGCCATGTGAAATATCTTCCCTTCCTTCATTCAAGTAAAAGACTTTCAGCTTTGCTAATGCCATAGTTTAGGCAATAAGATTTTTTGATAGCCTTTCTAACTTTAGGTTTCTAGGCCCTGCAATTCTTGATTTATCCAGGCAAACTATCTTTCTGCAGATAATAAATCATGTTTTAAACGTGGTTTTAATTTGTTTATTTTGAGAGGATTATCCTGGAAACATCTCCACAGTTTGATGAATGTGAGTGTGTATATTTGTGAGTGTGACAGAGAGGCAGGGTGAGGAAGTCAAACAGAAATGGAGAGAGAAAGGATGTAAATGACTTAGATGACTTCTAGCAGAACCATTAATATCCATTTTTTATATTATTTTGTTTCTCAAACAATCTGTAGCTTCAGTCCTCTAGCCAGTAGAACAAGAGCTTTACCACTGTCTTAATTAAGACATCGCAAAAAAAAAAAAAAAAAGATTTGGATAGTAGAGTACTGCATATTAATAGCACTTACACCTATTCCTGATATTTTCACATGGGTATGACTTAAAGCCAAGAAGTTATCTTTATACATCAAAACTTCTAAAAGAATCTCCTGGACTTTATTAAACAAATTCTATTCCCAGGCTTGAACGAGAATACTGTATATTCCATGCAAGACTGGGTGATTTATTTGCCTCCTATACTATGTAATATCTGCCTATATGACATAAAATCAATAGAAAATAAAAATAAAGGCAGCCTGCATGGATTTGTTAACCTTAATAGAAAGTAATTTTACCTTTGAAACGTGTATTTAAACATTTGGTGTTGAGAATTTTTTCTTCCAATTGAGGAACTAGTTGTTCATATAAACATAGTCTAATGATTAGCCAACAAATCATTACTATGTGGTCCATAAGCTGTGTTAGTTACTTCTAGTGTATAGATAGTTAAGAACATAAAGTGTGGAAAAAACTACTTTGGCTCAGTCTAATCCGTAGACATATATACTCTGGACATATTTGCTTAAATGGGGTGTAGTGGAAAAAGCACAATTTGGATGGAAGCCACTGACAAGTTGTGTGACTTACTTTGCTAATTTATTTCTCTTTCTGGACTAGTTTTATTATAGATAAATGGAAATAAAAATATTACCAGTTCTTATTTCACAAGACTATTATGAGGATTAGATTTTAAATGTGTATTAAAACACCTTGTAAATTATAAAGCGCTACATAAATCGTTGTTATGATTGTTGTTATATCTTTAGATACATATATGTCTAAAGAATAACTTAAAATATAATTCTTATCATATATTTAATCCAATTAGAATTTAAAATAAAACAAAGAGGTGACACCTTTTAGAAATCCCATTAGGCCCAAAGACTTTAGGAGAAAGCAAACCAGCTAAAAGATGACCACTATGCTGGCCTATTGAATCTATTCCCATAAATGGAAATGGTAAACCCAACAGAGGGAGATGAGGAGTGATGACAATGATTCATAGCAGAAGGGAAAACACCTGCATTTCTGACATTAAAAAAAATACTGAATTGTATTGCTAGGTAGAACATTGGTGATTACATAAGCTACACCTAACAAAGTGCTCTAGAACCTTATACATACCATGAGATGTAGAATGAATGAGTCTTCTAGAGGAGTAAATCAAAACCTAAAAGGCAATTTGCCAGGGTACATAATAGAAGCAGAATCAAGATAATGTCCAAGACAGGAGAACTCTAACCTAGAATTCTTTCCATGCTGCCTTCTATTGATACAGGCCCTGTTATCTCTGACTGTAGAAAGATATAGCCATAGGGTCTGAACACCTGAGCCTATTTGTCTTCACCACGTTATAGTTTTCAGATTGAATGCTAACAGGTTCCAGACTCTAGCAAGAGGATCCCTTTTAGTTACCATGAAAAGTTGACACCTATAGAGATAAAGCTAAGTTCAGTATTTCAGGTAAACGAAAGGTTCAGTGTAACAGTATGATTCCCAGAAAAGCCTTGATTCTCAGCATCTTGGAAGGAGCAGTGCCTAAATGTAAGTGCCAGCGTCTTCCCATGGGAAGAGAACCATAGGTAAAAGTCAACATTTCTAGAGAACAGTATATGCCTGCCCTGTTTGACAGTGCTCTATGTTCACACTATTTGGTTCCAAACTATTTTTTTGTAATTTGGATACGAATATGTCAAACAGGAATTATATGTATGTTTTATTTTAGAAAATTATACAACTAAAAATGTGTTAAAGTTCATTGCTTCTTGCCGGGCGCCGTGGCTCACGCTTGTAATCCCAGCACTTTGGGAGGCCGAGGCGGGCGGATCACGAGGTCAGGAGATCGAGACCACGGTGAAACCCTGTCTCTACTAAAAATACAAAAAATTAGCCGGGCGTGGTGGCGGGCGCCTGTAGTCCCAGCTACTCGGAGAGGCTGAGGCGGGAGAATGGCGTGAACCCGGGAGGCGGAGCTTGCAGTGAGCCGAGATTGCGCCACTGCACTCCAGCCTGGGCGACAGAGCGAGACTCCGTCTCAAAAAAAAAAAAAAAAAAGTTCATTGCTTCTCAATGATTTTTTCTCACAATTGGTGCTATTTTCTGTGCCCATCCGAGGAGAAGTCATGCAACAAGCTGATTCACTTTCAGCTAGCAAGCATTAGTGCACAAGATGGCCAGTGCTCTCAGCCAATGAGCATCCACTGCACTATTCACGGTTTAGTGTGCTTTGCAACCCATGCAACTATGCCTTTGGAGGTTCACTTTATGCCGTTTATTTAGTCCCTGATACCATGTCTTAATCCACAAAAATGTGCAAGTAATAGTTTTTGGTCTGCCACAAAGAATTTTTTAAATCATATTTTTAGATATTAATAAGTACTTAGAACTAATTAATAATACATTGTATGAAAACTTATGAAGTATAACTATGGCAGTACTTAGCATGAAATTTGTAAGCTTAAATTATATATTTGAAAGAGTGTGCTGATAATGAGTTAAGCATGAAGCATAAGAAGTTAGAAGACAACATATCTAACAGAAAGTATAAAGAAAAAAGAAAATTTATAGTAGGAACAGATATCAAATGTAATAGATTAAAAAAAAAACAGTAGAGGGGAAAAAGCCAAAAATGTGTTCAAACCTCTGGAAAGCTTGATCATGAAAAAAAGAAATTATAAAAATAAATAATATTAAGAATGAGAAGAGGAATTTTATCACAGATTCAGCAAAGATGGAAAACAGAACTTTATGAACAATGGAACGTGTTCCCTAGCTAAGTTGAAGATTTACATGTCATACAGCTAGCAATGCCATCATGGTACAAACTCCAGAAAAGCATGCCAACATACCCTATCTAAACATATTCAAAATCCAACCTGCCAGGATGAAGAAAACATCTCAATGGCTCTGTGGCAAAGCCTGGTCGCTACCTGGTGACAGCACCTTTGAATTGGAGTTGATGCGTCAGCAGAAAGGCAACTGGCCAAAATTCTGTGACGATAGTGTCCTACCTATGCATATCATAGATAAAAACTTGGTTTCCCAAGAGCTTAAAAACACCAGGAGAGAGGTCTGCTGTGTACTGTGAAGAATTCTTGTGACTGCTTCTTCCTGTACCCTCTTCCTCATCATGTCAGCAAGCTGTAAGATGTAAGACAAGGCAGCAGCACTCACCAGTGGTGAGTGATTCGGGCTGAAGAACCCCTTAAGTACATTTCCTACTGTTTGATTTTTATTCCAAGGATTTAGCTACAGGTACACTTTTGTAGGTAACAACAAAAATGCTAAAAGCTGCCTGCAAAAGGTGTCCTTTATTCCCTATAACTTTACTGAATAGGAAATTACTATTTAGCTATGTTTTGGGGAAGCAACAAGAATAAGATGTGTAATTATCTTGGAGCCATTCTAAGAGTGAACTTTTGAACCATATCGTCTCTCTTTTGGGATGAGACTAAATGCTTTTTTTCATTGCTTTAAAGTTCTTATCTCGGTCATCATTTCACATTGTGAAACAGCACTCAAAATGCACAATAACTCTTATGTTGTAGAAATTCTGTGAAAAGTAGCATATTCTCCTCTTGTATATGAGATTGAAAAATCCAAATGTTCTAGAAATTCCTGCCAGAAACAATATCTTTTTTTCTAATAGTCCACAAGTATTTTTTCTCCACAATATGTGTTTTAAGCCACCTAATTATGAAGGCCTTGATATGAGCAAGCTCCTACATTTAATCCCTAACAGCTCACTGTCACCATCGATGATTTATAGACTTTATTTCTTTGTATTTTATGCTAGGTTGATAAATATTTATTTACTTTCTAATCTTAAAATCACCTAGAAATAAATATAAGTTGCAGTTTTTTGGTTTTGTCTTTTTTTATTTAAAATGTTGCTGTTCTTAATTCAACTTTTTTCTTTGTACTTTATGTTTAATAAGCAGTTTTATTATTTGGGGTATAAATGGCAAATTCAATTCTTTAACTAGACACAGAATAACCAAATAGCATATAAAGTTCTGACAAGGAAGGTCATAAAGTTTAAAAATGATCCTTAAGATAAGACTTTTTTCTGAAAAGTAGCTCAAGAGAGATGATTTTCATAGTTCTAAATCTTAAAGCATCACCAGCAAATACATGAAGTTTGACATATTCTCCATATGTGTACATTTTCATAACTTGTCTTGTTAGTTGGGAAGGTCTCCTAAATGACAGTGGTTTTCAGGCAAACACTAAATGAAACTTTGATGGGAATATTATAGACAGAATTTAAGCATCAAATGAGTGATTCAACTAGTGACCTTGAAAGTCATTTTTCATCTCTGAAAATCTCTTGGTTTATTATGAGGATGGTGGAAATTAACTTGAGGGCCTGTTGACCTAGCTTGACCTATGACTTTTGTTTACACAAATGCATTTTTTTCCAGATACCCTATTAAAATATCATTGTAAAGTTACTGAATAATAACACCATACAAAAACAGTGTAGGTTTCATTTGTCCCCACCACCAGCATATTGTGGACAATCTCTTACGTGGACAGGTAAAAGGAACTGTCCTGTTCTGAGATAGTGGGCAAGAGAGACCATGTAACAAACCCTGACTGTCTAGATCATCCAGAATGCCCTGGCAAGTTCACTTCCATTTAGTGAAGTGAGATAATTTGGCAATTCATGCAAGAGACTGAGAACCAAGCCTCAAGCCCTGCCTCTGATTCTGCAGGTACGGTAAGTCTTTCATGCCTTTCTGTGTCTCCAAGTGCTTCTTCATGGGCAGATTATTTTTAAATCTACTTCACAGTCACTAGGTAACTAGTATATGTTTAAAAATAAACTATAATATTTAGGGGAGGAGTCAATTCTCCCTTACAGGAAAAAATCCATCATTTTATTTCCTAAATTTGACTCAACTTCAGGTTTTACTATTGGGGAAACACTGAATTACAGCACAAAGTAATTGACTTCAGGATAAAAGATTTCAAACTTTAAAAAACAATTAATTTATTTCTCCTTTCACCCACAGGTCTACCCACGGATAGCGCCGGCATTTTGGCACTACCTGCGGGTAGAAGTGAGTAGCTGGTACTTGAATTCTCCCACCTTTGCTCCTTGCACTCTGCTGGTGTGGTCTGATCTGATGTGCCCATTTTGCTCAAGATGCAGCTGCCATTCTGTGTAAACATATTCTCACACCACCACCATTTATTAGAGTTGGGTCAGGAATCTAAATCACCAAAAATAGAAGTGCAGTTTATATAAGACTAATCATCTTTCTTAATAACTTTCCAAATAGGACCATATCGTATGCATTGTTATGATAAACAGCTAAATGCCAAATTATGGAAAACCATGCTAACACTATTTTGTAATCAATACTTTTGGTATTCAGAACATAATTCCTCAGTTAAACTTTGGAATGTTCTAGGAAATAGTAGGATAACTGTGCTTCATTTCCTTTCTCCTTTTTTTCTGTCCCCCAGGAACATGAGCAGCTGACCTACTCTTCCACAAGGTCCAAGGCCCCCAGTGTCATCATCACAGGTCTCAAGCCAGCCACCAAGTATGTATTTCACATCCGAGTGAGAACTGCAACAGGATACAGTGGCTACAGTCAGAAATTTGAATTTGAAACAGGAGATGAAAGTAAGTTTCACACAAGGATATAACATAAGATGTGAATTTAGTATCATTCCAATTTGACCTGGTATTTTAAAACCAGGTGTCCCAAGTTTTTAATAGCTTGTTTAAATGAGATTTTGTTCATGTAAATACTCATACAGTCATTTCAGTTAATATTTGGTGCTATCATTAAATGCTTTCATGAAATGTCTTACTCTACCACAAAAGTAATGTGGCCAAAATGTGGCCCTTTATGCTATTACACAGAGTCTCTGTGGATGCCTAATAGTTCACCAGTCCTGGCATTATGATATGATCCTAATGAAAACTTGGGAGAGAATAAAGCCATGAACGAATGGTTTTAGCAATTCAGAATTGTACAGCTTTCGCCTTTTATCTCAGGTCAATAAAAACAGTGGTCAGGAGATGAACACCACTGACATGCACATTATAAGTTTAAATACAGATGCATGGGCTTCATCAGAAACCCACATTAATTCCGGGGCCTCAACATGCTGAAAACCAAAATGAGAGATGAAGGGAGTGAGATATTCCAATGTTATGTAACATCAACTTTGAGGTCTTTTATTCATTCTAAACCCAGCTTTACCAATGAACTCTTTTTGGCCTTCAGAAATCCATCTTACTGCTCTCTTTGTGAGAACAGTAGGGATTGCTTTTGCCAGACATCTTTATGAAAAAGTGTCCAAATATATAAGAAAAATCTGTTTACATCATTGTTAAAATACTGTATTAATATAATAATTCAATAAAAGTAAATTTATTATAGTAATTCCTTATGGATAACAATAATAATAGCTAGCATTTATTGAGACCCCAAAAATGCCTAAAATGACACGAAATATTTTACATGGAATTGTTCATTCAAACCTTTCAACATCCAGTGAAACAAGTATTATTTTTGTAATTTTACCTATAAGAAAATAGAAACCTAAAGGAATTGAACAATTTGCCCAAATTTAAGCAACTAGTAAGAAGCTAAGCTAAAATTTGAAATAGAAGCGTGTTTTATTCAAAGGCCTATGCTGTTAGCTACTCCACCATCCTACTAAATCTTATCATTTGTATTATTATGAAGTGTTTTCTGTAAGACCATAAAATAGGTCATAGTTTTTCAGTTTATCACTCCCTCAAAATGAAGCTACTTGGGTTTCTGATTCTATGACAGAAGGAATATTTTGTTGTTTTTACACTGATGAACAGTATTCACTTGTAAGAACTTCTTTGTTACAATTATATCTAACTACAAAGGGAGAAAGTGCTGATGTGTTTAAGTAAGAAGGACCCCCAGCTTAGGGAGAATGAGTAAACTAATTAATAAAAAGAATATTTGTGACCTGAGTGTTTATGTCAGTAATAGTCATTTAAATTTCTGGTGGAGACTATTGACTTTTTAGGCTAGAGAGAAAATTATTAGGAGTACAGTATTATGATCACAAAACATAGATCCACAATAAAATCCATATAAAAATATCAAAAGATTTGTCCCTGTTATGTCTTTTTCAATCTTTTTTTCCCTGCCCACTTGTCAAACCTTAGCCTAGGTATAAAGCTAAGGATACAGTCCAAGGAAAGTTTAGTCCAAGATTGTCGAATTATTGTCTTTTCACAGCCTGGAAAAGTTAATGGCTTTTGCACTTCTTTTACTTTATTTCACAGATTTAAAAAATTCACCTAACTTTTAAAGTTTGACATTGTTGAGTATTGCATTTTTAAGTGAGAAATGCATTCTCAGATAAACTCACAGAGCTAACCTAAATAAGTCATTTGTGTTCATTTGGGACTTCTAGAGAAGGTCATTTGGTGTAATACTAACAAAAATCCTGATTTAAATATTAGCAGTTTGATTTGGTTTTAACCTTAGATTTCAACTCATTGTACTTTCAGGACAATTTCTTCAGTCGTTATGTAGAATAAAAAGAAAGGTCTCTTACTCACAAGTGACTCAGTACAATTCACTCATTCACCCAACATGTGTAGAATATTTAATATGTGCCATACTCGTATGAGGCTCTGGGGATAAAAAAATAATAAAAGAGCTAATAGCCTGTGCCTTCAAACAAGTTTCAGTCTATATTTCTGGGAGGAAAATAAAAAATTTAAATCAAAAATACAAGATTAGTGACGTGTACTATCATAAAGATATACAAAGGGTATAGTGACAGCATAGTGAAGATGACTACTAGTTCAGCATACATGGGTGGTGAAAGTTTTCTGGAGGGTGAGAGGCTGCGTTCTTTCTTGAAAGAAGAATAGTCATGGAACAGAAAAAGCATAAAGGCCTCTAACAACATAAAAAATTTAAAGAGCGAATACTTTGGTGTGGCTGTGGTGAGGAGATGCAAATGGTAAAATGGTGGTAGATGAAGGTGGAGAGTTACACGGGCCAAACCAAGAGCACTTTTTAGCCATATTAAGGGCATTTGCATGTATCCAGAAAATATTCAGGATCCATTGGTGAATTCAAATCCTGGATTAATATGACTAGTAATACATGCAAGACCCTATGCTGAGCAATTTACACATATTACCTCATTTAATTCTGATAAGATTATGCCTCATTTTAGAAACTTGTGTAGCTTTACCAGAATCTGATACCTAGTGATTAGAGGTACAAGATTAGAACCCTAGAACAATGGCAGCAGAAGATGGTGAAAACTATGTTCTGAATTACTGATTCATGAATGCCGCGAAAATGACTTTGATTAAAACCTTGAAGAGATAAAATGTCTGAGAAGAACCTGAAAATAATATATTTGTCTAAACCTGATGTTTGAGAACATAGAATGGCTCCTAAGTCAATTTACAGTCTAAGGGAAATTCATTTAAAGGATCGTTAAAAAAAAAAAAAAAACCTGGTTAGCTTTAAATAGCATTTTCAAAGCCTGCTGTTTATACCCAGGAGAGAATTTCAATGAATAATGCCATAGTAGCATATGGATAGGTTTCCCATAAATTCAAGGATATGATGATGTGAATCTCAATTGATGGCATCCATCTTTTTCTCTCCATACCCTCCTGGCTCTTCTTTAAATTTTTATAGCCTTTGTTTCTCAAGTAGTGCCTGAATTATTGTAATGTCAGCTTTATTATTAAGTTCTCTCTTGTGTATTCCGCTTAATTACCTAACTTTGTAATACATTCATAGAGATGAGGTATGGGTTGGAAAGGAGTGATCTCATTTGATGATCTGGTTCAAATTTTTTAAAGTAAGCAAAATTAAGTAGTTTATAATTCAGTTCTTTTTAGCCATACTATTTTACTTTGTTCAACTTTGACTTTGCTAATGACCAAGGCAATAACATAATTATGAAATAATTCATTTTGAAAATCATAATGTTCTTAACTGGCTACTTGTGCTATAAACATAGTAGCATCTGAAGAAAAATTATGGCGACCCTTTTGCACTTAGAGACCAGTGCTTGGTTCTTTTTCAATATCAAAATATGCTAGTGGAGATTCTCTAACTGGCTGACAAATGCTAAGTTTACTAATTATCACTGTTAGCATCATAAAATGAGTCCACTTGAACTAGAGCTATTGGTTTCCCCTCTACCTAGATCTATAAAATAACCTTATTGCATATATGTATATGGAGATAGAAATATAAACAGATTGATAGATGGATCAAATTGACTGATAGATACTCATTCATATATAGTCGGAAAATTATTTCCTCGTATTTTAATGTTTGCATTTTGTGTATCTTCTCATTTCTTGCTGGGCTAAGTATACAGTTAATATTATGTCCACTAACAGCATTTATTGAGTGCCTACTGTGTATTGGCCTTATTATTAGGTACTGTACTTGATTGCCCCCTTCCTTTTTTAGAATAGATTTATAAAAACTACAATAAAATTACAGAATCAGTAGTAAGAAAATAAGAATATAAAAATACTTCATATGGATTTTCTTGGAAGATAGATGGAAATTAGGTGTTAGAAGCTAGTAAGAATTTTCTCAAAATTAAAATAAAATCTATATTATGCCCCAAAGCATTAACCATAACACATATCCACACACACACACACACTGGTCAAATACAGTCCTTTTTGGCTTATACAGCTGTAATAGGAAATTTTAACTGCTCAAATTTCTTATTATTTCTGAGCTTATTTTCTGGGCCTTTCACTGCAGAAAAAAGTGAGAATCAAAATAAAAAATTGTTGACATCACCAGTAATATTAGCCATAACTTATAAATTGCTTGGAAAAACACATTTGATACATTTTAACAATAATCCTGTTAAATTACACTTACACATTTTAAAAAGTAATAAAATAAAGATAAGGAAATCAAACTTTTGTTTTTATTTAAAACACTAACAAGATTTATATAACATTAAATTCCATTTTATAGTAGCAGTAATTTTGCATGTGCAGTTTTAAAACCAAAATAAAATGTATTCTGCTAGATTGTAGCCAGCTTGAACCTTCTGCTTAAATACTGAAGAAATAGCTTGTGAGCTGTCAAAAGGGAGCAGAATCCATAGCTTAAAGCCAATTTTTGAAAGAAAATTGGAATTTTACATGTAGTAATTGGCAATTTACCTCTTCCATTGCCTTGATAATTATCTAAATGACCCACAAGAATTAATACATTGCCAACATAGAAACAATGCATTCCTTTTTCCTGAAAAGATTAATTACAGCTTACATTTTAACAACATGAAAATTTAAGTTTTCACCTGTAGCCTGCATAAATCAGTTTTGTACCACAAAAGCCACATCTGTCAGCATTTTAAAATGTATTATTTACCAAAAGTAGTGATGATGGACTAAATTTATAGCACATAAAATAATCATATAAAAATCATTATAATCAACATTAATAAACCAAACTATAAATGACTGCATTATAGTGGGTATTTCAAAATAAAATCTTATGTCATGCCTTATATATTTTTACAAAAAGTGGCATGTAGATACAAATGAATAAATGTAACCACTTAATTATTTTGAAAATATCCGTAAGATTTAGCTGTTTTCGTATGGTTGATATGTAAGAAATTTGGTTTGTTTTAATAATTTATAGGTAGGAAATGATCCTAAAAAATAAGATGCAAGATTATGTTTCAGTTTCTTCCTCCCAATACATTTTTATGTCCCTATTTCATGAATTTTTCTAAATTCCATTTGCACACTTAAAAATTCTAAATCGTTGCATATGTTGTATTGAATAGAATGTGAATTTCTCAGCAAGATATTAGGTCCCCCTCTAAATGTAATCCAAATTGATATCATTTCTATCGATTTCTGCAAGTTAATGTATTCTCTGGAATAATTAGATTATTTGGATGCTTCATGAACAAAATAATCTGTATCTTCATCATATCTAAGATTCTTCTATGACTTCCAACTGGAATATTCAGAAAACGATCACATTACAAATGGTCACTCTAGCTTACATGCCACTTTGCTGAAATGTTCTTGCCAGTGAGAAATCATCACTTCGTCCTTGGAATTTCTAAATATTTTATTGTTCAAAGGCATAATTCTTTACTTAGCTGTAAACTCATTGAGATAAAGAACTGTAGTCTGTATATCTGTGTGTCTCAGAAAGTGTTTTACACATAGTTAGGTTCCAATATACATGTAATCAAATAAATAAAGAAAATATGATTTACAAAAATACTAAGGAATAGTATGTTGCCTACCAGGTCAAAAAGAAAGAATCGGATAATTTTATTTACCATAGATAAGCAATATCCCTTGCTTTATTTTGGGTAACAAGCTATAACTGGCTTGAGTCATGTAAAAACATAATATATGCAGGTCTTACTACAAATTAATTGTTAATTCTAAATTTGGGGACACATTTTAGGTAGGGTAAAATGACGATTTTGTTGTTAACACATTTTCTTCCCTAAACTCTTTTTTTAAAAACCTCCATTATGTTTGATCCAGTCTGTTGGTTGAAGCACAATCTGTACTGCTTCAATTACTCAGGATGAAATTAGCCACATCATTATTAACACCAGCTAGAAATTTTGGAATGATTATTAATGGTAGCACATGAAGCAGAAAGAGGACCAGCTGACCCTGGTGGAGTAATAAAGTTAATTAATCAAGCAGGAGGCAGATTTCATATTTATGAGTCTACCCAGAGGAGGACAAATTCCAGTATATAAGACTTTAATTTAAAGTAATCTCCAACCAATAGCACACTTTCAACATTGGCAGCTGTAGCCATCTAAATGCAAACATTAGTGGGAAAGAGGAATTTTCTAGCAGTTAGGTTGTCTGAATATAAAGTGGCCTGTCCTATAAGGTAGTGAAGGCCCCTCATAATAAGAATTTGTGCTGAAGCTTATTGGTAACCTGTTTAGCATGTGGTAAAAGAAATCCCTGCTTTGTTTAGGAGGTTGTGATACAAGTTTAATGTAAGTTCGAACATTGAGATTTCATAACAACATATTTGTGAGTTCTAATTATGTTCCAATCACTTTTTTAAAATCTTTTCTGGTTACCAAAACATGTATAACGTTTGCAGAAGATACTATTATGCCAATTTTACAGATCAAGAAAGTAAAGCATAATGAATGAAGTATAGTAACTTAACAGTACCCACAGGTAGTAAGCATTGGAATGGGGTTATTATGGCATTAGGCCCTTTTCATACTAATGCTTAGAACCAAAATTGAGTTCCCTTTCTACCCATTCAGTACTTTCACTTTTCTTTTTCACCTTAGTCATTATTTATAATTTTCTACATGATTATTTTTTGTTATTACCTCCAATTCGTCACCCTCCCTTAATTACTTATATTTTGCCTTAGCATAATGTGTCTTTGAATATAAGTGGATTTTCAGAAGACTATTTATAAATCTCAATGCATCAAGTTCGCAGAGCTGTGCAGTGTTTTAATGCATATTTCTGGATTAATGTACACATGGTAGACCAAGTATAACACTCCAAAGAGGCAAAATAATGCAGTTAGTTTGATTTACTTAAATATGCAGGGTCTTGATGAAGAGTAACTATTTGCACAGAAAGTGGAAGTCTCCCTTTAAGAGAGACTGAATTGACAAAAAAAAAAAAAAGATATTTTATTTCAATTATGCCTAGATCAAATAAGGATTTTAAATGATGGGAACCAGGCTTATGTACCATAAGACAGATTGAATACCTTAATATGAAAAATATTAAAGATCATAACTTTGCTAAATGGGCTGGAAAGAAAATCATTAACTATTAACAGGTACTTACATGTTGTAAAATGTGCATATCAAAGGGCAGTGTTAACAGTGTGGCTGATATTTAAAAGAAAAGTAGCAAATAACAGTAGATCTATTTCTTAATACAGAAATTAAGCTTATTTTTAAGGCAATAACATATAGCAACGTATGTAAAATATTATTTCTTTGGTATATAAACCATCATCCCTTGACTGGAAGTTTTTACAAGATCAGGGAACATTTCTTTTGTTTCTTTTTTTAAAAGATTCTCATTTGTGTATGCTGTGTGAATTTGTTCTCTTAGCGAATTTGAGGTAGGCACTACAGTGTTACTAACTATAGTCACCATGCTGTACATTAGATTCTTAGAACTTATTCATCTTATAACTGAAGACTCGTACTCTTTGACTAATATTTCCCCCATTTCTTTCTCATTTTTTACCTCTTATATTGCTTTGCATGCACCTGGCAGATAGAAGGCGTTCAATGAATTTCATATGAATTAATATTATCCAATAAATACACAATACTCGGTATTTATAAATACTCAATGTTGCTTCAAACGCATGTATTTTATTATTCTACCTATATATTTTTAGTATTTTATTTTTGTTTATTTTGTACATATATTAATAACAAGCAGTCTGCTGAATGCTAAGGAAACAAAGGAGATAATATATGGTCTCTGTCTTCAGGAAGCTTATCATTAAACCACACTAGAGATAAGAGAGTTCCTGATTTATGTCATTCCCAAAGTCTGATTTTAATTTGACTTGATTTGAGATGGATTTTTTTTTCTGTCAGCAATCATATAAATTGCTTGAATTTTTCTTTCAAGCTATTTGACTTTACAACCTTGAATTCTTAAAGAGAGCAAAAATGTTCCTTAGGTATTTCAAACTGCCCCAAATTTAGTGAAAAATATATTCTCTGTGTAACACTTGAAGAGTTAGAGCCATTCTTCAGACTACACAAATCAGCTTTATTGACTTGTATTTTGATATGGCTTATCAAAAGTCGTATTTTAGTTGTTAGAAAAACATCAAAGGCAAAGTGAAGAAAACCTAATTTCTCATTATATTAATAACAATATGGAGGCCTATTGAGAACTGCTGGTATGATTCTTAATTGTGGCTGACCTCTCACCCTCATCTGTTGCATGGTCATGCACTAACCTCAAGTAGGGAATACAAGTATTGTGTTGTTCAGTAAGTACTGATAGAATGATGTTTTAAAGCATTAGGGGAGCTCTAGCTGGTTGTAGAGTATCATAGCGATGATATATAAATGTGGTTCTTGTGGGGAAAGGGTAGAAACACATGATGCTGAGATGAAGTTGACCTTTGGGAAGTCACAGACTGGAAGGATCACATAGCATGGGGTTTTGGTTCCTGTTACAATTTTATGTCCTGGTCAAATTCTATCCACATGGTAATCCATTATTTTTCAGAGCTGAAAAAAAATCTGAGAATTGCATGAAAGAGTTGTAAAAATGTCCAAGTCAGGTTAAAAGTATTTCGTATAAAATATATGAATATTAAATATTATGTTTATGTCAAAATATAAAAACATAGTTTAAAAAAATTTAATTTGCATGGTGCCACTCTTCAATAAAAATCATTTAAAATTATCTAATGTAACATCTTCTCAATTTGTATTAGCCCAATGCAAAACAGCTGTTTGTGCTTTTTTCACCATTAAGTCACAATACTGAATGGACAAATGTTTATAAAATAAGCCCAGCCAGTTCTACAAAGGCCTGTATGAAGAATTAAGAAGCAGCTTAAGGGCCGTGCACGGTGGCTCACGCCTGTAATCCCAGCACTTGGGGAGGCCGAGGCTGGCAGATCACGAGGTCAGGAGATGGAGACCATCCTGGCTAACACGGTGAAACGTCGTCTCTACTAAAAATACAAAAGAATTAGCTGGGTGTGGTGGCGGGCGCCTGTAGTCCCAGCTACTAGGGAGGCTGAGGCAGGAGAATGGCGTGAACCCAGGAAGCAGAGCTTGCAGTGAGCCGAGGTCGCGCCACTGCACTCCAGCCTGGGCGACAGTGCGAGACTCTGTCGCAAAAAAAAAAAAGAAGCAGCTTAAGTATTCATGTTACACTTTACTTTTTCAAGGGAAACAGTAGTTCCCTTGAAATTTAAATTGAGTAACAAGAATTCTTGGCAAAATTGCAGGAGCGCTTAAAAGATTTAGCTGTGTGTGCACAAACCCAAGCATGACATGTGTGAGCACATTACTGTACTATAAAGATAGGCAAAGGAGCAGAATACGGCAATCTTACTGCTAGATATAAAATAGCTGATTCACATCAAACTGAATTTCATATTCTCTTATGCTTCCGGAAAACAGCATTCATTTAAAAATTCTCTTGCACTATAGTTTTTTTAAATTAGTTATCTTATATTTGCTGGATACATAATCAGCAGACTAAATAATTTTGTCAACAAATAATTTTGGCAATTCCATCAACAATAAACATGGCAATATTACTTACTGAATTTAGCACACATAAGTGTGTGTATATATATGTACATATATACACACATTCATATACATAATACATATATTCATATACACTTCCTATTCCCATTTTGAGATAAAGGAATGAAATTATCATTATTTTAAATATTGTTACATAAGTTGTTACCCTTGGAAGTAAAAATAATTTATTTTAAAATTTGATATAGTTTGTGTTAAATTTAATATGGAGGAGAAAGAGAAGGGCACTTGAGACAAAGCAGTAAAAGCTAAAGCAAGCAGAAGAATGTTTAATTGTTCAACTTGTTCATTCACCCATGTACTCAATCAAAGCATATTAATAAATGGGCCAGATATAGATGCAGGCACTAGGGATTCAAAAACTAAAAAGGATACACCGGTTCCCTGCTTTCACAACAGCTAGTGAGAAGTTCAGAATATTAAACCAGATTCCCGTAGAAGGCAATATATATTGTGTAAGGGAGCACAAGGAGAAAAGTGCAAACAAACGTGTCAAGGAAAGCTGCCAAAAGGTAATGTCTTAAAGGAAACTTGAAGGTTAAGTCAAACTTGGCCGTGAAAGTAGGGGTGCAGTGAGGGTGGAGGGACCAGATGAGAGAATTGGGGAGCTTTTACTCTCTTTAGACAGAGAGAACGGTATGTGTGCAAGTGTAGAGATCAAAGAGAGCATGGAGCTTTCTAGTAACTGGAAGAATATCAGTATAGCTAGAACTGTGCTTTTCAAAAAGTGAGCCCTGTGCCAAAGGCATCAGCAACACCTGGGAACAGAAAAGAAATGCACATTTTTCAGACCTCCCACTAGACCCACTAAATCGGAAACTCTGGGGGTGGGACCCAGCATTCTGTGTTGACAAGCCCTCTGGGTTATTTGGCTGCAAGCTCTGGTTAGAGAACCAATGTCATCCTCAAATAGCACAAGATCGGCAGCAAGGAATGGTGGGGGTGATGATCTCAGTACAAGAAACACAAGATGTGTGGCTAGTGAGGACCATGCAATGCCATCCTTACCTTGCTACTGAGGCTCAAATTTCCTAGGTTTTTATTTTTCTTCCAGCTGTATGTAGTTTTGGAGACAGGCAATCCAGTCACAGTGAGCTTCCCGTAAGTGACTTCCCTGAAACCACTGCGAACACTCCTAATTATTTCCTCACCTTCATTTTGTCACACTAAAAATAAAACCTTCCAAATACCTTTTTTCATTGACACTCCTATAGTTCTCATAACTTCCAAATTCCCTAAAGACTATTTTAGCCTTAAAAAATTCACCTACTGAAGGTGCTAGAACCTTGGGAATCATCAATTTAAATTCTAATACATGCTTGCTCTCTGCCAGCATTTAAGCCTGCATATGTCTCTCTGACAGTTCATATTTGGTCTGTGAACTTTGTGAAGACGCAGTAAATTATGACCTGCTCACCAGAACCTTCTGAGAAAACCGGAGCTAAGCCATCCCAAGTCAAACCTTCCAAGAAAATCTAGATATTAAGTTATCTGGGAAACTTAGTGAATCTAGATAGCATAGGGGTAATGGTGATATGTTAGCAAAGGGAAGTTAGACACCAAAACTAACATGCCATGCAAAGGCACTTGTCTCAGGCTCAGTAACATAGCTGTACATTCTAATTGGTGAAAGAAAAGATGCTACATTCAATTAGGCATCATAGGACTTGGTTTCTTGGCTCATGAGGATTCTCCTCTTTAGAACCATAAATGAAATAAAGCAAACATGCTATATTATCTTCCTTTGCTCTAAAAATGTGAAACTCTCCAGGTATTGGGACCTAAGGAAGGCAATGTAGTTGATTTATGTTTTGGTTTCCTCATGGGAAAACTAGAAATTTATTCATTTGTATGTAGAGTCATTCATTCAAAAATATTCTTGAGAACCCATTCTGCACATACGCAGGCTATAGCAGAAATAGACAAAAATCCCTGCTGTCCTGGAGCTTATATTCTAGAGAGATGAGAAAGACAGCAAACAAACAATAAGCAAAACATTTTATATGCCGAGGTGTGGTGTGTTGCCTAGATTTCCCCTTCAGGACCCAACTAGTGGGAGTTCTGCCTGCTGAAAGCTCATAGTTGAAGGCTCATAGCTGCAGACATTGCCCCTGGCCAAAAGAAGCTGCATGCCCCAGGGTCATGCCCTCTTCCTGGGGATAGTCAGAATCCAAGACTCCTCAATGTGATGTACAAAGACCCATGCCCATTGTGTCAATTAAAGACAACCCAGAAGAAGATCATCCCAGCTCCAGCACTCCTTGGGGTCTGCTGAGGTCTTTGCAGCTACCACGTGTCAAGTGAACAGCTGCATCTTTCCATGGGCTTCCTGCACTCCCACATGTTCATGCTGAGGTCACTCCCCAGAAAACATGCTGCAAGCCAAGCTTCATTGCAGAATCTGTGTCCCAGTAAACCCCATCTAAGACAGATAATAAGAGATATTCTGGTGAAGAGTAAAGCTGAGAAGGAGGATAGGAAGTATCTGCCTCCTAATGTGAGAAAAGTACTCACTGCAGTATCTGACACAAGTAACATGTGATCATTCAAAGTTAACTATCACCATAATCCTAACTGTTACTCCAAACTAGGCAACTGGCAAAAACTTCAGGGAGGATGGCCTTACTTTGGTCTTGAAGAAGGGGAAGAACTTATACAAACAGAAAGAAGAAAGAAAATTTTTATGTTAGCAACTGATTCATGCAATTCAATTTGGCAGGTATTTCGCAGGTAAATTGCAAAAGAGAATTAGCAAAGAGGAATTTTGTGTAAAAGTTCAAGCTTTGTACTTACTTAAACTTGGATTTAAATTTTGACTTGATCACATCTCAAATAGGGGACTTTGAATAAGTCAGTTAACCACTCTGTGCCTCAGTTTCCACATCTGGAAAATGGATATAAGGATACCACCTACTTTCTAAGGTTCCTGTGAGTATACAGTGATTCAATGCATGTAAAGTACTTAACAACAGAAGAGTATCCAGCTATCATGTGGTTAGAGCTCAATAAATGATTATTAATACTGATATTATTGTTACTAGTTTTGAATCTTAAATTCCATTCTAATAGCTTCAAAATAGTGTTTAAAAATGTTCTTTACCTTCTTGCATATAGATACCATATAAAAGCAATCAAATCGTTTTCTTATTCTTCTCCTGATATTTTATTTTTTATACCCATGAATTTACTATTAAGATAGCTAGTTAGTTTTGGTATTAGTTTTTGTTTAATTTATACAGGTGACATAAAAGGAGGAGTGGAATTCCCCAAGGTATGTTGACCTCCCAGGGCTTAAGCACTGGATAATTTGACTCAGCTAAAGAAACTCCACGTTTTGACTTCTGAGATACCAAATCTTAGTGAGCACGGTAGGCAAGCCAGGGGGCCTCCATTAGGCCCATTCCAGCAATATCACCTTGTAGATCCAGAACCACTGTCTCTACTGTTTCTACGGTAACCAAATTACTTAGAAGTTGGCCTACTTTTCTTTTAAACACTTAACACATCAAATGTCTCAGCGCAAACAGACAACATAGGACAGTGGTTAGAAGCTCGAACTCAGGAATTGGACTATCTGTAAGTAAATTCTGGTTCTGTCCTTTCTAACTATGTGACCATGTGCAAGTTAATTAGCCGCTTTGTGCCTCAGTTTCTCCATCTATTAAATGTAGGTAATAATACTACCATTTCATATGATTATTTTGAAGACTAAATAAGTTAACATATGTGTTTAGAACTATGGAGAACACATAAAAGCTCTCAAACGTGTTTTTTAATATGATAATTACTACCCTTCTTCTGAGGGAAACTCCACTGAGTTCAGTATGATTTTTTGGACCACCCTGTGCTGTGAATCAGCTGCTACTCACCTACATAAAGAAAAAAGGAAATAATAAAAAAGAAGAAGAATGTAATTCTGGCAAAAGACCTTTTGTAGGACAGCTTCTGTGGAATCCTCCTCTGTTTTCAAGTGGAAATGAGAAGACTTATGTATCATAGCCACCTACTCCACTATAAATTTTTTAAAATTAAAATAATAGCCATCTCATGAATTTCCTTGCACAGAAATAAGCAACTTACCCGAAAACAAGCTTAAAGTATAATAATATATTGAAAATGATATTTTTGGCTCAGAATAGGTATTAGGTATGTTATCACTTCTTGAATATAAACACAGAATATCTTGCTTGAAGAAGGATTTTACTTTTCAAATTATTGGATAGACACAGTTTTGAAAATATTTGAACTTGAATAAAATCATTTTGTTTACTGAGCATAATAACTGAAAAGAAGGCTACTCCATTCTTTTCTAAGTAATTCCAAGTTATCTGACAGACAAACAGAGCACCAAGTAGGAACACACCAAAAAGACTTGGGGCTTTCTAATTACCTTTGGCACGTGCCTCTTTTTTCTGTCACGTTCTGTGCTGCAGCTCAGAATGCTTTTGAATCCTTGTGAATCTTTGACAACTACTTATTGTTTAACAGAATAGTCCCAAACATATATATAACTAATTTATTAATGTCACTCAATAGAGATGAGAGAAATACAAGAATAGTCCAAATTTCATGTTTTAAACAAAAAAAAAGATGAATTTTAAAAAAATTATTATACTTTAAGTTCTAGTGTACGTGTGCACAACGTGCAGGTTTGTTACATATGTATACATGTGCCATGTTGGTGTGTTGCACCCATTAACTCGTCATTTACATTAGGTATATCTCCTAATGCTTTTTAAAGCAGTAAGTAGCACGACTTTCCCCATATATATAATAACATATCTAAATTGGTTTTAATTTTTATAAGGATGCTTTCTCAGAGGACTAAACAGAGGAATAGTGATTTTTTATCTGCATTTCTCTTTCTCCTAAGAGCATTTGAGACAGTTTAAAATGTATGCACAAAATATTTAATAGATTAGAACTAAAATAGAAAATTAGGTCCATATACACAAGAGGGCACAAAGTGTCATTCTGATAATCATTACTAGAGATGCACATGTATGTGCCATCTCTGCCTCTGAAATTTCCAGTAGCAGCCAGAGAACAGAAAAGTTATCATACACTCATGAAGCGGAAATGTTCTAAGAAAGATTTATAGAGGCCATTGAGGAAAATGGCCTCAAGCAGCTTTTTCAGCAAATACAAAAGTTTTCTGTTTGTTTTTACATGACATTTTCTGACTACAACCTTTGATAGAGCCAAGGTAAAGTTTCACTGATTGAAGATGAGTTTTCCATGATGGGAGAAAGGAAGGTACTTAATTCATTCCATGCACACAGACTTTAAAAGACAAACTATACCTAGAAAGTAAATGAAAGGAGTTACCTTTTAAATTTATTTTCTAAAAATTTTGTCTGTTACTCAGGAACTTAAAACTAGAATAATCTAATAGGACCCTTTGATTGCAGATATCACATAAACCATGAGCTAGGTTAAGCAAAAAGGAATGAAGAAATGTCCCAGACCAGGCTTCAAAAACGATTGAGACAAGAAACTGGAAAATTCTTCAAAGGAAAGACAGCTTTTATTCCTGATCCGCACAGCCACTCATCTCTGTTTTGTGCTCTAAAGATTGGTTTTACCTGTGTCTGTGTTCATTTAGGAAAATATGTCTATGGCTTATAAATCACATTTCCCTTAGTGTCAACCATGCATGAAAATTGCCAAACTGATTGTGAATCCTAATCCCAAATTCCTGCAAGAGGGAATGTGGTTGATCCAGTTTGGGTCAGGTCTCCGTCAGTAATCCAATGCATATGACTGGGTGCCGGAGACAGGGAAAACAGTCTTCCAAACTCCTGCCCTGTGGGTGGAGGGAGTTTTCAGAGACAGGGCTGAACAGATACCTCAGAGGATGTTTACTAAGAATTTTGAGGTCGGTCTTTAACGAGTGCTTAGAATGTGAATTTTCTACTTTCATATCAATAGATGATACAAATGGTACAAAAATAAGGTGAAGCGATAGAGAAATCCTTCCACTGTAAATGTTGAGAAGCCCAACCAGTGTTTTTGCAAAAGTAAAAATAAAACCTCTCCACGTTTACACTAAAATGGGCTGCAGGCAAAGCAAAGATTGTCCTTAGGAAGCAGATTTGAATCTGCCCCCACCATTAGATATACTCTAGATTGAGAGTTCAGAGTCCCACACCACAGGATACTGTGAAAAAAGATGATTCTGGCCTGGAAATTTTTCAAAGCAGGTGTTGTTGCAAGTCATCAGAAAGAAACCCGAGGAGTAATGCTCCCATGGAAAAAGTTATATTGAACTGCGTAGCTCTGCACTATGATTTCCTGGATAAGCTATAGAAAAAATATGCTTGTACAAAATGGAAATACCTTGTCTCATTGTGTGAAGTTTTGATCAATTGCCTTTTGTCTGCCAAAGAAAATGATTTTCATTTTGATAAAGTTGGTGATGCTCAATTCTTTCTGGCAGCAGTAGGATAGCAGAATTATTTGTATCCTGAAGTTAATTCTTGTTGTTGAAAATTACACCCATATCATCAGCATGTAGGAAGATGCTTATCTTTCTATCTGCCATGATGGCAAAAACCCAGTTTGTCTAAAATCAGTGCCATATTGTGAAGATACTAGTTAAAAATTAATAAGTAAAACACAATACTGTTTTTGTATTACATGACAAGGTGAATGCATATGTCAGGAAATGTTCCCTTTCATTTATTTTAGAAAGGTATTTACTCCCACATTTGTAGATCCTAATATTAAGCTTCATTTTTTACTTAACTCAATTCCCTAGGCAATGAAGTCAAAATTTTGTGAAAAAATCAATATGCATAACTAAACAATCTTATTTTCTTCAAAATAATAGTAGTAAATAGGGCAATACTGTGCCAAAAACCTTCTTGCTGCTAATGTAAATTATTTAACTTGGAGACCTCACACACATGGCTTAAGGAGAAGCAGGGTGTAAATAATTGAAAAGATGCTGAAAAAATTGATGGAGCCATAGTTTTGTGCTACCATGGGGTTGGCCTTTTTTTTTTATTTTTTGTTTTTTATTATTATACTTTAGGTTTTAGGGTACATGTGCACAATGTGCAGGTTTGTTACATATGCATCCATGTGCCATGTTGTTTTGCTGCACCCATTAACTCGTCATTTAGCATTAGGTATATCTCCTAATGCTGTCCCTCCCCTCTCCCCCCACCCCACAACAGTCCCCAGAGTGTGATGTTCCCCTTCCTGTGTCCATGAGTTCTCATTGTTCAATTCCCACCTATGAGTGAGAACATGCGGTGTTTGGTTTTTTGTCCTTGCGATAGTTTGCTGAGAATGATGGTTTCCAGTTTCATCCATGTCCCTACAAAGGACATGAACTCATCATTTTTTATGGCTGCATAGTATTCCATGGTGTATATGTGTCACATTTTCTTAATCCAGTCTATCGTTGTTGGACATTTGGGTTGGTTCCAACTCTGTGCTATTGTGAATAGTGCCGCAATAAACATACATGTGCATGTGTCTTTATAGCAGCATGATTTATAGTCCTTTGGGTATATACCCAGTAATGGGATGGCTGGGTCAAATGGTATTTCTAGTTCCAGATCCCTGAGGAATCACCACACTGACTTCCACAATGGTTGAACTAGTTTACAGTCCCACCAACAGTGTAAAAGTGTTCCTATTTCTCCACATCCTCTCCAGCACCTGTAGTTTCCTGACTTTTCAATGATGGCCATTCTAACTGGTGTGAGATGGTATCTCACTGTGGTTTTGATTTGCATTTCTCTGATGGCCAGTGATGATGAGCATTTTTTCATGTGTTTTTTGACTGCATAAATGTCTTCTTTTGAGAAGTGTCTGTTCATGGGTTGGCCTTTTTAAAATTGAGTAGTCTCCCATTGAATCTCTCCAGAATTAATCCTGGTGATTGATTAGAGGTTGTTTGAGGTAAATAGTTTGGTGTTCTTCGGAACAGGCTTCAAACAATGATCCAAAAGCTTCCCTTAGAACTTACTCACTTTCAGGAGATGGTTAAATGAGTTTTGGCATAAAGCAATAGCAGGTCCTAAAGGAAATATACTTGGGTCCATAACGCTAAGAAAAATTGGCACCTGGCATTGATGGTTAGCCGAGCTTCCATAAATAGTTCTACTGATGCCAAATAAAGGACAACTGTAGCCTCAAATTCGTGTTATCATAAACTGTGAAAATTCACTAAAAGCCTTCCACAGGAATTTAGCTCCAGTATTTTGGTATAATTAGTTTATAATTAGATAGGTTTCAATTAAGCAAATTATTTCACATTGTAACATACTGTCTTGCTGTACTTGCCAGAAATGTTGTCTGCCCATTTGTTTTTTTTTTCTTTCTTTTTGCATCCATGCAATTTTTATTAAATTGATACATGAGACCCATTAGATATAGGACAGACAGGACTCATTTCCCCCCCAAACTATCCGTCTATTAAAGAAAAATAAATTGGAATATCTCCTGGCACATGTGTTAGTCACTCTATAGAAAAAGGTTGTTTTAGAAAGGTAAGCACATTTCCACTCCCTTTCACCCTATGCTTCCAATCCTATCCATCCAGTTACCAGGCAAACAGACTTGGGAGGCTGTGTTTATCATCAAAATCAAAAGAAGACAGTAAAGTTAGATAGAAAACATTCCCCTCAAGCAACATAATAATGAGAAGTAACTATACCTAGTTTGCATATACAAAGTCCTGCATTGCCTTGCCCCATATCAGCATTTACATCCAGTCTAATTATTTTCTCTTGATTCATTATGTTACATAGGACTCTCCATTTCAAGTGACAAAAATGTACTGGCTTAATGAAATGTGGCACTTGATTGCCTCAGGTAACTGAAAAGTCAAAGGGGTAGGGTGAGGGTCAGGCCAAATCCAGGCTCTCCAATGATGTCTTCAATAATGTCTCAGTCTCAGTTCTGTTTTCTTCTCTGATGGGTTTGTCTTCAGTATTCTCATATATTTGCAAGAGTTTATGTCTCTGGTAAAAACGGCAATTTTCATTAAACTAACATCTGCATATACCCTATTCTAGAATCTGAATATTAATAGTAACTTGAGAAAAACTCACAGATGCTGACTGGGGTCAGTTTCAGTTAAATTATTATGACCTATTCCTTGCCTATCTCTCCAACTTCCTCTTGTGCGTATTGGTATGTGTCCCAGGCATCTCAAAGTACATATAAACTCCTGAAGATGTTGTGCTATTTGTATCTTCGTAGTATTTGTGATGTTTCCTCAAGCTACAGTGTCCAATATCTACTCACCAGGTTGGTGACTTGCAGATCTCTTCGAATCATTCCAGATTTAGTTTAAGAATTACTTTCTTTATAACCTTCCTATGGTTTTTTCTGTGGAGATTACCACTCTCCCACTCTCGTCCTGTGACCTTCACACATACCTCCATTTTAGCACCAATGTTTATGTGTTACATCTAAGATCTGCATCTCTATCTCTCTCACTAAAGAGAAACGCTATGAGGAAATCACACTTCAGTTTTCTTCATCTCCCCAAGCTCTATATCACAGTGCTTAGCAAATGGTATTTTTGTTGTTATTGAGTGAATAATGAGTTGGTGAATGAGAATTTCCTCAAGAAATTATTTAGATTTTTTTCTAAGTAATTCTGTTTTTAAAATCATTTTCTTTAAATTTTTTTTTATGAAAAATAGACTTCAAATAAATCTAAGTTTATACAGTTCATACAACTTATGAAATTTGTGATCCCTAATGATTATCCATTTCATTACAAAGCTCTTTATCTCAAACCACAGTAACTGTTATATTAAGAAGCTATAACCCCAAGTGCATAGATATGCTCACCAATGTGCAAATATCTACTATTAATATTATGGCACATGGTGAATAGTATTTAAAATTGAACATAATTGGTTCCAGGTCCGTGATCCAGGGAAGTTGTGAAATCTGTATGGAAATCCCATTTTACGCTGGATCTTAAAAGACTTTTTAAAGGATGAAAGATATATGCATGAAGATATAAATATTCTTTGAGAAAAAGGTTCTCAAGACCTATCTCAGCTGCCAGTAGCAATATGAAATACAGACAATTACAAATTACATCTTTGACATTTAGGATGTTGACCGTAGTTTCAGATGTTTAAACATCTCTATCATTTTCTTTGTTCTTTGAAATTTGTTACATGAAGCCTACCTGTGGTAAGGCATCTTGACCATTCATTAATGAACACAGGAATCTCTTAAAAAAAAAAAAAGTCAGAAAATACTTCATTACGCTGCACTATTTGCCTCTACTCCTGCCTCTCCATCAAATTATACCAAAATCACATTTTCCAATTATTTCTGTGTCATTTGGCATTTTTACCTGACAAGTAAATTGAGGTCATCAGGAAGAGAGAATCTCATAATCTTTGGTGTTTCAGTGTAGCCACAGTTTGATGTACTGAATTGTATTCTTTCTGGAGAAGTGGCAGAGGAGTAGAAGAAGGCACAGCTGTGAAATCACTTTCTGAAAAAAAAAAAGTATGATCCCTGGTAAGGGTCTTTGCTTCAACAGAAATGATCCATGAGGTTTGTTTCCATCCAGCTGAGAAATCAGTAATCAGTTTACTTGAATGGAAAAGAGAATCTCTTGTTATTCTCTTTTATTTCTAATCTTAGAGATACTTTTTCTTTGGGTAGATAGCATCAAATATTGAATGAATGTAAAAGTAATATATCAATATAATACTATGTTGACTATTTTTACTTTTTTTCAAAGCCTAGGCAGGGATATTTAGGGGAAAAGAAATTTACCCACTTTATTTTCTATTAATTTACCTCTGTACATACTGATTTACAAAATACAAATATGTAAGGGAATGTAATGTAAAATTACAACGTGTTTAAGCATTACTATTGACACACAAATCAAGTAAGAAAACTGTTCTTTAGCCAAGGGCATTTTATCCTTATATTTAGAATGTGATTTTTATCTCTTCTTCACAAACAATACACATGTATTAATACCTATGCTATGTATGGCTTATGCTAATCCCTTGTTATATAGAAGGTTGAAACATATTATCCTGCCCTCAAGAGGCTTATATGAGAGATGAGTCAAAAAACTGAAACTCTCAGGAAATGAATCATTTTGGTAATTTAAGTTTTTGGCCAGGGTTTAATCTTATAAGTATTATTTTTATAACTTTATAATAGTTTGGAGGCAAACATTTTTTAATCATGCATCCCCAAACTCTTGTCCTTTGAAATAAAATATACTGGACTTATCTCAGTATTTTCTAATTAATATCGAATGATCATATGAATGTATTGAGTTATAAAACATAGTGAATTAATTGATGCTCCTTGAATTTTGTAGGGCCATTTGATCCTAAACTCCTGGCTCCTGCCTAGCGTACACTTTGGAATCTTGTGTCAGATTTTCAGTTTTTCCACCTCTTCCATCAGTCTGACTAGCAGTGTGCAATTCTATTCAACTCTCTCTCTGTAGATGCCTCCCCAACCTATCTCCTAATCTGTTGCCTACTACACTATTTTATGAATTTGAAAATCAATAAATATGTGTGAAGTAAAACTGTGAGGTATCAAAGCTGTTTTATAGTACGTGGACCTCAGTCAGATGTCGTTCTAGAGAATCTTTTTTATTTGTTTTTGTCTTGCTTTCTATCGTTCAACTGAATCACATAATTGAGCCTGCTGTCTAGCTAATTTCAAATACATGTGATAATATGGGTACTTGAACTAAGAAAATACAGTGGGAGTTGGAGAGAATGAGAAAGAATCTAAGAAATACTTTAAAATTATAAGGGACAGGACTGATCAACTTGGAAGGTGAAGGAGAGAATTGGATGAGGGCTGAGTCCAAGGTTTCTTGCCTGAACATCTCTGAGAATGGGATACATGGGAAAGGGGTGATTTTACCTTCTAGACAATGGGAAATGTTCTCAATATTTTAAAATGTTATTGTGAAGAATAATTATCTGTCCATATAATGTGGATGGATTGTGAAGAGATACTGTGGAAAGGCAACCTAATAGCAAATGATAAAACTAGTCTACTCCTGCGAGGCTGAAGCCTGACAGGAGGCTGCGTCACTGGTAATAGAGGCAGGATGAAAAACTTGACTCTGGACTTGGAGTTGTAGGAAAATGCAAAATCAAGGATAACCCTATACTTTCAAATCCATGTGGCCCAAATGATAACAATATCATCTACAAAGTCACAAGTTTATGTTCATCTAGAAGATATGTTTCCTCAGCTTTCATTTGTATCTCATACTCTTCTGTCCGCATGAGAATGTGGTGTTGAGAATGTGCAGATTAATTAATCTCCATTACGTGTTGCTAAATTCTCATAAAGTTAAGCCAATTCTGATTTCTATACATGATCTGAGAGGAGAATTTTCCTATATTGGTTGTCCATAAACTTTAAAACTAATTTACTGTGTATCATCAAGTCATGGCTTTGTTGAGATTTGCGCTATGCTTAAAGAAATCATTCTGGTGAAATGATGAAGACAATTTCACTGAGCATCATTTTTTGTGAGATGCTTTATTTAAAAATTCACATTAACTACTGTCTTCAGTAACTTTAAAAATATGTTCATAACAGAAAAGAGTTAACTTTAAAAATCTATTCCACAGAAAATGACACAGAATACAAATAACAGATTTTACTTTGAAATGTAAATATAAACTAGAATAATCTTGATTACAGGGAGACAAAATCATATGCCTCCATAGAAGAAAATACTTTGGTTAAAAATAGCCAAATTGCCTTTCTCTGACACTTTCCTAAAGATATGAAATCTCTTTTTTAAGTATTTAGATTCTAAGTAAAGCATTTCATTTTTTTTTCTTTAGATGGAAACAAACCACACTTAATAATGTCATCACAACTTATGCCAAGCGCTGTTGCTCAGTTACAATTTTGCAATTCTTTTTGGATAATTGCTTCCTCTTAAGGAAGTATACTTCTTCCCAAATCATAGAATGAAATATATCATTTTAATATATTTATCTTTGTCCAAGAATACAACCTCACAATTAAACAAAGGATCATTTCCAATCAGCGAGTCACAAATACATTTTATTTTACACTATGGATTTCAGTGTGGTTCTTTTTAGGGACAAGTTTGCTTTCAACAGATGCTACTGATGTGATTAAATGATACATTTTTCTCCTACAAAACTAATGAGTAAGCTTCTGCTCAGGATTGAAAAAACTGAATGGATAATACTATAGACAAGTTTTCATAACAGAGACACTTGTAGCTATACTGTATTTTCGTGGAATCCATTTGGCAGAAAATTTCATGGTTTGCTTATTTGTTTCTTTAAGTGTCTATTTAAATAAATCAAATTAATGAGATCTCTAGCCAAGGAGGTGATCATCCTGCTCCTTCTCTTACTTCTTCCAACACATTACATTTTCCCAAATTCCCTGTCAGCTCACTCACTGCCAGAGGCTGTTTATTCTTTTCCAACATCATTCAGTTTCCCTTTTGTAACAATAATTCCTTCTGTAATTTCTTGTTCAGTGTCTGCCTTCCCCACTGAACTGAAAATCCATGAGCACAGTAACTATGTTTTGTTCATCACTGTATACCCTGTGTCTATGTTAGTGCCTAGCATATACTAGTTGCTCAATAAATATTAATTGAATGAACTAATACATTCTTAACCTTAGATTCGTATTTCTGAGCTTTAATCCACTCAACTTGGTAAAATGTAGCAGTCTGAATTCCCTAGTAGCTTCTACCTCCCAGAAAGCGTTGTCTCCATGCACACAGAATAATTGGATTTTTCTGATTAGTGTTGGGTACACTCTCTTCACGCACATTGTATAGCTACACTGATGGTAAATCTTCCTCACATATCAAGGGAAGGGTGGGAATGTGGATTACTCCCGACCTTTTCTTACCAGAACCATCCAGTGCAAATAATTATTCAACCCACTCACTCAAAGGAATATTTACTACCATGTAGGCTGGACACTGTATTGGTTTCCTTGGACTGTTGAAACAAATTATCACTAAGTCAATGGCTTAAAACAATATATCACAGCTCTGGAGACCAAAAGCATGCTCTCTCCAAAGGTTCTAAGAGAGACTTCTTCCTTTTCTCTTCTTGCTTCTGGTGTCTTATTCTTTGGCTTGTGGGTTGCATAACTCATCTCTGCCTTTGTCTTTACATGTGTCTTTACATGGCCTTCTCCTCTTTGTCTTCTCCACTTTTGTCTCTAATAAGGACACTTGTCATTGGATATGGGACAACCTGGTTAATCCGGGATAGTCAAGTTTCTTAATTACACCTGCAAATTCCTTTTTTGAGGGGAGGGGGAAAGGCTGTCACCATTCACCCCACTATGGATATCATAGTGAATATAGTTCCTGCTCTCACTGAATTTGAAATCAAATGAGAAAGACAGATTATAAAAAGTAATTTCAATAAAATGTGATGGTTTTATTGGTAGAAATCTTTTAAGGGTCTTGGGGAACATCTGTCTGGGGACCCACCCAAATCTAAACAACCAGAAAAAAAAAATGCTTCCCAAATGATAAGATATTCATGGAGGAGTGATTAGAAATTGACCAGATATTAAGAGTTGGGCTCATTCAAGGACTTGGAAGAAATTTAGTATGCTTAGAGAATGATAAGATGTATCTGAAGACATATGCTAGAGCCATTTGTAGACAGCTTTGATGACAAAGTTAAGGGCCTTGTAGTTTATCCTGAGATGAAGTCAGAGCTCTGTGATGGACCAACACTAATATGATAAAATGCAAAAATTATCCCCATCAGGACCAAGCTCCTGAGTGTTTTTATTTCCATATGGCAAATCTTGTTCTTTCCACTATTTTGTTGCAGCCTGCATGGGTAACACAATATCATAGTACAATTGCTCTGAAAGATTGTGACAAGAATGTTTAATTCAACATTATCATTTTACAGTCATGAAATCAAGTTCAAGCAAGGCTATGATTGTCGTAGGGTAACCAAAACCGCTAGATCTAGTTAATTCTTCTGTTAGGGAAAATGGTGGTTTAAAGTACTGGCAATTGCTTGGGCTTGGAGATCGGCAAATAGAAGTTGGATTGCCAGCTTTCTCTTGACAAGATATGTAACCTTGAGAAAGTAATATAACTGTTTAAACTAGAAATGATAATAGTACCTACCTATCAAGACCATTGTGAAGATAATTTTGATAATGAATTGACACTCATAGTTTCCTATTAAATAATGACTGTTGTTCTTGTTGAAAATGATAATGTTGATGAGGTTTTTATAATCATCCCAGCCTCACGATCTATAGCATTTTACTCCCAGTAAAATAGTGTTTCATTAAATACTCTTATTAGAAAATAAGAGTATTTAACGGATTTATTTTCTAATAAGAATATTTAACATATTTTATTCTCCACAGAGGAGTGTTTACAGTTCCTAAGTTTAAGAAACAATTATGCAGGAATATGCATTTTTCAAAGGGTCATAACTTAAGATTGTTATCCAATTAAAATTTTAATTAAAACAAAGTTTATAAATGTAATAACAAGTGTGCAGAAGGAGACGTATTTGCAGAATTAGCAGTTTAGTCAGTAATTATGTATGTCAAACAACACCATTTTTTATAACAAAGTAATCTGATTTTCAAAAGGCACCCAATTACAAAATCTCCCTCTGAATTTTGGACTCAACAAATTATAGCTACCTAACTACTATGAAACTATATGCCCCTGATTCAAAATTCTTGAATTATGCTATATATTTTACAGATACAACAGCTTTTAAGTAAATAATGTTTTTTTGGGTAAATGCCATCTGCTTTATCTTCAAAAAGATAATGTTTTCTAGAACAACTATTTCTTACGTTTTTGTTATTCAATAACTTTCAGTGAGAAAATGTGACATTTTAGAGCACAACATTAATTCCCATGATATCAGTGCTATTTTGAAGATTAGGAAATTCAGTTAAGACCTAATAAAAAACCTTCAGTACATTATTTATTGGATAAGATGCAACTATTTAACTTGTCTCTGCACAGATTATGAGTGAAAACTTAACATTGTAGTACATTGCTTGAAAATGTCTTGATTAAATCATAGTGACTAAATTCTAATTCTAAGATTTAATAAATTTCTCTTACTGGTAACTGAACATAAATGACTTCAACTCTTTTGTTTTTATTTGCATTTAGATTTTTTTTAAAGTCTCTAAAATGCTATGACTGGTTTCTTACTGACTTGACAATAGTGTTTAAGGCTTAGACATTCTGTTGTAGATATGTCATTTTTATGAGAATGCTATTACTCTGGATATGAATTTGCACATAGTATACTGCAAACTTAATTCCCAGAAAACGATCTACTTCTGTGGAAGCTGTAAAATACTCAAGTTTAATAAATTATTATGTTAGAGACTTCTGCAGCTTGCTTCTCAGTTATATACCTTATTTGATCCAATTTTCTCCAATAACTGATGAGATTAATAGATATTATTTATTTTAAGTAGTCAAAATAAAAAACAAGTTTAGTTTAAGTTAAGGAACATTAAGAAACTGATTGATTTGGTTTTTTAGAATATTGATGATTAACTGATTTATTACTACAAGTTATAGTAAAAAAAAATGGAGAAATGAGACAAAACCCTGAAAGACTGAATTCTGGTCATAGTTCTATATGGGCTTGGGCAATTTCTTTAATTTTTCTGTGCTTCTGTTTTCTTACCTCTATTATTAAGGAATTGCCTATTTCACTCATTAAAAAATTATATTTGATTAAAGCATTATTAATACAAAAAATTAGAAGTGCTAATAAATTAATTGAATGATATATGTTAAAAGATACCTGGAAGATTAGTAAAACATGCAGCTCATATGCTTTTAAGAGACAGTTTTATCAGTGAAAGAAGGAACATGTTGCTAACATATATAATGTAGTCTTTTCTTCAAATAAGGAAGCTTTTAAATATCATTTTTCCAATTATTGCTGATTAAACATCTAAGCACCCACTATGTATATCCTCGTGCTGTGGAGGTGAGAATCCACAATTTTAGTGTTTGAATTAAGCTCTATGAAGTATAAAGAACATCATTCTTAAAAGGAATTATACAGTAGTCTTTCTACTTTGTGAAAACAGATATCAAAACAGTCTATAAAACCTGGTCTACTGGCCAGTGTTTAAGAGGAAACACAGTGAGCAATTACATAAAACAGAATTCTTTAGCCTGTCTGCTGATTTAGTTTTACAGCACATACTTAATCTTGAAATAAGGGGTACTAAGAATTCATCTACTTTATTGATCTTTTTTGAAGAAAGAGGAGAGGTTTATGTTGTGGGTTATGGCCCCAACTCTTCAGCCCTGAATCAAAACTCATTTATTTTGGGTTTGCTTCGTATGTGTCAAATACTGAAATAAAGGTCAAATGTACTGGGCTTGGCATCCGTTATTGTATTTTCTAGTGTAAACTAACTTGTAAAATGGTTTTAACAGTGAAATGTCACCCAGGGAAATTTTAATATTGTATCTCTGTTTCAGCTTCTGACATGGCAGCAGAGCAAGGACAGATTCTCGTGATAGCCACCGCCGCTGTTGGCGGATTCACTCTCCTCGTCATCCTCACTTTATTCTTCTTGATCACTGGGAGGTAACTGAAACATACCAGACTATTTCCAAGATTTATGAATAACCACTCTTTTTATACATTGCATATTCAAATGCTTTTAGATATAACAAAGCACACCTGATGTCGAGAGGGATCCCAGAAGAATCCACTCTGACAGTGAACCATCATTAGTTCTCTGTTTCAACAGGCCCCTGAATATGGAAAGATTCGAAGATGACTAAAGCTGTTTGAAAGCTATGAATGATGAATTTACACTCAATAAGTTACTCCGTGTTTTTTCTTTACTGTAATCAAATTACATCATAAAAAATAATTTTCTTAAAAATATTTTAATGGAAAGTCAGAACAATTTATAGAAAAACTCTTTATAAACCTAGTGTTATAGAAATATAACATCTTGTCAATTAAATATTGAAACTGTCTATGTTAGAATTTTATTAATTGGTTTTATAAATCCAATATTTCTATACTTCAAAGTAATTTGAATAAAATATAAACTAACAGTAAATTAAACATAGCAAAACACCTAAATTTGAATCCTGACTAGCTGGTCCAAGTGCTTCACCCATCAGAACCTTAGCTTTCTATTTTTATACAGGTTTGATATAAAAGTACATTAAAACAATTTAATGACTCTTAAATAAATAGTATGAATACCATAATACAGGTGCTGATAATACAGATGTGAATGAAAATAATATATATAAAATTATATGAAAGAATAAATGTTATTTCTTATTTAATCCATGGTATTTGGCCAAGACTTTTTCCAGAAATCACAATATTTTATTCTCAGATCATTCTAACAAGAAGATAAAATATTCTATCTAGATATCAATAGGGGCACAAAAGAATACCTCAACAGATTTTTTTATAATCTGAAACACACATCTACTGCAAAATATTGCAGTAGAAATATCACTATCATGATTTAAAACTGCAAAAAGAATTCAGCCAAACAGTACACACCCATGTTGACTCCAGCTAAAGTACACCAACCCTGCCAGAAAACACTGGTACCTCAGAAAGAGCAGAAATAATAAATAGCACCTTCAGTGAACCGAAAACACTATTTGTTTTTAAAACTCTGCTTAGGGACCAATATTTTGTTAAAATTTAATCTACTTAAAATTACAGAGGTAACTTTAATACACATATGAAAAATTGTCTACAATTTGGACAGCACACCAAAAAGTATAGAACTTGACAAGTACTTTGCACGTATCAATGGTGGGTCCCTGACAAATATACAACTGCTATTCCGTAACAGTGTATTGAATATAGTTGTAACAAACCTCCTTTTATAGAATTTACCAAGGAAAAAAGCAGCATGAATATTCTAATGTGGTTGAGTTAAAAATGATGACTTATTTGTGAAATTAAATGGAAAGAAGGCACTTTACAACTATGTTTACTTAAGTTTTTCATGTATATAAACAGATATAGTAACGGTCTTAGAATTAAGAGACAGTATTTGGGGGTCTCCAGTTTTGGGGGGGTGATTAGCTGATAGAATAATGCCGGCTATAGTAACAAGGAAAAAAACAGACATGAAAGAATGCAGGAAATAATGATAAATTCATCTTAATACAAGTACTAATTTGGGCACAACATGTTGCCACCATCAGGCACTGTTGTCCAGCATCCTCTTAGGACCCTTTTCCTTTATTTTTAGGGCTAACCTCTGACAGCTATCTGCCATCATCAGAGCTTTGATATAGCTCATCTTTTATAGAGGAGAGAAAGCAAATTTTGGAATCTCTAAACCAATTAACCGTTAGGTTGAAGATTAAATGTTCAACACTGCAGCTTATCAAACTTGGCCTACAAAAACTTGAATCATTAGCCAGAATAAAGTGATTATAAAAAATAAAACCCCTAAACATCCAGGTGGAGGTCTAAGTTTTCTGAGAAAGATTAAAATTATTCCCATACTATTTTGGACTCTCTGGCAAAGAGAGGGATTACAAGACAGTTATGGTTAGGGAAAGAGAAAGAGAAAGAAAGAGAGAGGAAGGGAAGGGAAGGGAAGAGAAGGGGAGGGGAGGGGAGGGGAGGGGAGGGGAGGGGAGGAAGGGAGGGAGGAAAGGAGGGAGAGAAAGAGACAGAGAGAGAGAGTTTCAGTGAGGGTTAATGGTGCAAGTTTAAAAAAGAAAGGAAAAAAGAAAATAAAGGTATTTTGTTGTATGTAAAGTCACAATGACAATTTGGTTAAGTTAAAAAAATCAAATTGCCAGTACTTTAGCATTGCTATGTGTTTAGCAAACTTTATTAGGAAAATGTTAAATAGAAGAATAAACCTTAATGAATATTCCTTACCCTCTGTAACATTAATGCTGCCCATGCATTTTGAACTGGGGTCACTGATATCTTTATAATACTCTAATTATCATGAAGTTATATACAATTTAAAGACAATCTGCTTTGGAGCCCAGAAAGTTTATTTAGTTATTAAAATACAACGGCATTCCATTGTACTTTAAGGAGCTCTTAACTCCAAAGACACAAATTATATCATGTAACTATACTGTGAAAAAATAGGTATGATGGTTGATTTTGATTCAGAAATATTTTTGTTTTCCATTTTCAAAGTTTCTTTGAAGGAGGGAGTAATTTCCTTTTTTATTATTATACTTTAAGTTCTAGGGTACATGTGCACACGTATGTTTATGGAGGGAGTAATTTCTTCAATGTGATTTTATTTAACATCAGTATTACATTATTTACAATAGAAAAATATTCCTCTGGACATTTAAAAGAAATTTAATAATGATTCACTATATTGCAAAATTGGATACAGTTATATGTATCTTGCAGAACATAAATTAAGGCCTTATTTTTTCATAGAATATTTCAGTAAACAATGATTTAAATAGCACATACACATGTGGCAACGCATTTCATTAAGGCATCAGAAAATATTTCCTTAACATATGACAAACACAAAAGAAAACATTTCAATCTTTGCAGGCTAAATAAGTATTGCCTAATAAACTTGAGAGTCGGGCTCAAATATTATCTTTATTTGGGATTCCTGGAGCAGAATAGAAATACCACTTAAAAGGATAATTTAATGGTGAAGAAAAATTTGTGCTAAATTATTTTCAGCTTTCAGTTTCTATGTTTGCCAATTTATATTTCATTAGAAGTTGCTTTAACATTCCATGCACTGAAGAGAACAATTTAAATTACATAAAATAGAAAAAAAATATTTTGAAGTATCGCTTAAGCACTTTGGTAGGGGAGCAGTCATTGGAAAATATTCTATGAAAACTGTAAGACATTTCTGAATAAATGCTCAACTTGCCATAGAATTCGAGGCAAAATTCCCATTGAAAGACTGAATTATGTAACACAGACACACTTTGTTTAGCCATTAGAAATTTGATAAACCATCAAATCATATGGATGTTGAAGAATTTACTCATATTGAAGAAATCTTGGAAGCATGGTTATCCAGAGAGAGACTAGAACATGCCTCTACCAAATTCCAAATATTAAAAAATAAAACTGCTGAGCCATCCTGCTGTTTAGCAATGAAAATGGAAGACAGTTGTATATATTTCTGAAATTCTGACTCAAAATACTTTTTTTATTTTGACTTTTAATTTTTTTTTTTTTACCAACTCTAGCTATTAGTAGTCATATAAGGGATGGTTATGGCAGATTATTAAATATTTTCTAAGACTCTTGTCTTTCGAATCCATCTACTTGACAGTATTTTATTCTAGGGCTAATTTCAATGTACATAAAAAACCTTCTATAGAATATTTTCACGTTATAAAGATATTTTAAAAGTGGTCTTTATGACAAGAACTTTGTTCATAGATTATATGTATTTTAATTGGTTTTGCTTTGTATCCATCATACTTCTTAAAACAAGTTTCTTTTTAAATCTTTTTAAAAGATGTCAGTGGTACATAAAAGCCAAGATGAAGTCGGAAGAGAAGAGAAGAAACCACTTACAGAATGGACATTGTAAGTAGCGCAGTGACTTTCTTTCATTATTTTGTACTGTTCCAGCACTTCAGGAGTTCATTCAAACTGTATCTATTGAGTTGAGAAAAAAGGAAAAAAAATCACTTCCAACCTTTCAGCATTAAGAATTTTCATCTGGCTTCCAGGTTTGTTGGTGAAAGTTGCACCTGCTTCTCATTAAATAACATTACCTTGTTCCCAATTCTGCTTGCTGGAGAACACAACAGACTGAATTTGCTAAAAATAATAGTTGACTGATTTTATCAAGTTATTTACCACTCACAATGGCTCTAAAACATGAGTTGGTTTTATCTAATGGAACGTTAGACATAGAAATAAATATTACGGAATCTTTATTCCTTCTTGCAGGGGCTGTCTTTTAAATATATAACAAATCAATTTACAATTCATTAATACTAAAAAAGAATATCAGCTCTTTAACTCTTAGAATATGTATGAAATCCTTGGGCTGACTACAAGGTTATATTCATTTGAGAGATCTATTCCCAAGCAACCTATAATTACCACTATAGCTGGTTTGATAATTGACAACTTCTCCTCCTCAACATCCACCTCCACCTCCACCTCCAAATTGCAAACTACTTCAGCAAGACAGTTTTTCTATTGTGAGACACTGAATTAACAAGAAAGGGATGTTCTCTAATTAACCACAGTGTAGAGATAATATGCAAGGCTTTTATCTTTTATTTCAAATTGAGCAAAAGATAATAAAGGACATTTCAATCTATACCACCCTCCGCGAAAGGGAAAGGATTTAAGTGAGGAACTTTTATACAGTAAGTCTGAGTCTTACTGCACTGGCAGAGCAGAGAGAACTGATATCTGGCATGGGATAACATGGAAAGGCTGTAAACAGATTGCAGAAACCTGGATCCAGACACCTGTGCTGATGACTTACACCCGGCAACCTTAAGATTCACTGCAGGGCATTTAGTACTGCTATGCAGAGGGAAAAGGTGCTCGTGAGGCATTTATTATCTGTTTTCCAAGAGGCAGGTTAGCATAAACCAAACCAGATGGGCCCAGCATGAAGCGATGAAAATAACTCGAGACAGCCAAGGAGGTAGAAGAAAGTTAACCAACTGATGTTTAAGAAGACATTGATAAGTTTAAATTAGTAACCAGGTATTCAAAATTGGAATTCAGTTTGGTTATTTTCGTCTTTACTACACGTATGTTTATAAGAAAAAATGTGATATTTGCTGATCTTATTCTATAGAAATGTGTACCACCTAAAATAATTGAATAGTTTCATAGTTAAAACCACATATGAGTTAATAAACGATGCTTGTTATCTGTGCCTAGCATAATATTATCAACACGACCACATATCTGATTAGATACCACTAATAATTAGTAGTGGCTACTAGGTTTGAGGTTATAGAACTCAGTCTGAAATCACAAATTCCACTAAGTTGTTATAAAAATATATGGAATATAAAATAGAGGTACAGACTATCTGTTCTCCTTTTCTTCAATGTATACTTTGAGAAGTCAAGGAAAGCATGATATGTTAAAATTAGTGTCAGGTCTGGGTATACCTGGAAATATGCTTTTCTGGTGCTAATTTGAGAAATATTAATTTTCTCATGGTCCATATGCAGCACTAAGAAGACAGAAGACAAAATGTGTAAATGAAGGCAATGGGCATAGAAAGGAAGCAAATTGCTGCTAATATTGGGCATTTCAGCACCTCCTCTAAACTTTATTACCTTTTATTTGTTTTCTTTTTATTTGTTTGTTTGTTTTGCAAGGAGAGTCAAACAACAGTTAACGCTGGGTATTATATGGCTTTCAAAATCTAAGAAGCAACAAAACCAAATACCATCCACTCTGCCACAAATTTCACATTGGTCTTTTAATCCCTACTAGTTTGTATTCAATAAAGGCTCTCTATGTGATTATTGCCTGTAAAACCATACCTAAGATATTTGGAAAGATAGAAAGATATATAAGAAATGACCTCCTGTCTAGAGATCTAACATGGAAAATGGAAATTAATGAGCAAGTTTGGTGGCTTGTGCCTGTAGTCCCAGCTACTCAGGAGGCCGAGGCAGGAGGATCACTTGAGCTCAAGAATTCAAGGCCAGCCTGGACAACATAGCAAGACTGCCATTTCTCTAAAAAAGAAGAGAAATAAGTAAATGAGCAAAACAGAGGGATATTCATGGGCAGAGGCAGTCTATGACTTCTTTGGATACTCACAAATGGACATACAACCACACATTAATGTTTTCTAGCCATCCTTTCTCATCATCCTAACTGCCTGTAGGCTGTGAGCACTCCATTCCCACCAATGAAGCTCAACAGATACACAACCAATGACCAGATTTTGGCCTTTGATTTCTGTCCTTCCCACCAGGATAGATAAGCTGATCCTATTCAGGACTATATGCAGTCAGTCCATGGAAGCCACTACATGAATACAGAAAAAGGCCATTATCCCTACTGGCCTTTCTTGTTTCTATGCCATGGAGTCAGTTCTTTACTCCTTGAGGTTTCCTGGAAAAGGGGGAGACCACAGGAATAGGGCATGAGTTCATGAAACCTAGTGCCGTAGAGTACAAAGAGTCCAGGAGGGACCTAATGGGCTTCCTTGCTTTGAAGGGAGGCTTATGCCTCATTTTCCCCATTCCCCAAGCTAGAGCAGATGTGGAATGTTTTGGAAGTATAGTGAATGAGTGCGCTGATTAAACATTTTACAGAAATATGAGACATGTGTTTTCTGGAACCTGTCAGCTCACTTTCTAGAAATCCACCAGGTCATTCTACATTAACAGTGAGGTAAATAAATTTTTGACCCTCGTAGTCAAAGCTTTAATATGAGCAGAGAGTGGGACAGGAAGAAAAGAGAGACTTTAAATCATTAACAAGACTGACTACTTCAGTATGTCATTTCTGGTTTTAAATGTTCACAAGATATAGACCACTGAGATACTCAAACTAAATCAATCGTTTCGTTGTTGCAGTGCGCTTCCCGGGAATTAAAACTTACATTGATCCAGATACATATGAAGACCCATCCCTAGCAGTCCATGAATTTGCAAAGGAGATTGATCCCTCAAGAATTCGTATTGAGAGAGTCATTGGGGCAGGTAAATGTCAAATCTACACTTTTGAACAAAAGATTCCTTAATTTCTTTGTAACTGGTTTATCAACATACTATCTTAAATCTTGGCAGTTTTGGTCATTGAAAAGTTTTAACAAGTGAGAAGTAAAGTGATCTTGTATATGTTATTTTTTTAAAGTATACTTAGTGTCTGTTTGTTTCCAAATAATGAGAACATTCACAAAAGTTACTTTTAACATTCTATAGTCTTTTTTAATAGTAGAGATAAATTACAATGAAACTAGAGTTTTTAGGAGTTTGTCATAAGGTTATAGATTTACTTGAGTGCCAACATCTATAGACATACACTATAATTATAATAGTATTTAAAATGATGACCATGAGCTTCTGCAAGACACAGAAAAGTTCTGAGAATCACCAAAGATAAAATTTGGTTCAATGTAGTTTTAGGTCATTTTAATGCAAATTAATATTTCTCCCTATGTAGAATTTTCCAATCTTAGAACATTTTATTATTCAACTATCCTGAATAAATACAAATTTCTTGTAAATCACCCCACAGGAATTTATGCTGTACATTAGTTAGGGCAGAGGCTTAGCCAATGTAACAAAGAGACTCCAAAATACAGATTTATTCCTCTTTCAGATGCTTGACCCAAGGTGAATAGTCCGTGCTGGCAGAGGAGCTCTCATTCAAGGGGACTTGCAAGGCACAAGTTCCTTCTGTTCTTGGCTCTTCCTTCCCCTAGCATGTCATCCTCCTCTAAATGACCAAAGCTGGGTCACCAGTACATCTGCCTTCCTGACTGTGAGAAGGAAAAGGAAATAGTTCTGTCTCTCTGGTTTTGCTTTTAAGGCAATCACCTGAAACTTCCAAACACAGTATTCACATCTCAATGGTCCAAACAACAATAACATGGACACACTAAATTGCTAGAGAGTTTGGAAACGGAATTGCTGACGGCTGCCATGGATGCAGCTAAAATGCATACATTTATGCAGGGGAGGCTGTTTTCCTAAAATAGAGAAGGGATATTGGATCTTGATGGGGAACATAGGTCTCCTCTAGACGCTGGAGATTTGTTTAATCCTCTGGAAAGGGCAGAACAGATGCAAGCATGGCCATTCCAGCCAGGTGTCATGTCTTTACAAAGGCCAAAAGAAAGCAGCTGATGATCCCCTGTTTCTTTCAAAGTCCTTTTTCCTCCAGAAAGACAGCTACATAATTTGCAGGACCCAGTATACCCTGAAATATACAGAGTCCCTTGTTAAAAATGTATTAGTTATTTCAAGAAGGTGACAACAGAGAACTAAACCAACTACAGGGCACACCTAAACTCAAGGCTCTATGTGACTGCACAAGTTACATACTCACGAAGCTAATCCTGTTTCCCAGGTACACAGAGAAGTAGAACTACCTCAAGAATTCCAGGCACATTTGCAGAGAGTTCTTCCTGATTTCACTCCATTCCCTCTGTACCATAGATCACCTCATCTCCTGCATGGCTGGGTCTCCCTCTGAAAGCTGCCGCAAGGGCCTCTATGTTCATAATCTTTATGTTCTCAGCCAAAGAAGCTGCCTTATCAGAAAGATTAAGGACCTGAAATGGAACCAGATTCTCTGTCTTCTTCCACTGAACAAAGAGCACATCAGCAGGCATAATTGAGAAGAGTGATTGAATTATATTCATTTAGCTTTGGAGTTTGTTTTCTTAAGACAGCAAAGGGATAGAGAAGAGAGGAGGTTGGATAATCTCCATTGCACACAATGTTTGGCTTTCTTCTTCTTGCACCTGAGAAAAACTGATATGTCTTTTTATACTGCCTTGTTCAATACTCACATAGATACAGGAGAAGCATTTTCTGTTTCAGCCCTTTGTGCTACAGCATAACAAAATGCCAGTGTCTGAAATCGTAATGTTGAGAGATAAAATCAAGTATCTGAAGTATAAACAATAAGAAGAAATTAAACGTTTCTTTTATTTTTAGATATTTTTCAACTAAAATATAAATTTTTCTCTTAAAAAAGTATAATGAATACTGCAAAAGCAAAAAATAACTACTAAAGAGATTATTTTAATTTCATTTTTCCACCTGCTGTCCCTGAACTCTAATAAGTCATAATGGCATTTATCTCATTTGGCACAGACAGACTATCTAAACCATATAGTTATTCCTATAGATTGGGGTCTCTTTTTAAATCTTTATTCATCTTTGATTTTTTCAGCTTTCAAACAATATGCTAAGGGTCCTTTTACTGTCCATATTCAGAAAAATAACAAAAATAAAACTGGTATGTGAGACAAAAGTATTATAACCTAACTTGCCTCTTTGTGCCCCTGGCTGTACTGCTCTGTTAATTTATTCCTTTAGATTATTGTTATAGCCCTTTTTATGCTGCTCTAATAGAATGCCTCACACTGGGTAATTTATAATAAACAGAGTTTTTAGGCTCAAGGTCCTGGTGGCTGAAGTCAAGATTGAGGGGCCACATCAGGTGAGGGTCTTCCTGCTGCATCATAACATGGTGGAAGGCATCACATGGGTGAGGGAGAGAAAAAGGGGGCTGACCTCCCCCTTTTATAATGAGGCTGCTGCATTAATCCAGTCATGAGGGCTGAGCACTCATGATCTAATTACCTCTTTAAGGTCCCACCTCTAAACACGTTTGTATTAAGGATTAACTTTCCAGTGTGTGCACTTGAGGGGACACATTCAAACCATAGCAGTCATGTTTCTAAAACTTTATTTTTGTGAATGTGTGAAGCGTGAACATATTCCATAGCAGCAGTGTGGACAAAACGTTGCTCAAATTGAAGAAGAACCAGTCGTTATGTAACATCTGTGTACCACTGGTTACTTTCCCAATTTGTAACTATAAATACTTTCTTAGATTGTCTTGTATCCTTTATTTTCTTTCCCCAGCTATTGATTGTTTCTTCTCGGACTCTAATTCTTCGTCATCTTTGTCCCGTGGAAATGTAAATTAAGTGACTTAAGTGGTAGTCTAGATGCTGAACAGAGGTGAAGTGATGTGGAAAAGGTGAGAGAGGCCAGATATCAGGTTGTGGCAATTGTCAAGTGCAGGATATTCAGGCAGAATGAAGGCATTGATGGTAGGAATGGCAAGGAGTACTTAGATTCACGGTTCATTGCTGAGGAAAAATATGAGACCTCCGTCTCTTACAGATGCAAGACATGCATGCAAAGCAACAGTTAAGATTACTTTTCAGATTTCTAGTGGAAAAGCACAATAGACAATCATTAAATCTTTCTTAAATGAGTTATCAAAAATAAATGTAAAATAGCCACATTAACATTTTCACAAAAAGCATGATATCACACCTGACCTGTGACATTTCTTACCACATTCACTGAACAATGTTTGTTAGATGGCTAATATTTACTTGTAGAAGATAATGTGCCACTTAATCTTTTCATATTAAATCACTATGCTCATTAGAGATATATGTATTCAGGCTGTCTTCCTCAATCTTTGTCCTGAGATTTTCAACTAGTAACCATCAAAATACTGTGCAACTGAACCATAAAAATTTAATTTTTCTGTACATATATTCTTAACATTCTCCATCTTTCCCTATAAATTTCACTGGTTTTTTATAAGTTTTCTAGGGTACTTTTTTTGTGTGTGTATCACTATTCTATTTAATACTGGCAGCTTATCTTTGTTCATCAATATTGGCCTGAATGTCCATGAAAATGCACATTTCCATTTAAATGAAGTGAGCAGCTCTGTTGCATAGGAGACTATCAAGATCATCTATCTCCTTTGGCTTTTTTGCATTATAAAATGAAATTCTGTGGACAGAGGACTGTAAAACAGAAACTCCCAGGCTAAAACAGCCAAGTCAGATTAGGGGAGAATCATTATTTTATACATATCTTGCAAGATATGAGAAAACGGTAAACAATTTTAATCATGGTCTGAAAAAGGTCATTGAAAGGCTGTCCCTCTTTCAGGGCACCACTAAACCTAAACCAGTATAAGAACAACTTGCCTGGCAGAGTATAATTTTGAAACATTATTCCATTGAAAAAATGATTCTTGCGTCGCTAAGCCCAGAGGGCACCCTTCTTAAATTTGACCTTCCCTCTTTCCCTAGTCTCGATGGAAAAACATAATCTCTTCCTGTCATTCATATTCTCTCCCTTTATCTATACAAAACTCATTATGGCCTCCACTATCAGCCTTCTCTTCTGGCTTAGAGTCACCAAATTTTTTCTCTTCCTAGAATAGTCCAGGAAGTTTTAACTGTTGGTATCTCAGGAGTTATCTGCAGGTAAAAGAATGTCAAAAGGACAACAAAAAGGATATAAAAGTGAGTGTCAAGCCTAATATTTTGATTCTGCTATTCCATCTTGTTTGAAGTCACATTTCCCCTTGATGCTATACAAGGCCTAATGTTCACTTCGTGTGCCTCTCCTAATTCCCCTGGCACCCTCAACCCAGCAGCCCTCTCTTTTCTACTCTAGAATATATTATTTTTTAGTTATCTTAAAGAAACTGTATTTTTGTTTGTCTTTTACGCTTGTGTTATACATTCTTTTAGCATGACAATGACAAATGTAGGCAATATTCCAGATGTGGTTTCACAATTCTCTTTATATATATTTTTTAAAACCTTGTGTTTGTGACTCATTTTCTCTATATTTAGATGAGATGACCTCCTTAGAAATGAGATTCATTCTTGTCCATCAACTTAAAGGATTTATGGTAGAGGTCAGATTCATTTTCTTGTGTATTCTTGAAAACTTTACATGTTGAGTAGACTGAGAATAAGATCAACAACAGATTTTGGCAAGGCCTTTGTGCCTTTTACTCAATAATTTCATAGCTTTCTAAATCAAATGATGTAATAAAAGATCAGCTTTACCCATTCTCCGTCTATATTATGATATGAATGAAAAAGCAAAGACTGAAGCAAGACAGACTCAGATATGAATCACAGCTTTGCTACTAGCTCATTCTGTAAACTTTAGCAATTTAGTTATCGTTCAGAAATTTGGGTCACTCCATATGTAAAGTAGATTTATAATAACAGCTATCTTACAGGATTAATAAAAGGGTTAGAAATGACTATTAGATTAAAAAATAAACACAGTTTTTACATTCAGTTTTGACTGCTGAGATGAATAACACTTATTGCCCAACCCTCAATATACTTTGTGATATGAATATCTGCCCATGCAGAATTCAACAGTCAATGCCTTAGGTAACTGGAATAATATTTATGATTTTCAGAGTTAGTTGAAAATTAGTAATTGAAATGAAATTTTATTTTTGTTACTACATTGAGTTATATCCATGTCAACAAACTCTTTTTCTTTTTAATTAAAGAAGCTCAAGGCCGGGCAGGGTGGCTCACACCTGTAATCCCAGCATATTGGGAGGCCGAGGCGGGTGGATCACGAGGTCAGGAGATCGAGACAATCCTGGCTAACATGGAGAAACCCTGTCTCTACCAAAAAACACAAAAAATTAGCCGGGAGTGGTGGTGGGTGCCTGTAGTCCCAGCTACTCGGGAGGCTGAGGCAAGAGAATGGCATGAAGCTGGGAGGCGGAGCTTACAGTGAGCCGAGATCACGCCACTGCGCTCCAGCCTGGGTGACAGAGTGAGACTCCATCTTAAAACGAAAAAAAAAAAAAACCTCAAAACTTATTTTTTTATATTTAAGAGGTTATATTTGTTGGGTAATGTTTATTTTTTGTTAAAAAACTCAACAAGTCATAAGATGAGAATCAAAGGAAAAATTATTTAAATATCTTAACGTAAAACTGTTCTGTAGTAGTCTATCAATTTATTCTTGGTACATCTAAGGAATTAGTAGATTTACTGTCAGGAACACAACTGTGTATCAATTTAATAGACTTTCAATTAATGTTTGTTAATTTCATGAGTGTTTACCTACATTTCAACACTGTACATCTTATTTGGACCCATTTAGTAAACATTTTTTATCTTATATCCAGATTTCCAAAACTTGCAGTTTGCCTCATCATAGTCATTGTTTGATAAATGCTTGTTTAATAAATAAATAAAATTCTTAAACTAATTTTAAAAATAATGAGTAAATAAATGAATGACAAAAGGATATAGAATTATTCTAAGTAATGATTTTACATGACTATGTTTATCTGGTTGCCAACAAAAATCTTAATGAAGTATGACAATATAAAATTAATTGCATAATATGTGCAAATAAAGATAAGAAAAACAAATTGATAGAGGACATTTGGGAATTACAATTGTTACATTGCTTTATATTAACAATTTACCTGATAGACCAAAATTATAGAATTTATTATATGCCTTTGCATTTATATAGTAAAATATAGAATTATACAGAAAATATTACATTGATATTTTATTTTGAATTGAGTTTATGTAACAGGGGAAGTAATTTTGAAGAGCTGTTTATAACTTACAAAGAAGTTATTTTTCAAATTTGTTTTTATTTTTTTCTTCTAGTTTGTGTATTGCCAAAATATTACGTGAAATGAAGGAAATTTGATCCCCATTTTCAAAAGAGTTCTCCAAGGATGTAAGCAAGACTGGGTACATCTTAGAATGATGTTCTTTCTTATGGCTAAGAAACAATAGATGAGAAAGACCCACATATCAACAGCAACAACTTTTAGCCCTTATATTTCTAGAGTATATTAGTTATCTCTTGCTGCATAACAAATTACCGTAAAACTTAAAACAAGAACATTACCATCTCACAGTTTCAGTGGCTCAGGATTCAGGAATGGCTTAGCTCCTGCACAGTTGCTCACAAGGTTGCAATCACGGTGTCAGCTGGGACTGTGGTCTCACCTGAAGCTTCAGCTGGGCAAGGATCCACATCCAAACTTGTTTATATAGCTGCTGTCAGGATACAGTCCTTTGAGGGTTGTTGCGCAGACAGTCTTAATTCCTCACTGCTGCTGGCTGGAGAACATGCTCAGATTCTTACCATGTGGGCTTCTGCAACATGGCAGCTTGCTTCATCAAAGCCAACAACAGAGTCTGCTAGTAAGAAGTCACAGTGTTTTATAACCTAATCATGGAAGTGACAGCAAATTACCTTTGCACATTCTATTGACTATAAATATGATACTAGACCCTCCCCCCACTGAAGGGAAAGGATCACACAAGGACAGGAATACCAGGATGCAGAGATCATTGCAGGCCATCTTAAAAGTTTGCCTACTACGTATAGTATTGTTTCATTATGTTTGGGGCTCTCAGGTGGTCCTAATTAGCCAGCATTCCCAGGAGTGGTTTCTCCCCTTCAGTCCAATTCACATCAAAGATAGCAAAGATGAGTGTTAGACACTCTCTGATACTCAAGCAGTTTATTCTGGCAGTGTTCTTGTAAAATGGATAGTGGGGAGCAGGCCAATGGCATGGGCCAGGTACAGTTGGGGGGTCAGATGATCAACTGACCAGGAGGGTCTTTGTCTGGAGACCATTCTCAGAGTTTAGGAAGTTCCTCCCACTTTCTTATACCTGTATTCAGTGTGGGTCAATTATTAGGTGTTTCTTTCATAAAGGGAGTTTAGTCTCTTCTTGTAAGGGTATGCTTTTTTTTTTAAGGTTTATGAGAGTTGACTCTGTGCTGAGATGGCTTTGTGTATAGGGTATTCAGCATTTTTAGGTCTCATTGTCATAGAGACCCAGTCATCCCCAGGGCTACGTGCATCATACCCATAAGGACACATAATGTCGGCCCCGTGAGATGTTTGAGTAGGCCATAGGGCTGTCATTAATCCCACAGCCACCATGTGTCTGTGTTTCAAGCAGAGAGCAAGAGTTGTAAGGCCACTTGAGGTCTTGTCTCTGAACTTAATTCTGACACATACAGTTGATCAAAGCAAGTCACAAAGCCAGACCAGATTTAACAAGGTAGAAAATAGATTTTACTGGTCAATGGGAACAGCAAAATTACATTGCAAAGGGGCATACATGTAGGATAGGGAGGAATTCATGGCCATTTTTTTACAATCTACCACATAGCTGATAGACTTTTTTTAAGCGAATCATTATTTTTTCAAGCTTAATGTGAATAACAGATTATGAATTTATTTGCTATTTTGTCTCTAAGACTATTTTTGCTTTGCACCCCTAATTAATGATATTAATGTTTTCTTAATACTATTAGTTAATCAGCCTTGGGTTAGGTACTAAAAGGGAATGATGAGCTGGGTGTGGTGGCTCACACCTGTAATCCCAGCACTTTGGGAGGCCGAGGCGTGCAGATCATTTGAAGTCAGGAGTTTGAGACCAGCCTGGCCAACATGGTAAAACCCCGTCTCTACTAAAAATACAAAAATTAGCCAGGCATGGTCCTGGGCACCTGTAATCCCAGCTAATCAGAAGCCTGAGGCAGGAGAATCTCTAGAACCAGGGAGGTGGAGATTGCAGTGAACCAAGATAGTACCACTGCACTCCATCCTGGGCAACAGAGCGAGGGCGAGACTCAGTCTCAAAAAAAAGAACTTGAATGATGGAGCATCTCAGACTCAAGCGGGAAGCTAAGGAAAGTATAATATATAAGGTAGAAAAAAGTAGAAAGGAGACAAGAAAGGACAAGATAGATAATAAGTGAAGAAAACATACAAATAAATTGTTCTTCGAAGAATGTAAAGATCACTGTATACTGGGAGATCAGATTGCATTAGAAAGACTGAATTAGGCATTTAAATATACTGTTAAAGATAAGGAATGTCAAGCTGTAGAAAAGGTAGTTTAGATGGGAAGAGTGTTAGAAGTGGTAGAATAAACGGTGTGGAGATTAAGAGGAATTTAGGACATTTTCAAGTATTTAGAGTTTGATGACACTGGATCTTTATCATATCTAATTTCTCTTCAAAACATAAGCTTTTCCTTTTTTTAATGTGAATGTAACTCTAGCCCTGCTTTTTGGCTATGAATAATGGTGACTTTAGTTTGTTGACTTTTTAATGACAAAGTTTAAAGTGATTAAAGAGGAAAGATGTTTTACTTTTATTGGGCAAAGAAAAGTAAAAAAGAGTATGGCTCTGTATGTGTGTGTGCATGTATACATACGTACATGTAAAGGTGTTTGTGTTTGTATGTGTGTGTGTGTATGTGTGTATTAGTCAGCTTCACTGTCATAACAAAATATCACAGATTGGGTGGCTTAAAAGGCACAGATTTATTTTCTCACAGTTCTGGAGGCTGGAGTTTTAGATGGGGTGCCTACACGGTCAGGTTCTGGAGAAGCTGTCTTCCGGATCACAGAGATCCACCTCCTTGTCCTCACATGGCAGAGAAGAGATATATCTTCTTCTTGTTCTAAGATCACAGTCTTTATGAGATTAGGGCCCCACTCTGAAAACCTCATTTAGCCTTAATTTCCTCCAAAAGACCATATATCCAGATGCTGTCACATTGAGAGTTAGAGCATCAATGTATAAATTTTGGGGGGACACAGTTTAGTCCAGTGTGTGTGTGTGTGTGTGTGTGTGTGTGTGTGTGGTGGGTGAGGAAGAAAGCAAGATATTACCTGATGAAAGATTTACTCACTGTTATCCAAGTATCTGCATGAGTAAATTTTAAATGAAAGAATAAAAGTTGTAAATTCATAAAGGATATGCCTGCTAGGTTTGACTTACTGGGAGAGCTCTGTCTGAACTTAGAGCTGAGTTGAGGCTGAGAGCTAAAGCAAAGTATCTCCTGGTTACCATGTGTCCAGAGAGTGGTGGAGGCACAGGGAAACAGAGAGAGGAGCAATAGGTCTCCCAGAGTAAAATCTATAAAGATGGTACAGTTTCAGTTACTTTTCAGATAATATGCTGATGTGATTGCTGTTAAGACTATAAGAAAGATATCAAAAAACTAACATGAATGCTAAAAATCAAACTGTTCAATGTGCAATTGAAGCCTAAGTGCTTACATCAGGATGTACCTATTATGGGTTATCTTTGTAGTAGGTTCTTCCAACAGATGTTAGAACCTTTTCTTAAAATCAAGTATTTGGCATTTTATCACAACTTTTATTAACATCAATGTAACTTGTGTATCCACTGTTCCCTGATTACAATGGAAAAGTACCTTAATCTTATGAGGAAATAATATTTGTGTCATAAATAGGGAGGATTTCTTCCCCAAAAGTTATTTCCACCTTTTATAACCAGTTAATCCATCTCTGGTTAGAATCTTATAAACTTCCCTTGCAGTAAGTGACACTTTCTAACCTGTCTCATCTTTTCCTGATCTTCTCCCTAAAATTTGGAGTCATTTTATATTTGTTCATCAAACATCTCACCAACTAAAATTCAGTTTAAATTTTGAGAACAAGAACTAGCCAATTTACCTTCGTGAGCTGTAATTTCCCTATCTGTGAAATGTAAGTAAAATACCTTTTCTCCTTCATGATTGTTGTGAGAAGCAAATGAGATAAAGTAGATTCTATCTGACCATCCAGCATTTATCGGAACACCACCAATGAAAGTGTTCACTACCTCGAAGATAGCCCATTCCCTTGGGAACAGTTCCAATAAATCCAGGATATTTGTGAGTAAAAAAAAAAAAAAAAAAAAGTGTGCTTCCTTATAACTCGGTGCATGATCTTACAACACTGACTACTGGTACTCGTTCTGCAAAATTGAACTTATACAAAGTAAATCTAATCCTGCTTCCACACCACACCATTACTCTTCAAATATTTAAAGAACAACATGTAAACTTCATAAATCTTCTTTGTTCAGCATAAATTGTCTAAATCTTTTCAACCATTTCCATCCGACATGATGTCTAGATACATCATCATTCTGGCCACCTTCCTCTGGAGATCTAGAGTTTTTCTCTAAGTCTTTTCCAGAATTGAACCGAATACTCCAAATGTTTTCTAATCAATGTGAGAACAAAGGGATAGCACGTTTCCTGCTCTGCCTCGATTAATGCATCCTGAGTTTGCATTTGGTTTTTGAACAGCTGCCATGCGCTGTTGGCGTAGGGAGAGCTTACTACTAGCTTATCCCCAGCGATCTTTCTCAGAGGAGTTTCTATTAAACCAGGCCTATTTCTATAGATTGTCAATTGACTTTATTACTTTTGAGTGCAATATTATATTTTTATAGGTCTACACTATATGTAAATCATATATATAAATATGAACTATATATATCATATAATTCATATATCAAAATATGAATAGCTATAGATATGTTAAAAATGATCTAGATATGTAAAACCTATATAAATTTGTATAGATAGGTAAAGAATATATATTCTAGAAATATATACTAGAATATATGATATATTCTTTGCATATCTATACAAATTCTAGTATATGTAGGATATATGATATAGAATATATCATATATATACTTTACATGTCTATACAAACATTATGTGCTTTTCATATTCCCATTTCATAAATATTCCTATTAAATTTCATTGTGTTTCTATAAGTAAATTTTCTCAACCTGTCCATGTCTTTTTCCATCTCAATTACATCAGCTGGTATAATTATTGTCCTACTCAGTTCTGCCTGGCAATTTAGCTGTGTGCCCTTATCATAAGAGCTCAGCACTCCCTGTGCAGCAATCATTTAGTATACTCTCTAATTTTCTTCTTCATTGGGACAACTGTTTTTGCATTATTGGAATTCGGTATTTTGTAGATGCCTATCTCTCACTCTTTATAGAATCTCTGATCAAGAAATTGTACACAATCCATGTGCATTTTTTAACTGCCGCTCTGAAGTTTAATGTCTACAGTTATGGCCAGTGATTTTTCCCTGGCCTGTAAATATATTTCTTAAAGTGAAAATGATCAGTTTTTTCCCAAGTTTCCCCACCCCTTGCATTTCATCAGTCTTTATTCAGAACTAAATCGAAATAACAGCTCTGTTGACTTTTTGAAAGATGGACACAGCAGCAAGGCAGGCAATTATGATTTTATAGCTTCTCACTTATTGCTTTCATGGTGGAGTAAATGAATTCACAGCATGGGAAAGTGTGTTTTGTGAGGACTGATTGAAGCGTGAAGCACATGGACTTTCCATGTGGTCTAATGCAGTTCCTTGTTCACATGGAAACCTCTGATATTCTCTTCCTGCCAAAATCTTTGTCCATGGTTTCCTCCTTGCTTCAGCCTATCAGGAAAAAAAAATCTGTCTTTAGCATTAATAGTAGGCAAGAATTATTAAATGTTCATCTGCTTGGGATGAGCTTTACATGCATTATTATTTCTTTTATCATCACAACTCTATAAATCACAAGGATCACATATGTCCATTTTACAGATACGAAAGCTAAGATTTAAAGAGATTAAATTATTTAGTCAAAGTGAACCAGCTTGTAATAGTAAAGCCAGAGTAATCTTATATTATAGCTCATGCTTTTATTAACCACAACTTCATTACAAATAACCCTTTATATTTATGAAGCCATACTTCTATAAGAATATCTTCTTCTGGCACTTGTACAATTGATACTTCTGAAACCATCTCCACCTATCTTAGGTGAATTTGGCTGTGTTCCTTTCTTTCATTCTGGCCGTCTGTCAGTCTTTCTGTCAGCAGTCACTTTCCAACTCTATGATGTATAGACTGTGTTCTGGCTGCTGATTGAGTCTCTGTGATTTGTAGGCTGAAAGTGAATTACCATTACCTAAGTGCATTGATGCACCAAAAAAAAACCAACTGCCTCAGCAGAACCAACAGTAATGTGAATATTGATTATTGTCATGAAATCATTATTTAGGATAGGATTACAAATTTCCCTCATTTGTAGCATGATTTGCATGTTCTGTGTGGCATGTCAATTTATCATCATACCCTGTCAGCTCTGCCTTCAAATATATCCCAGGATCCAACCTCATTTTACCACTTTGCAACAGCCACCCTGGCCAACCCACCAACACCTCTCCTAGCCTCCCTTCTTCCACCACTCCATGGTATGTTCTCCTAACATGGAACCCTAGAATGGGAAGATCCCTTGGAAATGTAAACCAGATTATGTCCCTCTCTGCTCAAAACCTGCCAATCATGATCTGTTCTGGTCAAAGTAAAAGCCTGGCCACCTACTTAGCTGCCTCTTCAATTGCATCTCCACCAAACTTTCCTTCACTCATTGCTCTGGCAACAATAGTGTCATTCTTCCTCAACTTGCCACATGCACTCCTATCTCAAGACCTTTGCACCTGATATTCTGTCTAACTGGGAAGCTCTTAGCTCCAGTAACATCATGACTCCATCCCCACTCCCTCATTTCCTCCAACTTCTATGACAATGCAAATTCATCAGAGACCTTTCAGGTCCTTCATAAACTAGCAATTCTCCTTCCATACTCTCCTTTCCTCTCACCCTGCCTTTATTCTACAGTAGTTACTACCAACTGACATGTACATGTGTTTTGTTATTCCTATTGTCTGTCTTCCCCTTTCTCTTTCTAATTCACTGCTGTACCCTCAGCCCTTTAAACACGACTTGGCATGTGGTAGGCACTATATAAATTTTAATTAATGGATATAGAATTTACAAGTGTTTATTTATCTATTACATGACTTTATTCTCAAAAACCTAGTGTCAGGCTGAGGATAAGGGAGCACGATCATAATTCTTCTTATGCATGTGTGGGGTTAATTGCTGTGATGGAATGCTGAAAAGAATGCATCAGCCTCTCAGAAAACAAAATGCGGGAAAGTCTAATTGAATTTTAGGAGAATTACATAGATTGCAATTTAAATGATCACTATAATGTCCGTGTGGAGGAAGGATTTAGATAAGCAGTGATTGACAGCAGATAAACCCATAAGAATTCAGGGATTCATGAGAACAAGGCAACAGAACAAGTCTCGGGTTTTTTACCAGAATGAATGAGGAAGAAAAAAACACAGGAATATTGGGATATTTGACATGTTGAGATAATGTGGAAGAATCAAGTGTTTTCAAGCCAAGAATGAAAGTCTGGTCTATGTTCTTGTTTGACGAAAATCACTATGCTCTTGATGTATTAAATAACCCTTCTTTACCCCATAATCTCTAATTCCTATGAAGACAAGGAGTGAACTTAGATTATAACTGATCGGTTGTAACGTAGAGCTCTGCCTAGTGAGAAGCAAATCCAAGAGATACAATTGTCCAGTTTCTAAATGTGCATAGCAAAAGAAAAGTGGCAAAAAAATAGCAAAAGAAAAGTGGAGTCTGTCCCAAAGCAGGCAGGAATGTCTTGCTTGCCAGAGTTGTACGTCAACTCCAGGAGGCTTTTTTCAGCTCGTTGTTGGGTCATGGGCCCAGTGAAATAATGGGCCATTACCTGACTAAGGAGAAAAAAATAAAGGGGTAGGGAAGAGAGCAAAATTTTATTTTATTTATTTATTTATTTATTTATTTATTTATTTATCTTTTATTATACTTTAAGTTCTAGGGTACATGTGCACAACATGCAGGTTAGTTACATATGTATCCATGTGCCATGTTGGTGTGCTGCACCCATTAACTCGTCATTTAACATTAGGTATATCTCCTAATGCTATCCCTCCCCACTTCCCCCCACCCCACAACAGGCCCTGGTGTGTGATGTTCCCCTTCTTGTGTCCATGTGTTCTCATTGTTCAATTCCCACCTGTGAGTGAGAACATGCGGTGTTTAGTTTTTTGTCCTTGCAATAGTTTGCTGAGAATGATGGTTTCCAGCTTCATTCATGTCCCTACAAAGGACATGAACTCATCCTTTTTTATGGCTGCATAGTATTCCATGGTGTATATGTGCCACATTTTCTTAATCCAGTCTATCATTGTTGGACATTTGGGTTGGTTCCAAGTCTTTGCTATTGTGAATAGTGCCGCAGTAAACATATGTGTGCATGTGTCTTTATAGCAGCATGATTTATAATCCTTTGGGTATATACCCAGTAATGGGATGGCTGGGTCAAATGGTATTTCTAGTTCTAGATCCCTGAGGAATCGCCACACTGACTTCCACAATGGTTGAACTAGTTTACAGTCCCACCAACAGTGTAAAAGTGTTCCTATTTCTCCACATCCTCTCCAGCACCTGTTGATTCCTGACTTTCTAATGATTGCCATTCTAACTGGTGTGAGATGGTATCTCATTGTGGTTTTGATTTGCATTTCTCTGATGGCCAGTGATGATGAGCATTTTTACATGTGTCTTTTAGCTGCCTAAATGTCTTCTTTCGAGAAGTGTCTGTTCATATCCTTTGCCCACTTTTTGATGGGATTAAATTTTATTTTTAAAACAGTAAAGTTGAAATAAAGTGTGAATGTTGTCTTATATTTGATGTATTGGCCTGGTAAGGGTCACTTGTTGGTTGACGGAACAAATGTTTATAGTGCTGGAGATCAATGGTTCCTTTTTCCTTTACTCTATAACAGTGGTCCCCAACCCCCAGGCTGTGGACTCCGCCCACCTCCTGTCAGATCAGTGGTGACATTGGATTTTCTTAGGAGGATAAACCCTATTTTGAATGTGCATGTGAGGGACCTAGGTTGTGTGCTTCTTGTGAGAATCTAATGCCTGATGATCTGAGATAGAACAGATTCATCCTGAAGCTATCCTCCCCTAACCCTTCATCTGCGGAAAAAATTATCTTCCATGAAACCAGTCTCTCATGCCAAAAAGGTTGGGGACCTCCACTCTATAAGATCTAACTGCACTCTGCAAAAGCAATAATCAAAAGATTTGAAGGATGACAGATTTCCATTACAATTATAGAAACTTTTAATTTATTTCTGTATTTTTAAAACTTTTAAGCTTTAAGTCAAAATAATGTACACATATATCTTTAGAAAAGATATAAAAACTAGAAGGGCATATAATGAAAAGCACAAGGATGCCATGCCTTCTCTTTACTCCCCATCCAACCTCGATTCTTGTTCATCTGTGGCAATGATTTTTACCTGATTCTGTTTTTTTTCTGACTTTCTTTTATCATGGGTAAAGATATAGCTTCCTTACAGCACCCACATCTCCTTTCCTCTCAATATGATTGTTGCCTTTATAACTTAAATATTAAAATCTGTATATCTTCTTCCCACAAATATAGGCACTATGTTTTATACTTTGGTAGTTTCTTACCTATAATCAAGATACAAAACATACAAACAGCATATTTTCAAATTATTATACAGTCTTGTGCCACTTAAGAACAAGGGTATGCTCTGAGAAATGCATTATTAGATTATTTCATAGTGGTACAAACATCATAGAGTGCACTTAACACAAACCTAGATGGCAGCGCCTATTGTACCCTGAAGCTATATGATATAGCCTATTCCTTCTAGGCTACAAAGCTGTAAAGCATACTGCACTGAATACCGTAGGCAATTGTAACACAATGGCAAGTATTTGTGTATCTAAACATAACATCAAAAAGGTACAGTAAAAACGTGGTATAAAAATATGGTAAAAATGTGCCTTACCTGTGTAGGGCACTTACCGTGAATGAAGCTTAAAGGACTAGAAGTTGCTCTGGATGAGTCAGTGAGTGAGTGATGTGTGAATATGAAGGCCTAGTACATTCCTCTACACTACTGTATGTAAACTTTATAAACACTGTATACTTAGACTACACTAAATGTATAAAATACAAATATTTTTTCTTCAATAATTAATAAATTTTATTTTATAAACTTTTTAACTTTTTTAACTTCTTGACTCTTTTATAATAACACTCAGAATGAAGCACGAACACATTGTACAGCTGTACACAAATATTATCTTTATATTCTTATTCTATAAGCTTTTTCTCTGTAAATTTTGTTTTTAATTTTTAAGCTTTTTTGTTACAAACTAAAACACAAACATACGCATGAGCTTAGGTCTACACAAGATCAGGATCACAAATATTGCTGTCTTCCACCTCCACATCTTTCGTCACACTGGAAGGTCTTTGGGGACAATAACATGCATGGAGCTGTCATCTCCTGTGATAACAATGTCTTCTTCTGGAATACCCCCTGAAGGACCAGCCTGAGAATCTTTCACACTTAATTTTCTAACTATATATAAGTAGAAGGAGTATACTCTAAAATAATTAAAAATATAGTATAATAAATGTATAGACCAGTAAGTCATTTATTATCAAGTATTATGTCCTATACGTAATTATATATGCTATGTTTTTGTATGGCCAACAGTGCAGAAGTTTTGTTGACACAAACATTACCAAAAGTACATGAGTAATACATTACACTACGATGTTGTTATAAAGGCTATGATGTCACTGGTGATAAGAACTTTTCAGTTCCATTATAATTTTATGGGACTACTGTCCTATATGTGATCCATCATTGACTGAAATGTTATTATACGTGCATGAGTGTACTGGCATTTTTTAAATGTTTTGACCCATTCTGTTAAGATTTCTAATATGGGAGCTCTTAGTAATCAGATGTCATTTAGATGGAAAGAAAAATTTAGCCTTTCTTAGCCTGACTACTGAATTATGTATGTACCTTTTTAATAAAGCCACTTTGCTCTTTTGATGTCCTATTGGTAATGATGCTAGAAATTCATGGCTGAGCTTCTCTAGAGCAGGGTGTGGCAAAGTATGGCCCACAGGCCAAATTGCCTGTATATTTATTGAAGCACAGCCACACCCTTTTGTGTGTTTATTGTTTATGGCTATTCTTGTGCTACAACTGCAGAATAGAGTACTTATAACAGACAGAATTGCCCACAAGACTAAGGTATCTACTGTTAGGCTCTTGACAGAAGTTTGCCAAGTGCTGCTCTAGCCTGCTGTAGTCTAGATTGTCCAGTGTATCCAGCTCCTGCACATTCCTAAAGGCCCTCTCCTCCTGCTTTCATTTGGAGTGATGCAAGGGTTACATTTGCTTTCTCCTTGCTGCATAACTAAGTTGAAACCATTATTGTCTACATCCCATGATCCCTCCTTCTCTTAATTTATCATCTCCATTTTGGTGGAACAAATCCTTCATTGGCTTCCTAATGGAGAGTGGAAAGTTTGCAGATGAATTACATTTTCTGGACTCTTTTATATCTGAAATGTCCTTTCAATAAACATAATCAGTAGTATGGGCATGGAATTTCAAGTTAAATGTATTTCTCCCTCTGAATTTTAAAAGCACTGCTCTACTGTGTTCTAGGTGACAGTATTGCTGCTGACAAGTTCCATGCCAGGAGGATTCTACCGTGGAATTACATCTGAATATGCTGCACACATAGAGGCTTTTTCGATGGGCAAATGTTAGTTCTTTGAAAGTCTTTAGTATTTTTTCTTTGCTAATTCCCTCACCTGTGTTCTCTTTATTCTCTCTGAAATTTCTATTCGTCAACCCTCAGATTGAGCCTTCAGCCTTATCCAACCCTTAGATTGAGCCTTCACCTTCCTAAGAATTAAACTCATATATTTTATGTGTGGTTTGTCTTTGTAGGTGCAAATTCATTCTATTTTCTATCAGACTTCTGCAACTGTGTCTGTGCACCTTCTGAGACTTCTTTTGAGTATTTTTTCTGCTATCATTTTAATTTTCAGAAATCTCTTCAATTTTTGGATGATTTCTCATAGCATCCAGATCCTTCCTGATCAATGAAACATATCTTTTAAGACACCATTATTGTTTCTTCTAGTTTTATTGATTCTTTCTGATTATTTATGCCACTCACTTTTGTGCTGGGAACTCTTCTCACACGTCTGGTGATCCTTGGCTTTGCATTCATATTTACAGGGAAAGCTCTGTCTGAGTGGAGGCTCTGTGTAAGAATGTAGGCATGTCTATTGTGGGCCTCTTTTTGGGTGATAAGGAGACTGTTTTATTAGAGATCCTCAAATGCCAATATGCAGCTTTTATTTTACCTGGGAATATTCATTTTTTCCTTAAAAAGACTCTTTTGATATTCCTGGGCATTAGCAGTTAACTCTTCCTTATAAAACTTTCAAACTATACCCTTTGTCTATATGGAGCCCATGTTTTACTCCCACCCTTTGCTATAATGGGTGCCTCTAAGCCTGGAGTCCAGGTATGTTTCCTTCACGTTAATTTCTCTCCTGTCAACAAAAGCAACCTCTTTTGTTCCGTTTTTACGCCCTGCTACAGCCACAACACTTCCCAGTCACTTCAGTTTCTTCACAAATTTGCTGAATTCTCATCCAGTGGAGTCCCATCTCTTGTCTTCTTTATTTTTGAGGATTTACTCTAGGTGTTTTGCTTTCCTATTATTAGAGGGTCCTCAGAGTTGGAAAGACAATAAACATATGTTTGCTCTGACATCTTAACAAGAAGCCAGCCCTACCATGTTTTCAGTAATCTACAAAATGAGGTAAGCACTGGAGAAACCTCAAATATAAGTATGCTTTTCTAATATATATTTATTTCTGACTTTTCCCCTTCTCTTGAATTGTAAGCCTTTTCCATGTCATTTTTACAACATGAAATAAGAATACTATAATTGTCTTCAATGTATCTTCCTAGATAAACTTTAAAGATTTAACATTAAAAATCAATGAGTAATTCATAGCATTCAAAATATTTTGCTTAAAGAAAATGTTGTGCTTTTAATCAAATTAAACATAGTAAGAAATTATGACTAGAGAAATAGGCTGATCTAGTTTACCTAAAGATACCAGCTAGTATGTGACTTTTTTATAATATGTGTATAATATTTTATATTATATTTTTATAATATATAACATATAACAATAATTATTATATAACATTTAATATAATATACTAATATAATAATCATAATATTTTATATAACTTATTCAAATAAAATAATTTTTATTTTTATTATTTTTTCTTTATTATTATTATACTTTAAGTTTTAGGGTACATGTGCACAATGTGCAGGTTTGTTACATATGTGTCCATGTGCCATGTTGGTGTGCTTCACTCATTAACTCATCATTTGGCATTAGGTATATCTCCTAATGCTGTCCCTCCCCCCTCCCCCCAGCCCACAACAGTCCCCGGAGTGCGATGTTCCCCTTCCTGTGTCCATGTGTTCTCATTGTTCAATTCCCACCTATGAGTGAGAGCATGTGGTGTTTGGTTTTTTGTCCTTGCGATAGTTTGCTGAGAATGATGGTTTCCAGTTTCGTCCATGTCCCTACAAAGGACATGAACTCATCATTTTTTATGGCTGCATAGTATTCCATGGTGTATATGTGCCACATTTTCTTGATCCAGTCTATCATTGATGGACATTTGGGTTGGTTCCAAGTCTTTGCTATTGTGAATAGTGCCACAATAAGCAATAATTATTATATAATATTTTAATATACTAATATAATAATCATAGAATATTTTACATAACTTATTCAAATAAAATAATTTTTATAATATTTCAAATAAAATGTATATTGTATATGGAGACTAAATGCAATATATTTTACTTTTTATTTGGCATTTTTTTATTGTTGTTATTTTCCAATCAAAAAGAAGCATAGCATCCATGACAAGTGACATTCAGCTTTCATTTATTACACTAAAATGAACATGAACATGAAAAACTGTCAGATTTTCCTTCCTTCATGATTTTCTGTGCAATGAAATCCAAAGCAATTGCCTGTCCTTCCATTATTTACAAAAGAAAAGAAACACCACCAACGACAAATATTTAGAATCTTATCTGTTCTGTTTGCTGTCCTGTATGCATGCAAAAAAATGCTTTTAAACGTTTCTGAAAATTCTACTGTTTACTAATCTTGATTTCAAAGAGTTATACAATATATACTCATGTTTTTACAAGTGCATTTCCCTTTATTTTTATATCCTATTGGCCTATTGATTTTTTAATCCTATATTTTCTTCTTTAACTCTTGACTGCGGAATACAATATGGTTAAACTTAGAACATATTTGAAACTTGTAATCATTTTGCAATTGCCAGTCATTTATTGAGTTGTTAATCTAATCAACACAACTAGATTTTACTTATGTGGTTTTAGCAGATACTCTTGCAGAGCTCAAGTAGCAGAGTTACTCCATTATATTCCCTTTCAGACATGATAAATGGTGCTATCTAATTTTGGGTGGCTACTGCTATCCATGTCTAATTTGAGGATGCAGAAAATATATTGAATTTGGCGTTGTAAGTTCCATCCCAAAAGTATAGCTTTTTGAATTGATTAAAATTCTAAGGATCTACTTCATAAGCACGTACCTAGAATGCCAAACATGAAGTTTTTTAAGTTCTATATTCTGTGTGCCATTTCATATCCATAAGGCTGGAATTATCATAATGATGAGAGCAGTAATCCACTCTAACATGAGAGTGGTATGTGTAAGTTCATTCTCACATTCCTATAAATACCTGAGACTGGGTAATTTTATTTTTTTAAAGAAAAGAGGTTTAATTGGGTTACAATTCGACAGGTTGTACAGGAAGCATGATGCTGACACCTGCTCGGCTTCTGGGGAAGACTCAGGAAATATATAGTCATGGTGGAAGGTGAAGGGGGAGCAGGCATGTCACATGGCAGGAGAGGAGCAAAATAGAGAGTGGCGGGGGGGCGGCAGGTGCTACATACTTTTAAACAACCAGATCTCACTATTATGAGAACAGCACCAGGGGGATAGTGCTAAACCATTCATGAGAAATCCACCCACATAACCCAATCATTTTCCACCAGGCCCTGACTACAACATTGGGGATTATAATTCACCATGAGATCTGGATGGAGAGACAGATCCAAACTATATCATGGTAGTAGATATTATGAAGAAGAGTGTGTTTGTCTCCTGCTAAGGTTCCAAAATGACATCTATCTTCTAGATATACCTGAATTAATTAATTCTATTATTATCAATGGCTCATTTAAACAAGCTTGAAACCCCTAGTATCTTTTTTAGTTTCATAATTAATCAGTTCAGTAAGGAGTATAGTTAAATTAATTTCTGTAAAACCTTTAAAATGGTAGCTAATTCTTAGCTATTATTATTTTCATATAATAGGAAGCCATAAGTAAGAGTATATCAACAAACAGCAATTTTTTTTCTAGTTTCAAAGTGGCTATGCCCAAGCTCAAAGAGTTACCTACTCTTTGTAATATTTTCATAATTTTGGAACCAACACTTACTATTTGGGATAACAGTTCTGGACTTTAGCTTCCTGTACCTCTCACAAATGAGATATATAAGAACATATTCAAAAAATGTAAAACAAAAATTGATGGTCATAGTACAACTAGAAATTGAGAAATCTGCCAATAAGGCAGAAGTTTTGATGTACTTTCTTTAATAACTTCTATTACCCAAGGAATACACTGAGTAAAGCTGGAGGATCTGAATGATGCGACTTAAAAAATTCTATCTGATGAATATATAGAGATTGAGTAAAGCTGGAAGATCTGAATGATACAACTTAAAAATTCTATCTTATGAATGTATAGAGAGAATAATAAACTCAAATTTGCAGGATAATACTCCCTTTAAGCAGACAAAAAAATGTAATTGATCATGTCCCAGGTCATAAAGAAATTTATAACAAATTTTAAAGGCTGAGATTTCTATAGAATACATTTCTAAACAAAATTAAGTTAGAAATAAATAATAGAACAGTAACTTTAAAACACAGAGAATGTAAAATATTTTAAAATAACACATGAATTGTTTTCAAAGTAATTAAATAACGCACTTAAATAACTCATGGGTTATTTTAATATAATTTAGAAAATGTCTAGACCTAAATAATAGTGAAAAAAACTACATCTTAAAATTTACAGGGCACAAACAATGTGATACTTTAGAAGTAAATATATCTAGCCTTAAAATGCTTATTTTAGAAACAAAGAAATGCTGAATATTAAAGAGCTAAGAATCCAGCTTAACAATTTAGAAAAAGAGAAAGGGAATAAAAGAAAGTAGAAGGAAAGAAATGGTAAAGATAAGATCAAAAATAGTAAACGGTGGTTCAGGGTGCACAGGCTTATGCAAACCTACCCCCAAATTCTGAGAGAGATGAGAGGCTGAAGAAAGAGGCTGGCAAGTCCAGTTTCTCAGAAAGGAATATTTAATGGAGACTTACAAATAGACGCCATATCTATGTCTCCCATGGAGACAAGACAAGATGATGGATCCTCACGACATTACCCCCTATACCCAGGGCTCACGTACCACAGAGAAAGGGTATTTGCGATCCAGAAGAGATATGTAGGACAATTGGAGCCTGATAACATTGAGGCTGTTTTGACCTAAGAGCAAGATTTACAGTAACTACCTGCTCTTTTTTTTTTTTTTTTTTTTTTTTGACACAGTCTTGCTCTATCACTCACGCTGGAGTGCAATGATGCAATCTCGGCTCACTGCAACCTCTGCCTCCTAGGTTCAAGTGATTCTCCTGCCCCAGCCTCCCAAGTAGCTGGGACTATAGGCGCACACCATCACATCTGGCTACTTTTTGTATTTTTAGTAGAGACAGGGTTTCACCATGTTGGGCAGGCTGGTCTCAAACTCCTGACCTCAGGTGATCCACCCACCTCAGCCTCCTAAAGTGCTGGGATTACAGGTGTGAGCCACCGTGCCCAGGCAAGTACCTGCTCTTATACAAGAAACAATAAAACTGGAAATTTTAGTGGCCTTCCCAGAATACACATTAATCAAAAGTCAACATGGGCCGGGCATGGTGGCTCACGCCTGTAATCCCAGTACTTTGGGAGGCCAAGGTGGGTGGATCACAAGGTCAGGAGATCAAGACCATCCTGGCCAACATGGTGAAACCCCATCTCTACTAAAATACAAAAAATTAGCTGGGCATGGTGGCGTACACCTGTAGTCCCAGCCACTTGGGAGGCTGAGGCAGGGGAATCGCTTGAACCAGTGAGGCGGAGGTTGCAGTGAGCCGAGATCGTGTCATTACGCTCCAGGCTGGTGAGAGAGCAAGACTCTGTCTCAAAAAGAAAAAAAAAAAAAAAAAAGTCAACATAGTGGATTATTATGCAGGATGGATTTGCTTTAGCCTTCACAAATAGAAAACAAAATAACAAGAAAACTAAAATTTGTTTCCTTAAAACACTAATAAAATTTTCAAACTCTGACAAAATAGATCAAGAAAAATATAAGGTATAAGTAAACAATATTACAGATGAAAAAGGAAAAGAAGACATAACTGCTGATAAAAATATTTAAAAATCAATAGGAAAATACTATAAACAACTCTGTTACAATAAATGTAAAAATTAGATAAAAGAGACAAGTTTTTGGAAAATTATATATTACAAAAACTGACCTCAGGAGAAATAGGAAACTAATTGTCCTATATTCATTACATAAATTGTGTCAGTGTTTTTCCCTGCAAAGGAAATTTCAGATCCAGATTTTGAGTTTTTTTGAAAGTTTTACGGAACACATAGTTCCAAAAAACAGATAAATCCAATTTTACACAAATTCAAATAATATTAAAATTTTGCTCCCTAGGTAAAACTGTGATCTGAGAAAGTTTTTTTGACTTACCATTCTCCCTCCTAAAGCATAAACTATTTACCTAATATTACCTAAGCCTCTTTATCTTTTTGTGCTCAGTTAGGAACCAGTCCTTTCCTTCTACCCTGCAGCAAAACACAAAGCATGCACTAAAGCTTGAAGTCACTTTGGAAAATAACTGGTACTGAACAGTCAGAATGCTGTTATTGCTGGAAATCAACTTTTAATGATGAGATTTCGGTGTGTCATAATAAACTGGAGACATATTTGGGAGATATTTCACTTTCACATTCAAACATTGAGATAAGTCACTAATTTTGTCACCATTCCCTTATATTGGAGTTTTACAGTCTGATGGCATTAATGACTGTCCAAATTCTCATTTTATGTTAAGTATGAATTTTAAAACATGTCCTTTTAGGAAATACTTATTTAAAAATTCAAAAGTTTCATGATGTTTACATATATATTTCTAAATTTTATAAAATTTTACTTCTTTAGTTATTACTGCTTTTTTATAACAATTGGAAGACTTAAATTTGATAAGTAAAGGAAAACTTCAACTCTCCAGAATGCTGGGAAATGAAATCTCTAAAACAATTGTATGCCATGGAGCATTTAGGGTTATCCTTTCAATTTCCAGGATTTTAAATATTTTATACAGTTGTGTCCAAAATGTGTTATTTACTTGTCATAAGCTATTAAAACAGTAGAAGATTAATCTTTTTCTAACATAGCAAAGAAAATTCACAATAGCAAAAACTAGAATGAAGAGAAGATCTCACTTGCTGGCCAAATAACTAATACAATTGTTACAGTCTTGCCAATGTACCACAATGTAGTGGTCTCTCATTGTGAAGTATCACGCTGGAGTTCTTTATCTCAGGACCAAGAGAATTAAGGAGCGTGGACACAAAGGCTAAGGTTGGAGCAAAAGTTTTAATAAGTGAGAGAAGAAAGCGCTCTGCAGTGGATAGGGGGCCTGGAAGTGGAAGTGGTTGCCAATTTTACAGTTGAATGCAAAGGCTTTTATAAGAAAATGATGAGGCCTAGGCATCTCATTTGCATAAGGAGCGAATTTCTGTTAGCTCCACCCCATCCTCCTAGTGTGCATGTGGGCCCTTAGCTTGAGTTACTTTATATAGCTTTGTTTCCCTTACTGCATATGTGTCAGGGGACAGAGTTTTCCATTGCAGGCATGTCTGGGCAAGTCACCTGTGTAGTCATTCTTTAGCCAAGCCACACTGTGTAAGTTCTCTCATCTGTGCTTGCAGTCTGTTCTTTTGTTTGAAAGGACTCAACTGAGGACCCACCTAAACTGCCTGCCCAACGGTATATTTTTCTTCCTCCTCTCTCACAATCTCATTTTGGTGTATATCCTTCTAATCTATTTCCTAAGCACAAAGTTTATGTTTTCTTTTCATAAAGTTGAAATTATACCCTATAGTATTTTTATGTATATACTTAACACCCTTTTATATTCACTTACTAATATAACATATACATTTTCCATGTTATTACATGTAATATAACTTATCTGAACAAATCTGTTTGTAAAAACTTGAAATCAATCCCAATTTTTTTTATTATTTATAAACCTGCTTTTTAAAAATATTTTCTTTTTTTAATGCATACATTATTTTATTTGATCTGGTTACATAAGGTTACCTTTGTCATCTCCAGAATTTTATAGAGGAAGTTCAATTCAGTCTGAATGGCAGCATCCTCATAGATGTGTCCACCAAGTAGAGTGGCAAGGGTGTAGACTTGCTAAATCAGTGATTTTCGATAAGTTATATAATCTCTTTGAAATTCAGGTTTCTCATTTGTTTTGTTTTGTTATTATTATACTTTAAGTTCTGGGATACATGTGCAGAACATGCAAGTTTGCTACATATGTATACATGTGCCGTGGTGGTTTGCTGCACCCATCAACCCGTCATCTACATTAGGTATTTCTCCTAATGCTATCCCTCCCCTAGCCCCCACCTCGACAGGCCCTGATGTGTGATGTTCACCTCCCTGTGTCCATGTGATCTCATTGTTCAACTCCCACTTATGAGTGAGAACATGTGGTGTTTGGTTTTCTGTTCCTGTGTTAGTTTGCTGAGAATGATGGTTTCCAGCTTCATCCATGTCCCTGCAAAGGACGTGAACTCATCCTTTTTTAGGGATACATAGTATTCCATGGTGTATATGTGCCACATTTTCTTTATCCAGTCTATCATTGATGGGCATTTGGGTTGGTTCTAAGTCTTTGCTATTGTGAACAGTGCTTCAATAAACATATGTGTGCATGTGTCTTTATAGTAGAATGATTTATAATCCTTTGGGTATATACCCAGTAATGGGATGGCTGGGTCAAATGGTATTTCTGGTTCTAGATCCTTGAGGAATCACCACACTGTCTTCCAAGATGGTTGAACTAATTTACAGTCCCACCAACAGTGTAAAAGTGTTCCTATTTCTCCACATCCTCTCCAGCATCTGTTGTTTCCTGACTTTTTAATGATCACCATTCTAACTGGCATGAGATAGTATCTTATTGTGGTTTTGATTTGCATTTCTCTGATGGCCAGTGATGATGAGCTTTTTTTCATGTGTTTGTTTGGCCGCATTAATGTCTTCTTTTGAGCAGTGTCTGTTCATATCCTTTGCCCATGTTTTGATGGGGTTGTTTTTTTCTCATAAATTTGTTTAAGTTCTTTGTAGATTCTGGATATTAGCTCTTTGTCAGATGGATAGATTGCAAAAATTTTCTCCTATTCCATAGGTTGCCCGTTCACTCTGATGATAGTTTCTTTGCTGTGCAGACACTCTTTAGTTTAATTAGATCCCATTTGTCTATTTTGGCTTTTGTTGCCATTGCTTTTGGTGTTTTAGTCATGAAGTCTTTGTGCATGCCCACATCCTGAATGGTATTGCCTAGGTTTTCTTCTAGGGTTTTTATGGTTTTAGGTCTTACGTTTAAGTCTTTAGTCCATCTTGAATTAATTTTTGTATAAAGTGTACGGAAGGGGTCCAGTTTCAATTTTCTGCATATGGCTAGCCAGTTTTCCCAACACCATTTATTAAATAGGAAATCCTTTCCCCATTGCTTGTTTTTGTAAGGTTTGTCAAAGAACAGATGGTCGAGATGGGTGGAGTTAGTTCTGAGGCCTCTGTTCTCTTCCATTGGTCTATATATCTGTTTTGGTACCAGTACCATGCTGTTTTGGTTACTGTAGCCTTGTAGTATAGTTTGAAGTCAGGTAGCATGATGCCTCCAGCTTTGTTCTTTTTGGTTAGGATTGTCTTGGCTATACGGGCTCTTTTTTAATTCCACGTAACTGTTTCTAATTCTGTGAAGAAAGTCAATGGTAGCTTGATGGGGATAACATTGAATCTATAAATTACTTTGGACAGTATGGCCATTTTCAGGATATTGATTCTTCCTATTCATGAGCATGGAATGTTTTTCCATTTGTTTGTGTCCTCTCTTATTTCTTGAGCAGTGATTTGTAGTTCTCCTTGAAGAAGTCCTTCACATCCCTTGTAAGTTTTATTCCTAGGTATTTTATTCCCTTTGTAGTCACGCGAGTGGAAGTTCACTCGTGATTTCACTCTCTGTTTGTCTATTATTGGTGTAGAGGAATGCTTGTGATTTTTGCACATTGATTTTGTATGCTGGAACTTTGCTGAAGTTGCTTATCATCTTAAGGAGATTTTGAGCTGAGATGATGGGGTTTTCTAAATATACAATCGTGTCATCTGCAAACAGAGACAGTTTGACTTCCTCTCTTCCTATTGAATACCCTTTATTTTTTTCTCTTGCCTGAATGCCCTGGCCAGAACTTCCAATACTATGTTGAATAGGAGTGGTGAGAGAGGGCATACTTGTCTTGTACCAGTTATCAATGGGAGTGCTTCTAGCTTTTGCCCATTCAGTATGATATTGGCTGTGGGTTTGTCATAAATACCTCTTATTATTTTGAGATATGTTCCATCAATACCTAGTTTATTGAGAGTTTTTAGCATGAAGGAGTGTCAAATTTTATCGAAGGCCTTTTCTGCATCTATTAAGATATTCATGTGGTTTTTGTCATTGATTCTGTTTATGTGATGGATTACATTTTTTGATTTGCATATATTGAACCAGCCTTGCATCCCAGGGATGAAGCTGACTTAATCATGGTGGATAAGCTTTTTGATATGCTGGCAGATTATTTTGCCAGTATTTTATTAAGGATTTTTGCATCGATGTTCGTCAGGGATATTGGCCTGAAATTTTCTCTTTTGGTTGCGTCTCTGCCAGGTTTGGGTATCAGGATGATGCTGGCCTCATAAAATGACTTATGGAGGAGTCCCTCTTTTTCTGTTGTTTGGAATAGCTTCAGAAGGAATGGTACCAGCTCCTCTTTGTACCTCTGGTAGAATTTGGCTGTGAATCTGTCTGGTCCTGGGCTTTTTTTAGTTGATAGTTTATTAATTACTGCCTGAATTTCAGAACTTGTTATTGATCTATTCAGGGATTTTACTTCTTCCTGGTTTAGCCTTGGGAGGGTGTAGGTGTCCAGGAATGTATCCATTTCTTCTAGATTTTCTAGTTTATTGGTGTAGAGGCATTTATAGTATTCTCTGATGGTAGTTTGTATTCTGTGGGCTCAATGGTGATATCTACTTTATCATTTTTTGTGTGTGTCTATTTGATTCTTCTCTATTTTCTTCTTTATTAGTCTGGCTAGTGGTCTATTTTGTTAATCATTTCAAAAAACTGTCCCCTGGATTCACTGATTCTTTTTTGAAGTGTTTTTTGTGTCTCTGTCTCCTTCAGTTCTGCTCTGATCTTAGTTATTTCTTGTCTTCTGCTAGCTTTTGAATTTGTTTGCTCTTGCTTCTCTAGTTCTTTTAATTGTGATGTTAGGGTGTCAATTTTAGCTCTTTCCTGCTTTCTCCTGTGGGCATTTAGTGCTATAAATTTCCCTCTAAACACTGCTTTAGCTGTGTACCAGAGATTCTGGTACGTTGTATCTTTGTTCTCATTTGTTTCAAAGAACTTATTTATTTCTGCCTTAATTCATTATTTACCCAGTAGTCATCCAGGAGCAGGTTGTTCAGTTTCCATGTAGTTGAGCAGTTTTGCGTGAGTTTCTTAATCTTGAGTTCTAATTTGATTGCACTGTGGTCTGAGAGACTGTTATAATTTCCATTTTTTGCATTTGCTGAGGAGTGTTTTACTTCCAATTATGTGGTCAATTTTAGAGTAAGTGAGATGTGGTGCTGAGAAGAATGTATATTCTGTTGATTTGGGGTGGAGAGTTCTATAGATGTCTATTAGGTCCACTTGTTCCAGAGCTGAGTTCAAGTCCTGAATATCCTCGTTAATTTTCTGTCTAATTGATTTGTCTAACATTGACAATGGAGTGTTAAATCTCCCTCTATTATTGTGTGGGAGTCTAAGTCTCTTCGTAGGTCTCTAAGAACTTGTTTTATGAACCTGGATGCTTCTGTATTGGGTGCATATATATTTAGGATAGTTAGCTCTTCTTATTGCATTGATCCCTTTATCATTATTTAATGCCCTGCTTTGTCTTTTTTGATTTTTGTTGCTCTAAAGTCTGTTTCATCAGAGACTAGGATTGCATCCCTGGCCCGTGGCTTTTTTTTTTTTTTTGCTCTCCATTTGCTTGGTAAATATTCTTCATCCCTTTACTTTGAGCCTATGTGTGTCTTTGCACATGAGATGGGTCTCCTGAATACAGCACACTGATGGGTCTTGATTCTTTTTTCTGTTTGCCTGTCTGTGTCTTTTAATTGGGGCATTTAGACCATTTACATTTAAGGGTAATATTGCTATGTGTGAATTTGATCCTGTCATTATGATGCTAGCTGGTTATTTTGTCCATTAGTTGATGCAGTTTCTTCATAGTGTCAATGGTCTTTACAATTTGGCATGTTTTTGCAGTGGCTGGTACCGGTTGTTCCATTGTATGTTTAGTGCTTCCTTCAGGAGCTCTTGTAAGGCAGGCCTGGTGGTGACAAAATCTCTCAGCATTTGCTTGTCTGTAAAGGATTTTATTTCTCCTTTGCTTATGAAGCTTAGTTTGGCTGAATATGAAATTCGTCATCAAAAATTCATTTATTTAAGAATGTTGAATATTGGCCCTCACTCTCTTCTGGCTTGTAGGGTTTCTGCAGAGAGATCAGCTGTTAGTCTGATGGGCTTCCCTTTGTGGGTAGCCCAACCTTTCTCTCTGGCTGCCCTTAACATTTTTTCCTTCATTTCAACCTTAGTGAATCTGACGACTGTGTGTCTTGGGGTTGCTCTTCTCAAGGAGTATCTTTGTGGTGTTTTTTGTATTTCCTGAATTTGAATTTTGTCCTGTCTTACTAGGTTGGGGAAGTTCTCCTGGATAATACCCTGAAGAGTGTTTTTGAGCTTGGTTCCATTCTCCCCATCACTTTCAGGTACACAAATTAAACATAGGTTTGGTCTTTTCACACAGTCTCATATTTCTTGGAGGCTTTGTTCATTCCTTTTCATTATTTTTTCTCTAATCTTGTCTTCATGCTTTATTTCATTAAATTGATCTTTAATCTCTGATATCTTTTCTTCCACTTGATCAATTCAGCTATTGATACTTGTGTACACTTCATGAACTTCTTGTGCTATGTTTTTCAGCTCCATCAGGTCATTTATGTTCTTCTCTTAACTGGTTATTCTAGTTGGCAATTCCTCTAACCTTGTTTCAAGGTTCTTAGCTTCCTTACATTGGGTTAGAACATGCTCCTTTAGCTCGGAGAAGTTTGTTATTACCCACCTTCTGAAGCCTGCTTCTGCCATTTGTCAAACTTATTCTGCATCCAGTTTTGTTTCCTTGCTTGTGAGGAGTTGTGATCCTTTGGATAGAAGACTCATTCTAGTTTTTAGAATTTTCAGCCTTTTTGTGCTGGTTTTTCCTCATCATGGATTTATCTACCTTTGGTCTTTGATGTTGGTGACCTTAGGATGGGGTTTCTGTGTGGACATCCTTTTTGTTGATGTTGATGCTACTCCTTTCTGTTTGTTAGTTTTCCTTCTAGCAGTCAGGCCCCTCTGCTGCAGGTCTGCTGGAGTTTACTGGAGGTCCACTCAGATGCTGTTTGCCTCACAGTGTAAACAAAGCTGCTGGAAAGTGCAAACTGGGCGGAGCCCACCACAACTCCGCCCAGTTTGCACTTCCCAGCGGAGGCTGCAGAACAGCAAAGATTGCTGCCTGTTCCTTCCTCTGGAAGCTTCATCCCAGAGGGGCACCTACCAGATGCCAGCTGGAGCTCTGTTATATGAGGTGTCTGTTGACCCCTCCTGGGAGGTGTATCCCAGTCAGGAGGTACAGGGGTCAGGGACCCACTTCAGCAGGCAGTCTGTCCCTTAGCAAAGCTTGAGCTCTGTGTTAGGAGATCCACTGCTCTCTTCAGAGCCAGCAGGCAGGGATGTTTAAGTCTGCTGAAGCTGCACCCACAGCTGCCCCTTCCCCCAGGTGCTCTGTCCCAGGGAGACAGGGACTTTTATCTATAAGCCCCCGACTGGGGCTGCTTCCTTTCTTTCAGAGATGCCCTGCCCAGAGAAGAGGAATATTGAGAGGCAGTCTGGCTACAGCAGCTTTGCGGAGTTGTGGTGGGCTCCGCCCAGTTTGCACTTCCCAGCAGCTTTGTTTACACTGTGAGGGTAAAACCTCCTACTCAAGCCTTAGTAATGGTGGAAGCCCCTCCCCCCACCAAGCTGGAGCATCAGACTGCTGTCCTGGCAGCGAGAATTTCAAGCCAGTGGAGCTTAGCTTTCTGGGCTCTGTGGGGGTGGGATCCACTGAGCTAGACCACTTGGCTCCATGGCTTCAGCCCCCTTTCCAGGGGAGTGAATGGTTCTGTGTCACTGGCATTCCAGGTGCCACTGGGGTATGAAAAAAAAAAAAACTCCTGCAGCTAGCTCAGTGTCTGCCCAGACAGCAGCCCAGTTTTGTGCTTGAAATCCAGGGCCCTGGTTGTGTAGGCACCCAAGGGAAGCTCCTGTTCTGAGGGTTGCGAAGACTGTGGGAAAAGTGTAGTGTCTGGGATGCAATGCACTGTTCCTCACATCACAGTCCCTCACAGCTTCCCTTGGCTAGAGGAGGGGGTTCCTTGACCCCTTGTAGTTCCCTAGTGAGGCAACACCCCACCCTGCTTCGGCTCACCCTCTGTGGGCTGTACCCACTGTCTAACCAGTCCCAATTAGATGAGTTGGGTACCTCAGTTGGAAATGCAGAAATCACCTACCTTCTGTGTTGATCTTGCTGGGAGCTGCAGACCGGAGCTGTTCTATTAGGCCATCTTGCTAGCCCTATAAACCTGCTTTTAGCATTGAATGCCATATGAGTCATTATGGTATAACATTTTTAGAACTTAAAATTTGTTAAAATTTTAATCAATTATAGTAATGAACAATAAGCACTCTCATTGTTCTTATTGAAACAAAACCAAAAGAAGTGATGAAATGATTTTGTTCAATGATATATCCAACCTAACAAAAATGCCCAGCACATATTTCATTAGTCCTAACATACTTTTTTTTCATTTAACATCATTGAATTTGGATTGCTTCTTATAATTGCCAGCATTTTAAGTTTAATTTGTGGAATTATTTCCTTCCTAGAAGGATATATAATAATAGTTCAAGATATACATTGCAATCTAGGACTAGGTGAAACACAATATTCTTAATAAATAAAATAATGAAGCATAAACTTTTTTTAAGTATGATGAATATCTTGTGACAAACAAACTGAGATTTTACCTAAAATTATAAGGTTTACATTAGTGACAACGGAGCTTTAGCATCAAAACAAACTTTTGCATATTTATTTTTCTAGTAGGACATCTGCCTGTTATGGTCCTTGGAGAATAAATAAGATCACATTAAAATGTCAACAATTCGCAATCATGGTTTAATTTACAGAGGTATTAGTAATTATCTATGAGTATTTTTCATTTAAGATAAAATGATCTAATAATATAGTTGTATTTGTAAACTTTTAGTATATTAAAGCTATGCAAAGTATTTGTTGCTGTTAAGGACTAGCATAGTATCATTTTATAATAAATAGCAATTCAAGACACTCTTTTTTTAAATCAAAAGAATTATTTGAATATTTTTGGAAAGATGCTTTTTCTCTTATTTTTTTAAAGCATTTTGAACAGTACCTCTGACAGTCCACTAGCTCCTCTTAGACGTGGCTGTCTAAACACAAGCCCTCCGATGCAAATACTGATTATTATTATTGTTTTGAGGCAGAGTCTCATTCTGTCACCCAGGCTAGAATGCAGTGGCACTATCTCAGCTCACTGCAACCTCTGCCTCCGGGTTCAAGAGAGTCTCCTGTCTCAGCCTCCAGAGTAGCTGGGATTACAGTCATTGCACCACCACACCCAGCTAATTTTTGTATTTTTAGTAGAGAAGGGGTTTCACCACGTTGGCCAGGCTGGTCTCAAACTCCTGACTTGAGGTGATCTGCCCACCTCGGCCTCCGAAAGTGCTGGGGTTACAGATGTGAGCTGCCGCGTCCGGCCCAATACTGATTATTTTTATTTCCTGACTAAATTCCAAAATGTCTTTTTTTTGCTAGTGCAGACATTCTTCCATACTGGGGTAAATGATATTCTCCCATGGTTGCCTTCTCAATTAACTATTGAAAATGTTTAGTGTGTACTTTCACATAGAGAGTTAAATACCGATGCAGGTGTCTATCATGAGGACATATTTCCAATCAATCCATATTTTACTAATGTTACATATTTTCATTAAGTAACATTATCTACCCATGGTGTTCAATATTGTGAATGCTAGGGAATTAAAAAGAAGACAAAATCCTTGTCCTCAAAAATTTCACAGTGTATGTTGGTAGGAATGTAAATCAGTGCAGCCACGGTAGACGACAGTGTGGAAGTTCCTCAAAAAATGAAAAATACCACTACCATATGATCCATCAATCCCACCGCTGGGTATATATCCAAAGGAAATGAATTCAGTATGTCAAAGAGATATCTGCACTCTCATGTTTATTACAGCAGTATTCACAATAGTTTATTCACTATTCACAACAACCAAGATACTGAATCAACCTAAGTGTCCACCAACAGATAAATGGATTTTTTAAAATGTGATGTGGTATATATACACAATAGAATACTATTCAGCCATAGAAAGAAGGAAGTCCTGTCATTTGTGACACTGATGAATCTAGAGGACACTATGTTAAGTGAAATAAGCTAAGCACAGAAGGACACATACCACATGATCTCACTCATATGTGGAATTAAAAAAGTTGATCTCTTAGAAGTAGAGCTTAGAATAGTGGTTACCAGGGACTGGGGAGAGTGGGGGTGGGAGTGGGGTAGGGGGTGAGGTTGGTTAATGGGTACAATATTACAGTTACACAGGAGGAATAAGTTGAGAATGGTGCATATGCCAATTACCCTGATTTGATCACTATACTGTATGTGTATATATATATATATATATAAACATCACACTATGCCCCATAAATTTGTACAATTATTATGTAGCAATTAGATAAAAAATAAAATTTCAAAATTTCACATGCACTGGGAGAGAAAAATGAACAGAAAATTACAGCCAGGAGAAATGCTGTTAACAGAAGAATGCAAAAGAGAGCTTCAGAGGGTGTTGAGAAATTGTGCTTAAAAGAATGATATAATTCAGCCTAAAATGGAACCTAATATTGAGAATTTACTCTGCACCAAGCCCTATGCCATCCATGAATTACCACAAGTTAGTGGCCTTAAAAACACACAATTTATTATTTTGCATTTCTCAAAGTCAGAAATCCAAAATCAGACTCACTGGCTAAAATCAGGGTGTTGGCAGAACTGATATCTTCCAAAGTTCTCAGGCAAGAATCCGTTTCCTCCTCTTTTCCAGCCTCTAAAGATGGCCTTCATTCCTTGGCTCATGGCCCTTCTCTGTCTTTGAAGTCAGCAGTATAGTATCTTCGAATTTCCCTCTGACTCTCTTACCTCTGTTTTCCTCCTCCCACCTCCTTCTCTGTGTTTCTTGCCTCCCTTTCATATGTACCCTTGTGATTACACTGAGCTTACTTGGATAATTAATGATAATCTTCATATTTCAGGATTATTAATACATCTGTAAAGTCTTTTTTGCTAAACATGGTAACATATTCACAGATTTAGTGGATTACAACGTAGACATCTTAGGGGAGGCCATTATCCAACCAACCACAGCTCCATAATGAATTAAGGGATAAAGAAGGAAAAATGGGTTTTAGGAGATTCTGTGGACTGAATTGTATCCCCCCAGAATTCATATTTTGAAGCTCTAACTTACAGTCTGACTATGTTTGGAGATAGGATTTTGAGGAAGTAATTAAAGTTAACTGATATCGTAAGGGTATGATCCTAATCTGATGATAGGATTGTTAGCCTCATAGAAGAGGAAGAGAGAGATCCCTCTCTCTCCACACTCATGCACCTAGGAAAGGCCATGTGAGGACAGTGTGAGAAGGCAGCTGCCTACCAGCCAGGAAGAGAGCTCTTATCAGGAATCAAACTGGCCAGCACCTCCATCTTGCACTTCCCAATCTTCAGAACCTTGAGAAAATAAATGTCTGTTGTTTAAACCACCTGGTCTGTGGTATTTTGTTATGGCAGCCTGAGCAGACTAATACAGCAGATGACAATGAGATGGTCCTTACAAGACTTCCAGGATTCAAGGAAGAAGTCTGAGCTACAAATGTAGATTTGGGATATCACAGCCTAAAGACAATAGTTGGTGGTGATGAAAGACATGAACCTGAGATAGTATGTAGATTGAAAATAGAATATAGCTGAGAACAGAACCATACATTACTAATAACACTGCTATCCAATTCTCTAAAGTGCTCAGTAGCCTGATTGTGGGAGGAATGACTAGCAGATGGTTGAATTTGTTTTAGGTTTCAATTGCAGGGTGTGTGTGGCCAAAGGGCAAGTGAAAGTGGGTGGTAGCAATAACATAAGCTGCCAGAGACAGTGCTGGGTGTTTTATGTGCCTTTACTTCTTATCATTCTGTTAATCAGATAGTCATATTTTATAGATAAAGGAAACTGAGATTCGAAGACATTGAGTAAGTTTCCCAGGGTCACAAAAAATTATTTTATTACATTTGATTTCTAACAGGACTATTCTGATGGAAGAAATGGAAAATCAATTTCAATAGTGCATTAAGAAGAGCTAGTTCTGAAATGCAAATGTTTTTTATCCTAAAGCAAAGCTCTTTCAATGTACCTCAAGGGAAGAAGCCAGGTGGTATGAGAGGCCATCTGGTGGAGACTGATACACTAGATCACAAAAACATTCTAGGGATAGATATATCAGTGAGTTTGAAAAGTTGAAACTCTATGAATAACACTATTCAATAAGTGAGTAATGTACTGGACTTCATGATTTCAGGTGAAGAGAAAAATTTAATCTCCTTGAGGACAGTGCTATATTTAGAGGCATGCTTTAGTGGAAAAGAATAAAAACTTGTTCAAAAAGAAAAATAAGCTATCTAATGTTTGAAATATGTGTGATTTGAAGAAAATGATGTTTTTTCTTAACTCACTCACTAAAGAAATCCTTAACCACTGTATGATAAGAAAGTTAAAAAAAAAAACAAACACCTCATTCTCAGGTCTTAAAGAAATCCTGCTTCCTGGCCTAGACCTTAGAGACCTAGCAATGAAGGATATTCAGGGTGGCATATTTAACATGTTCTCTATGGTATCGGTATAATTTTAAAAGACTTAGTGGTTGCATGGAACTTTTCTAAGACTCACATAGCTTTGCAAATATTTACACATTAATCTGTATCTCTCAAGAAGTAGATAGATGGTAGGTATTTAACCAACTAACAATGATACTAAAGTAAGAAAATGTAAAGCAACTTCCTCTAATGCCACAAAACAGTTAGGAGTGACACCAGAAATAGAAGCCCTAACTTCTAAGATCGTGTCCTGACAAATGCATTAGTCTACTCCTCCTACTAACCAGCCTTGTTAAGCATGAGAAATCTTGCATAATATTGAACCTTTCTGTGAAGTTGAATCAGAAGCATTAAAATATCAATTCAGCTGATGTTTGAAACTTGTAAGTTTTCTTTAAAATGTTCACTTTCATATGTAGAAGGTATGCTATATATCAGGAAGAAATCAGACAGAATTCATCATGAGAATACTGGCATTTCATCCTTGAATGACAAGCACTGAATACAGTCGGATGGGTGACTATCCAGATAATATTTATAATAATGGAATTTACTTTAAGCCTTCAAGAGACTAATACATGTCCGTCTAGAACTGAATTAAAAATCTAATGTTGTATGTTTTTTTCTCTGTCTCTTCTTTTATAACTCCTTTATATGATATTTTAAGATATTTTTTCTGTTGCCTTTACACAATAGGAAAATGAATTTTGTGCAGTTAAATAAAAAAGATGAAACTGAAGACAGGAATGCAAATATACTATGCAATTTTTAAAAATGTTAACATATTGGAAAATTTCTTGACTTCTACATCTATTCTAAAATATCCCAGCTTTTGGTCTAGAGTTGTTTTCCTCCCTCATTCATTTATTTCATTCATGCAACAAATATTAAAAAGATGTTTATTATGTACTAGGTGCTGTGGAAACAACAGAAAATAGAGACAATCAAGGCAGAACAAACCATGTCTTCATGGTTAGATGGTCTTCATGATTAGTCATGTCTTCATGACTTAGATTATAGTAGACATGATGGGATCGGGGGAAGTGTTGAAATGTGAAGATACTTAATAAATAAATAGACAAGTTCAAAATGATATTCAAAGATAATTTCAAATAGCCAAAAAGTGCTGTGCAGTAAGCATATTAATACTCTCAAGCCAGAGTCCACTGAGAACACACTACAGTTGACCAAATGGGGTTTATCACTTATTGAAGCAGGAGAAAATACACCCCAGGAAGAACTATAGTGTGTGTCAGTAAGAGGGTGTTAGAAAGAACCAGTTATAGAATTTGGGCTTTTGATGGGTGATTTGGGAGAGGGACTAAGGAAGCAGGGGTTTGCTCTAGATTGAATGCTATCAGAAAGCAAAGGCAATTCTATGATTAGATGTCTGGTGTTTTTTTTTTTCTTTTTCATAAATGTTATTTTTAATTGACGATAATTGTATATATTAATGGGATGCAGTGTGATGTTGTAATAGATGTGCATATTGTAGAATAATTAAATCAAACTAATTAAAAAGTTTGTTACTTCACATACTTATTTTTATGGTGAAAACATTTAAAATCTACTCTTTCAGCAATTTAAAAATATACAATCATTATTATTTATTACAGTTACTATTCTGGGCAATAAGATCATTAAAGCTTATTTCTACTGTCTAACTGAAATTTTATGTACTTTGATCAGCATCTTCCCTTTCCCCACCCCCCTCCCCCACCCCACACTGAATCTGGTAACCACCATTCTCCTCTCTTCTTCTATGAGTTCAATATTTTTACATTCCACATCGGAGATCATGTGCTATTTGTCTTACTGTTTCAGGCTTATTTCACTTTCCATAATGTCCTCCATTCCATCCCTGTTGCACAAGTAATAGAATTTCCTTTTTCTTATGGAGAATAGTACTCCAATGTGTGTATATATACCACGTTTTATTGATCCATTCATCCAATAATAGACACCTAGGTTGCTTCCATATCTTGGCTATTGTGAATAATGCTACAGTGAACATTGGAGTGCAGATAGCTCATCAGCATATTGATTTCTATTTCTTTGGGTGTATACCCGGAAGTAGGATTGATGGATCATATAGTAATTCTATTTGTCTTGAGGAACTTCCATATCATTTTCCATAATTGCTGTATTCATGTACATTCCTGCCGACAGTGCACAAGGTTTTCCCTTTCTCCATGCTCTCGTGAACATTTGTTACCTATTGTGTTTTTGACAATGGCCATTATATCAGGTAACATCTCCTTGTGGTTGTAAATTGCATTTTCCTGATAATTAGTTATAATGAGCATTTTTTATTCATATATCTGCTGCCATTTTTATGTCTTCTTTTGAGAAGTGTATTGTAAATAGTGCTGCAATAAACATGGCGATTCAGGTATCTTTAGACATATTGATTTTTTTTTTTCCTTTGGATAAATATCGAGTAGTGTGATTGCTGGATCACTTGGTAGTTCTTTTGTTTGTTTGCCTTTTTTTTTTCTTTTTGAGAGATCCTCCATACTGTTTTCCATAGTGGCTATACTAATTTATATTCCCATCAACAGTGTATAAGTGTAACCGTTTTTCTGCATCCTCACCAACACCTATTATTTTCCTATTTATAATAAAAACCATTCTAACAGAAGTAAGATGATATCTCTTTGGGGGTTCTAATTTGCATTTTCCTGATAATTAGTGACATTGAGCAATTTTTCTGATAGCTGTTGGCCATTTGTATGTCTTCTTTGCAAAATGTTTATGCATATGCTTTGCCCACTTTTTAATGAAATTATTTGTTGTTTTGTTTGTTTTGTTTTGTTTTTTGGGTTGTTTGAGTTCCTTGTATATTCTGGCTATAGGTCCCATGTCAAGTAAATAATTTTCAGATATTTTCTCCCATTCAACAAGTTTTCTCTTCACTCTGTTGATTGTTTCCTTTGCTGTGCAGAGCTTTTTATTTTAAATAGTACCATTTGTCTACTTTTCTTTTTGATGCCTATGCTTTTAAGTACTAAGCCATACAAACTTTGCATAGACCAGGATCCTGAAATGTGTTCCCTATGTTTTCTTCTATTATCTTTATAGCTTTGGGTCCTGCATTTAAATCTTTAATATCTCTAGAGTTGACTTTTGTATATGGTGAGGGATAGGGGTCCAATTTCTTTCTTCTGCATATGGATATCCAATTTTTACAGCCTTGTTTATTGAAGAGGGTATCTTTTCCCCAATGTATATGTTCTTGGCACATCTGTCAAAACTCCGTCAGCTGTAAATATGTGTATGTATTTCTGCATTCTCCATTCTGTTCCATTGGTCTGTCTGTTTTTATAGCAATACTATAATGTTTGGCGTAAAATAGTGTTATGTCTTTTGAAGTCAGGTAGCATGATGCCTTCAGCTTTATTCTTTTGCTCAGGATTGCTTTGGCTATTTGAGCTCTTCTTTAATTCCACACGAATTGTAAAGCTGTTTTTTCTATTTCTGTGGCAAATGACATTTTGATAGTAATTGCATTGAATCTGTAGATTGCTTTGGGTAGTACAGTCATTTTAACAATATTAATCATTACAATCCATGAGCATGGGATGTCTTTTCATTTGTTTTTGTCTTCCTAAATTTCGTTCATCAGTGTTTTATGATTTTCCTCATAGACATCTTTTATCTCCTTGATTAAATTTATACCTAGATATTTTATTTATACATTTTAGCTTTTGAAATTAGATTTCCTTGTTGATTTTTTTCAGGTAGTTTATTATTGGTGTATAGAAACACTGCCAATTTTTATATGTTGATTTTGTATCCTGTAATTTTATTAATTTATTTATCTGATCTAAGAGTTTTTGATGAAATCTTGGTTGGGGTATTTTTGGATATAAGATTATATCATATGCAAAAAGAGACAATTTGATTTCCTTTTTTCCAGTTTGGATGGATTTTTTTTTTTTTTTTTTTTTGAGACAGAGTCTTGCTCTGTTGCCCAGGCTGGAGTGCAGTGTTATGATCTTGGCTTACTGCAAGCTCTGCCTCCCAGGTTCATGCCATTCTCCTGCCTCAGCCTCCCGAGTAACTGGGACTACAGGCACCCGCCACCACGCCCGGCTAATATTGTGTGTTCTTAGTAGAGATGGGGTTTCACCGTGTTAGCCAGGATGGTCTCGATCTCCTGACCTCGTGACTCACCCGCCTCAGCCTCCCAAAGTGCTGGGATTACAGGCGTGAGCCACTGCACCCAGCTGTAGTGGTAATAATTGAGACCTTTCTCTTCTGTCAGTGGGTTTTATACGTTCATGTGTTTTTCTGATGGTAGATATCATCCTTTTGTTTCCAGGTGTAGACCTTCCTTAAGTATTGCTTCTAGGGCCTGTGTAATAGTAATTAATTCCCTCTGCTTTTTTTTCTCTGAGAAAACAATGTATTTCATCTTCATTTATGAAGGATAACTTTGCTAGGTATGGCATCTTTGGCTGCTGGTTTTATGTTTCAGAACTTTGAATATATCATCCTACTCTCTTCAGGCCTGTAAGGCTTCTGCTGGAAATCTGCGGCTATTATGATGGGATTTCCCTTATAAGTGACTGGGCACTTTTCTTTTGCTGTTTTCAGAATTTCTTCTTTGCTTTGACTTTTGACAGTTTGACTATAATGTGCCTTGGAGAAGACCCTTTTCATTACATCTATTTGGGGATCTCTAACCCTCCCATGTCTGGATGTCTAAATCTCTTGCTAAACTTGGGATTAAGTTATTATTTCATTACATAGTTTTTCTCTCCCTTCAGTATTGTCTTCACCTTCTGGAACATAGAAAATTTGAATATTTGGTCACTATATGGTGTCCCATATGTCACACAGGCTTTGTTTATTATTTTTTATTGTTTTATCTTTATTTTTGTCAGACTGGTTTTTGTCAAAAGACCTATATTCAAGTTCTAAAATTCTTCTTCTTGATCTAGTCTATTTTTGAACCTTTTGAATGTATCCTTTTATTTCATTCAATGACTTTTTTAGTTCCAGGATTTCTGCTTGTTTCTTTTTTTATAATATCTATCTCTTTGGTAAATTTCTTTTTCATATCCTGAATTGTTTTTCTGATTTCTTTGTATTTCTTATCTGTGTTCTATTGTATCTCATTGAGCTTCTTTAATATCATTATTTTTCTCTGATTTTATAAATTTCTTTTTTGTTGAAATTTGTTGCTAGAGAATTATTGTGTTCCTTTGGAGGTGTCATATTTCTTTGCTTTTTCATGTTTCTTGTGTCTTTACATTTATATGTGTGCATCTTCTTGAAAAGCCACTTGTATTAGTTCATTATCTTGCTGCTAATAAAGACGTACCTGAGACTGGGTAATTCATAAAGGAAAGTGGTTTAATTGACTCACAGTTCAGCATGACTAGGGAGGCCTCAGGAAACTTACAATTACGGTGGAAGAGGAAGGAAATATGTCCTTCTTCGCAAGGCAGCAGGACAGAGAATAACGAGAACCAAGCCAAAAGGGAAGCCTCTTGTAAAACTATCAGATCTCATGAGAACTTACTCACTATCATGAGAACAGCATGGGGGAAACCACCCCCACAATTACCTCCCACTGGGTCGCTCCCATGACACATGGGGATTATGGGAACTACAATTCAAAATGAGATTTGGATGGGGACATAGCAAACCAATATTCAGGCTTCCAGATGGCAAGCTCTGGCCCTGTGGTGGCAGAATTAGGTTGGGTAGGCTTGTACTCACGTTCCCCCATGGGGCATGACAGTGCACCCAAATTCAGAGGGTTGGGTGATATGAGTTTAGGTCTCATGCCCCTGGATACAAGGAGTTGAAAGCTGAAATGGTCAATATGATCTGCGAAAGTGTAGGATAGTGACTACCAAACTGTTTTCTGGGGAGCCTTTTTTTTTTTTTTTTTTAAAAAAAGACGAGGTTTTGCTCTGTTACCTGGTCTGCAGTGCAGTGACATGATCATAGCCCACTGCAGCCTCAAACTCCTGGGCTCAAGTGACCCTCCCACCTCAGCCTTCTGAGTAGCTGGGACTACCTTTGCCACTACACCCAGTTATTTTTTGTTTTTAAGATGGTCTTACTATGTTGCTCAGTCTGGTCTCAACATCCTTTCCTCAAGTGATCCTTCCGCCTCAGCCTCTCAATTAGCTAGGATTACAGGCATGAGCCACCATGCCCAGCTGGGAAGTGTTAATTGTTGCTCCAAGACCAAAAGTTTCTGTATTGGAAAGGATGCTGAATTTTGTCAAATGCTTTTTCTATATCTATTGAGATGATGATGATTTCTGTTTCTTTATTCAGTTAATATGGTGTGTCACATTTATTGGTTTCGGTAAGTTGAGCCATCTTTGCAACCCAGGGATAAATTTGACTTGACCATGGTGACTGACTATTTTTATGTGCTGTTGAATCTGATTTGCTAGTATTTTGTTGAGTGTTTTTGCATCTACCTTCATCAAGGATATAGGCTTGTAGTTTTGTTTTTTTATATTGTTCTTGTCTGGCTTCAGTATCAGGGTAATTCTGGCTTTGTAAAATGAGTTTAGAAGTATTCTCTCTTCTTCAAGGGGAGATTTATAAAAGATTGGTATTTATTTCTTATTTACATGTTAGATAAAATTCTGCTGTGAAGTAATAAAGTCTGGGCTTTTCTTTGATGGGAGATTTTTTAGTATTGATTCAGTTTTATTCTTGGTTTGTTCAAATTTTCTTTCATTTTTCTTAACTTTGTCCTGGTAGATTCCATGTTTCTAGGAATTTATCTATTTCTTCTAAATTATCCAATTTATAAGTGTAAAGTTGTTCATAATATTCACTTATGATCCTTTGTGTTTCTGTGGTATCTGTTGGAATATCTCCTCTTTCATTTGTGATTTATTTGAGTCTTATCTCTTTTTTTCTTAGTTGGTCTGGTCTGGCAAAGGGTTTGTCAATTTTCCTTATCTTTTCAAAAGAAAACTTATTTAGTTGATCTTTTCTATTCTTTCTAATGTCTACTTTATTTACTTCTATTCTGATCTGTATTATTTCCTTCTTCTGCTAACTTCAAGCTCCGTTTGTTCTTCCTTTTTCAGTTTCTTGAGATAACATTGAGTTGCTTACTTAAGAACTTTTCTCTTTTGTAATGCAGGCATTTATGGCTGTAAACTTCCCTCTTAGAACTGCCTTTGGTGCATCCCATAAGTTTAGTATGTTGTATTTTCATTTTCATTTGTCTGAGGATATTTTTAACTTTCGTTTTTAATTTCTTCCTTGATCCATTGGTTGTACAGGAGTGTGATGTTTATTCTCCATGTATTTGTGAATTTTCCAGAATTTCTCCTTTATTAATTTCTAGTTTAATTCCATTATGTTCAGAAAATATACTTGATATGATTTCAGCCTTCTTAAATTTATTAAGAATTATTTTGTGGCCTATTATCTATCCTGTAGAATGTTCTGTGTGCACTTGAGAAAAATGTGTATAATGGTGCTGTTGGATGAAATGTTCTGTATATACCTGTTATGTCCATTTAGGGTAAAGGGTTGTTGAAGTCCATTCTTTCTCTACTGATTTCTTGTCTGAATGAACTATCCATCATTGAAAGTACAGTATTTAAGTCCCATACTATTACTGTATTATAGTCTATCTCTTCAGATTTATTAATGTTTGCTTTATGTATTTAGGTGCTCCAACGTTAGATGCGTGTATATTCTAAATGCTTATCTTTTTAATGAACTGACCCTTTTGTTATTATATAATGACCTGCTTTTTCTCTTTTTCCCAATTTTGACTAAAAGGAGGTCATTCTAATATAACAATTATATAAGCATAATCACTCTCACTCTGTATTGATCTAATCTAATACAAGAATAATCACTCCCATGCTCTATTCGTTACCATCTGCCTCTTATTCCATACCTTTGCTGTTAGTCTATGTGTCTCCCTAAAGCTAAAATAAGATTTTTGGAGGCAAAATATTGTTGGATCTTGTTTTTTAATCTAGACATTCTTTTAACTGTAGACTATAATCTCTTTACATTTAAAATTATTATGGATAGATATGGGCTTACTATAGGCATTTTATTAAGTTTTTACTGATTTTTTATTAATTTTATTTTGTGTCTTTCTTCCAATCTTATGGTCTTTCTTTGTGATTTGTGTATTTTTGTAGTAATATGCTTTGATTCCTTTCTCTTCATATTTTGTATATCTGCCAGAGGTTTTTCCTTATAGTTATCATGAGGCTTACATAAAACATCTTATAGTTAAAGTATTCTAATTTAAGCTGAAAATACCTTAACTACAATTGCATACAAAGACTCTATGCTTATATTTCTCCTCCCTCACACATTTTATGCTATTGATGCAATACTTTATATCTACTTATATTGTGTATGCTAACCCATTGTTTATAGCTATAATTGTTTAAATACATTTGTCTTTTAACTATTATACTAATGAGTGATTTACATAACCCCTTTACAGTTTTAGTATATTCTCAATTTGAGTATATGTTTACCTTTACTAGTAAGCTTTATACTTTCATGTGTTTTTATATTTTACTTATTTTCCCTTTATTTCAACTCAAAGAATTCCCCTAAGCATTTCTTGTAAGGCCAGTCCCATGATGATGGATTTCCTCAGCTTTTGTTTGTCTTAGAATGTCTTGATCTCATTTTTCATTTCTGAAGGACTGTGTTGCTGGGTGTAGTATGTTTTGTTAACTTATCTTTTAGCACTTTCAATATGTCATGCCACTCCCTCCTGGCTTGCAAGGTTTCTGTTGAGAAGTCATGTATAGTCCTATGGGATATCATTTTTATGTGATAAGTTTCTTCTCTTGTGCTGCCATAAAGCTTCTTTGTTTTTGGCTTTAATTTGATTATAATGTTAAAATCAGAAACAAATGAGATTTAAGGCAGCAAGAATTTCAGGTTTATCTCTATTGAGTTTAGCTTTCTTGGGGTCCTTTGAGGTTCCTGAATCTGTATGTTCATATCCCTCCCAAGATTTGGGATTTTTTCAAACAGTATTTCTTTAAATAAGCTTTCTATCTCTTTGTCTCTCTTCTCCTTTGGATACTCTCATAAATTTTATATTTGTACATTTGATGGTGTCCCATATGTCCCTACACTTTCTTCACTCTTTTTTGATCTTTTTAAAATTCCTCTAATTAGCTAATTTCAAATAATCTTTCTTCAAATTCACAATTTCTAATTTTTTTGCATGATTGCATCAGCTATTCAAACTATTGAGTTTTTCAATTCTGCCATTGTATCCTTCAGCACTAAGATTTCTGTTTGGTTCTTTTCCACAGTTTCTATATTTTATCAAACTTCTCATTTCATTCATGCATTGTTTTCCTTATTTCTTTTAGTTGTCTGTCTGTATTTGTTGAATTTCTTTGAGCTTCTTGAAGATGAGCATTTTGAATCCTTTTTCCAGTAATTTGCACGTCTCTTTTTTGGTGGGATTGGTTAGTAAATCCTTAGTTATTTTGATGGTGTCATGTTTGCTTCATTCTTTGTTATTCATGTAGGCTTGCATTTCTGTCTGCATTTGAAGGAGCTAACTCCTCTTTCACTCTTTATAGAATAGATTTGACAAATTAAAATTTTCTTCTAATAGGTCTGAAGGTTGATGAGATTACCTCTGGGCTCATGATTGAGTGGCACTGGATGCAGGTCTCGTGCTTGATACTGGGTCTACAGTGGAAACTGTAGTTGGCAGGGTTGTTACCAGAGGCTCTAGTTGGTGTGGGTCCCATTTGGTTTCTAGGCAGACTGAACTGTCTCCAGGACCTTGATCTTTGGGTCTGGATCTGGGATGATGAAGGTCTGCTTCAGGATTCACAGATTGCAGGTCTTTTTCCACATGCAGTGATGGATATGGCTTCCACTGGGTCTCTGGCAGGACTCCCATTGGATAACTAAATGAGTACCTGTCCTGGCCATACTATACAAGTTGGTGGCTGAGATGGGCTTAAACTGAGACATAAGATTGTTTCAGGATATACAACCAAGGCTGAGATCGTTAGCCCTATCTCTGGGGTCACAAATAGGTATGTAGACAGTGGTTTTCTGGGTGAGCAAGCCTGCTTTCAGACTGCAGTTTAAAAAGGTGGGGGCCAATTTATAGGGCCATTTAAAGATCCACAATGGGACAGAGGTGAGGGATTCAGCCTGAATGGGCACTGTGGGACATGCCTTCTTGTGAGTGCTCAAGCAGGCCAAGCTTCTCTCAGTGTGAAGACAAAAGGGGTCTGGACCTAAATCCAGTGCCATTTGAGGATCCACTGTGGAATGGAGGTTGGGAAAACCTGTTAGGGAAACAGACAGGCATGTCTTCTGGTGGGATTCCAGCTGGGCAGAATTGCTTCAAGATCACAGCTGGGAGGGACTGAAACCAATCTTCAGGGCTATTTTTAAATCTGCTGTGGAACTGATGTTGGCAAGCCTGACCCAGTGGCAGTGGGGGGTGAGAACCCCAACAGATCCCTATGTGGTCAGGATTGCTCATAGACTGCATCTGAGAGGGGCTAGAGCTGAGATTCAGGGCCCAGTTATGGTCTTCTATGGGATGAAGGCCAGCAAGACTGTCCAAGTGCATCTCTAGCAGTTCCTTGGATGGTGGAATAACTTCAGGGCTGTGACAGAGGGGCTGGTGCCTAGAAAGGGTCCCTTCGGGATCTGTTGTGGGATGGAGGTTGTCAAGCCCATTAGCATTGATGGGCTAGTCATCCTGTGCCACTGGGATTATTCCCAGGCTGCAGCTAAGCAGGGCTACAATCAAGATTCAGGGCCCCTTCAGGACCTGCTGTGGGATGGAGGCTGACAGTCTTTAGTGGCACAGATGGATGAGTCTACCAGCAGTTCTTATAATGGATGGGATTCCTCCCAGGCTATGGCAGAGAGGGGCTAGAGCTGAGATAGGGCCCCTTCATGATCTGCTGTGGGACAGAAGCTGCAAGCCTGTCCTGGTGGTATAGATGAGTGAGTCTCTCTCTAGGTCCCTGTGTGAGAAGTACTAGGCTAGAACTACAGCTAAAGGGGGCTGGAGCCAAAAGCTATTACAGGATAGCTTTTGGGTTCACGGACAAAACTGATGACAAGAAGCAGATGGGTCTATCTGTGACGCACTAATGTGCATGATTCCTCCCAGCCCTTTGGTAGATGCTTTTGGAAGCAGGCTCAAGGACAAACGGAGCTGTAACTAAACCCTTTGGAAAATGGGGTTATTTATGGGTCTGAAGCTGGGTCCACAATTACTGGGTCTGCTACCTAGGTGCAGGTCTGTACTCTCAAAACAATAATTCTAGATGTTGGGCTCCACTGGGGTTTCACAACCTCATACCCCAATCCAAGGGCTCCCACAAATAAATTTTTGATCATGAATGGGTGCAGAATTATTTTTTTTGTGGAGTAATACAACTGGGTGACCACCTATTCTGCCATCTTATCTCATCCCCTAGATATCTGTTTTAATTGCTTCCTCTTTACCCTGTTGGTGAGGGAAGGATTTCATACCTCAAGAGATACCTATGGAGACAGCAAAACACAGAGACCCTACATTGGACAGATGAGATTGATGCATATTTATTAATCACATACACTTTCAGCCCAGAGGAGGGAGATACCACACACCATGCTGAGCCACATAGGGGTTGCATTTGGGAAAAAAAAAAGTGAACAACCATGAGTATGGGATGCAGGTTTGGTAATACCAAGAGGGCAGGGTACTCGTTGATACTCAGGAGGATGTGATTGGCTTGTTTGAATAGCTCCACAGGCTGGCATGGAACTGAAACTTACTTTTCAGTGATGAGGAAAAACTTGACCTGATCTATTTGATAAGGCAGGTTCTTTGGCTAGGAAACCTTATTTATAGGAGCAGAGTAGGGAAGAATGTTTCCTGTAGGGCTATGTATGCCCCTTTCAGATGCCCTCAGCTATCACAGAAGCCAATAATATTGGGCCTTAATCTTAGGACTTGCACCATTGTATATTAATGAATCTTAGCTATAGGAAGGGAAGGAAAGATATGAGAATAAAGCTATAATTGGTTTCTTAAAAGTTGCACTCATTTTAGACAAGAGACAGGATTTCTGGTATTTTGGGGTGGCATAGTGACCTTGCCTTTGTCTGTACTTAGACAAAATTATTAAGTGACCCTACTTTGTCTCATTTTATCATGGTCTCAAAGTAGCCTGAAGTTGGTACTATTTCCAATAGGGGAATAAAACAGCATATCTCTGAAAGCTGGGCCAACTCCCAAATCTCAGAGGCTGCTATTTTGTTTTTCTTTTTGCAGCTAAAAGGGCCCGTTGGTGCTGGGAAACTAAATTAGATGGGTTGGTCAAGGAAAGTCTTCTGAAAGAGGGATATCAAAGCTCAGCTTTTATCACTAATAAGGAGCCATACACATAGAGAAGAACTGAGGAGAGTAGAGACAGGAGAGGAAGGGAGACAACCTGTGGGAGAGCACTCCTGTCTGAGGGAAACAGCAAAGATGAGCAATGAAACATTTCATCACACCCAAGAGGTGTGAGAAAAACCATCGAGAGCATGGATCTTTGCTTCAGTGCTCTCTAGGGGTTGGATACGGAGAAAGTACCAGGATCTCAGAACATGGGAAGTAAACTTTTGGAAAGCATCAAAGTGATCCTGATACAGTGGTCCTCCAAGACAGATTGTCCCTCACTGCCTGTATCCTTCCCTCACAGATTTAGTTCAATTATACAGACCTTATATGAAAATCCCAATACTAATTGATGCTTTAATATGACCCTGTATAACATACAACAAAATTGCTTGTCCAGGAATGTTTTACCAACATCCAGGGAGATAGATGTGGTTGTTAGCTAGTGAATGTGCTGTCAGTGGCAGAAGATCAATTATCCTATATATAATTTTGTTTTTTCTCTGGAAACTAGACTGTAGTGATTTTTCTAGACCATCTAACATATATTTGAGCAGGGTCTGCATTTCCATTTAATAGGGAAGCATTCCTAGGATATGAGTTTTATCATTCCAACCATCTTCATGTCCAGTTCATGCATTTGAACACTATTACAATAGTTGGTTTGAAGACAGCATTGCTACCAACTGGGAATTGAATATACCAACACAGGAAAATATTAATGATGATAAACAGCTCAGACAGCAGAGAATAGTGGTTACAAGCATGGACTCTGAAGCCAGACAGCCTAGGTTCAAATGACAACACTACCACTTTCTAGTTGTATCCCTGTTAGGTATGTTACTTAGCTTACATGCCTCAATTTTCTCACCAACAAATTGGGATAATACTAGTACCTACCTCAAAGGTTTATTGGGGAGAGTACAATATATAGTAATTTCTTAGACCTGACACAGGATAACACTATGTAAGACCTATCTTTGTAATGATGATTACAACTATGTATTGGAAAAGAAAAAAAAAGGTAATTAATACAGTATTCCTATAGTTGATGAGTTAATTATGTACTAACCAGTATATGTAAATGTTCACAGATCTTATTGAGGAATAATTCCTATCACATACGGTTCTATACAGGGCCTCTCCTCTTCCTACAATGTCAGTCACATAATCAGTTTTTAGCAAAATCTGAAACTATGCATTTAATTTAAAATATTTTTTTCCTTTCTGCCTGATATGTCTGATTCATTCAAGCCTACGGTAGATAACAGTTTTAATATATTCTGTTACTGAGCTTTTTGGACTTTGCCTAAAGAATACACTAAGAGTCTCAGATCTTTAATTGAGTCAACCGTATTTAGTACCACTGAAATAAGTGTGAAAACAGCTTGATCACGCAAAGCTGGACATGAAGAAAACACCTGCCTGGCGTTAATAAGATACATGAATTTCAGACAACAGAAAACCAAAGAAAATTACCACTTTGTCTATCTTGGTAAAATACCAACAGAGTTCTCATTATTTTCGTAACATTCAGAAGTTTATTTGAATTTCTACGAAATGTGAACAGAAAAAATCATATGGATTATGGGCTCATGGAGGGTGAAGGTTTTTAAAATATTGCTGAATTTTTATCCATACTATCAGATTTATTAAGACAAAGTAAAAGAAAAAATAAGGAAACAATATTTGTTTTGTTCTGGATATTCATTAGAACAAACCAGAGTGATGTGAGAATGAATTTCAAGTATCTTAATAGGCCTAGATGTATTGGGCATTAGTGTAAACACATGTACCCACTTCTCTTAAGGTTCAGGGTCTCAATAGAAATATGTTGAAAGTTCCTATCAATTGGCACTTTTATGCATAAGAGAAAATCTTTTACTTTCACAAACCTACTTTAGTTGTTTAAGAAAAGGAAAAATCTTAGTAATAATAATACAACAGTCATTAAAGGAATAACTTAGTGCAGATACCATCTTCTGATAATCACCCCTCAGAGTCTTGATTCTAGGCTGTGACATTATCAGAGTTTGCATTGGTCACCAAACAGCTTTGACATGGTATTACCTAAATCATTGCATTATTACAAGCAGAACTGAAAAACTACAACTTCTTGTTTTCAGTGAAGTAAGGAAATTCATCCTCCAACAGGTTGAGAGCATCATTAAGAAAAAAAAAAAAGATTATTCTTGTGTTTGTTGCCAAATTTATGCAAGATTTATAAAACTCCAATATCATATGCACTGAATTTTCAGTGGTTTTTGTTGCTTGCTTCTTTGCTTGTTTGTTTAACATATACAGAATAAATTATCTTGTTAGACTGATTTCTATTTCTAATGGACATGTGTACACATAATTTTTTGGAAGCAAAGTTATGCCTTGTTCCCCTCCCGCCTTGTTATTTATTTTGCCTAAAAAATCTTAGTACCTACACGAAAAGGTAGTTTTTATTCATGCATAGTCAGCATTTAGTTGACCGTGATAAATTGTCAAAAGAAAAGGATAATTGAAATCTATTGTACTGCAAAATCTAATTCAATATTCTATGCTTAAACTTATATTGTGTCTTACAGTTGGCCATAAGCGCTAATAGACCAACTGAAGATATTTTAATTTTAATTTCTTTCATCCTTCCAAAGATTTTGATAACTTAAAACATTGTATGAATAGTACTTTACAGTTTGTAAGCACTTTGATATAAATTGTCACTTTTGATCTTCCCAATATCCTTATGGGAATGAGAGGTTATAGGATTATGAAAGATTTTATTATTCTCACTTTATATATTAATAAATTGGGAATCAATCATCATGTTCTTAAGGAAATGCAGGTAATCAGCTCCAGAAAAATTAAAAGTCTAGAATTTCAAAGTTTGTTGAATGTATTGCATTGCACTGAGAAAACCCATTACTTTTTATCCACAATAACTCCTCCTGTCTCCTTGCTGCCCTGTGTCCATGTCATTCTCTCTACTGTTTCTGGAACTTTGAATGTTTTTCTTCACTTCCCTTACTCCTTTTATGCACCCTGTCTTGAATGTCCCTGCTTCTCTAAATACCTAAATCCTGCTCATCTCTCAAGGTCTAGCATAAGTTTCATCCCCTCCAGGAAGCCTTCCAGCCCCCACTGTTTTTACTTAACAAATATAGCATTTATGGGAATTTATTAAGTTCTTAAGTGTTTAATTTATGTTCATCTAAATTCTCCTACCAGATTATAAGCACCTGAGAACAGAGACCAAGTCTTATACTTCTTTGAAACTCACAACATTCTAGCACTGGATATAGATATAATAAATGCTTGCTAGATATTTGGTTATTATTTAATTACCCAATGGAGACAATGCTGGAACATATCTCATCTTCCTTATCTGCATTTCCATCCATGTGGCTTGTAATTTAGCCTGTATAATCACTTACTATGGTAGAGTTCAGTATGGGTTTTTTCAATACATTCATACATCGATTGACCCTAACATTAATTTCTAACTGTCAATGACGCCCAGTCATATGACCTAGGGGATCAAATTAACTACACATGCCTGATGGATTCCCTGAATAGAGTAAACATTTGGGCCATATATCAGCATTGAGAACAGGAACAGGAGACGTTATGCTGTGATTGCATTTCTATAGAATTACATTAGCATTACCCATTCTGCTAGTCATAATTTCTCAGCAGATCAGGAATATCTATCAATAGTATTTCCTGTGATATAGCACATGAAAATGCATTCCATTATTCATTAGAAGTGTTGCTGATCAGCATATTATCCTTATAAACTTACTTTTTAAGAAAGAAATGTTTGTGAAACTAACATACTTAAGAGTCATTATGTGAAAAAAGGATGTCACTGTATGACAGTTTGACTCTTCTGAAATGTAAGTGTTTGGTTTAATCAAATAACTGCTTTTGTTCATATTTTAAGGTGAATTTGGAGAAGTCTGTAGTGGACGTTTGAAGACACCAGGGAAAAGAGAGATCCCAGTTGCCATTAAAACTTTGAAAGGTGGCCACATGGATCGGCAAAGAAGAGATTTTCTAAGAGAAGCTAGTATCATGGGCCAGTTTGACCATCCAAACATCATTCGCCTAGAAGGTGTTGTCACAAAAAGTAAGTTACTGAGTTTCTTCATTACTTCTTTCACACACCTATCTCAGTTTTTTTTTAAGAAAAGGAAAAATCTTCATGATAATACCACAGATATTAAAGGAATAACTTAGTTTGGATATCAGCACCCCCTCAGAGTCTTGATCCTAGGCTGTGACATTATCAGAGTTTGCATTGGTCACCAAACAGCTTTGACATGGTATTACCTGCAAATCATTCCTAACGTAACTTGAAGTAATGAATCAAGAGTAAAGGGTTATGTGTTTTTGTTTTGTTTTGTTTTGTTTTTTGAAATGTCAATAGTAACAGAACAAACACTTTCAGTGTTTTGGGTCATTAAGGTAAAATATTTCTGTTTAGAAATAAATGTCATATACAAATATAAAATGCTTTACTTGGAGTAAAACTTATAAACAAAAATTCTGCATGGAACCTATATAAATGACATTAGAAGTAAGTTATTATAATTTATATAAAATGAAAAAAGTTTACAATTCCTCAAGTAAAAATTCTTCTTTCACAGAAATAATGGAACAAAGTTCACTCCTTTGAAAAAGAAATGTTTTCAAAAATCCAAAATTAGCAATATACTCTAAGAAATAGATTGCTATATATTCACTTTCATTTGAATAATGATAGGGCATAAAATATGACAATATTTCTCATTATTCACTAAAAATTATTACATATGAAATCCAATACAGATTTGGCCTTTTAAAAATAACTTCAATCCCTGAGAGAGGCATTTTTCTTTCATAAGAATAACATTTATTTTAAAATCTTTTAAATAAAATTGAAACTTTATGTCATATTTGGAAGCAGGAAAGTATAAAAGCTTACTAAAGAGATGCAATTGACTCTGTGTCTGAAACTCCTAAGTCCTTCTCACAAAGCATTGTCCAACATGCTACCCAAAATGAATAGATTACTGGCAGCTATGAAAGTTTGGAAGACAGAAAAGAATGCTTCTGATGACAGATGTTGCAGTGGACTATTACTTTAGTGGCCTTAATGGGGCCTTTCAGTGTTCATGTCGTTGTATAGTTTTTTCCCATATTGATTCTGGGCTTTTCTATGTAACAAACCTTGGCCAATGGGACATTAGCAAGTGTGATGCAAGTGAAGGCATCTTACATGTTTGTACGTTGGAGCTTGTCCTCTTGCAACACTCTTTCCTGGAACAAGTCTCTATGCCTAATGAAGGCAATCCATAAGATGAGGCCACATGCAGAACTGCAAAGAAGAGAACTGAGGTGGTTCAGCCAATATCCACATCTGAACTCCAAGCAGAATGTCAGCACTGAATGCAGCCTTGTGAGTGAACCATCTCAGATGTTACAACTCCACCACCACTGCTATTAGATAGCTGTAGCTGTGGTTGACATCTTGTACAGGAAAGGAACCATGCATCTCCATCCCATCAACCCATAAATCATAAAAGATGATTAAATGGTCGTTGTTTTAAGCCACTAAGTTTCAGACGGTTTGTTGCACAGCAATAGATAACCAAACAGAAGGACCCCAGTTAGACTTCTGCTCCTGCCACTTAAGAATTATGCAGCTATGGGTAAATTATTTAACATCTCTATCCTTTACTTCCATATCTGTAAAATGGGACAGGAATGTTGTAAGAATTAAATTTGTCAATGTTTAATACATTTAGCACCCTTTGTGCGTCACTGTAAACTACATTAAATGATATTCTTTATTGGGACTATATGTGCTAGCACTTTATACATATATATTACCATTTCATTCTCACAGCAACCCTAATTGATATCATTATCTACATTTTATGGATGAGAAACGAAGGCCCACGCAGGTTAACTAACCCACATAAGGACCTTTAACCTACAGTATGTGGCATGACTGGTGTTGAAAATGAAGTCTGTCTCACTTTAAAACCCAGCCTTTTTTTTTTTTTTTTTGCTTTTGCTATATTCCTTTGAATGAGTTTTATACTTTAATTATCTTATTTGAATTGAACAACATTAAATAAATAACAGTCTGAATTAAATAACATAATACTGCCTTTCAAAATAGGAAAAAAAATATTAGGGTAGAGTGATGTTAATTGCTCCTAAAATATAAAATTTGGAAAGAGCCAGCTATGCCATAATACCTGGTAAAGATTATGACCTAAAAGAGAGAAACAGAGAGACAGAGAGAAGAAATAGATGTTAATTATTGCTTTCGTGTTTTCTGACTTCCTTGTTATTAATTTAACATGAACATTTCAAGTTATTCCTTCTGTATTATGTATCTCTGGCAGGCAAAAGATAATTTTCAAGTTGGGTTATGAACCTTTGCAGAGCATTTTAAATCACAATCTAGGCATGATGTTGAGGTCCTCTGATGTGTGTTTATGCATGAAACATGTAGAAATGAGCATCCAACAATAAATTAAAAGGTTTAAAAAGTGTCATATCTTTATTTTCTTACTTTAATAAATCAAATTATGCCTTTTTCCTATATTCCTATGTGCTTTATTCACATATTCTTATATGTGAATTACACATCTATCCTTTCTCAATCACAGACACACACACACACACACACGCACACACACATGAAAAGGAAAAAAAGATGTATATCCCTGTGAAATAGTGGGAATCATTTATCCTACATCAACTAAATATGTTTAATAAGATATTCTGTGGTACTTGCCTGCCAGTTTGAAATAGTTTATTTCACATAAGCATCCAACATAGTGATTGCTTTACAACTCTAAGAATCTCATCTAGAAATGAGACCAGTGACCTCTACTTAGCCACATTTATATGATCTACAAGTCAAGGTTTCTGTTCCATTTCTTAAAAAAAAAGAAATAAAATAAAAATCTCAAATCTGTTGTAGGAAAACAGATTGAGAAAGCATAGATTCAGTATACTGTTGAGTGGCAATCACCATTATAGCATTGACTTGTTAGAGTGAGCCCCATATAGGGTGGTGTGGAGCTACCAAGGTGGGTTGTAGAGATGGATAAGGGAATAATCCTCATAAAGATAAATGGGCAGGTTTATATTGTTATCATCTTGACTCAAGTGCTATGGGACTGTTAGAAGAAAGCCAATAAATAAATGAGTGCCTCATTCCCATAAATTCATGGTAATTATTCCAAGATTACCCTTAAGTAGCTAAGAGATAGCTAGCAATTAATGCTCCCAAAGGACTACCCATTGCATAAAAGATAATACTGATGAAGATAAAGATGCAGTATAGGCTTATAAGGGCATGTTTGTAGAGAATCCTGGGATTCTGAGAAATAAATTCATAGACTCTCAGTTGAAAGTAATTCAAAATCTAGATCAAAATCTTCATCAGATTCTTTTACAAATTCTTAATATGCATATTTTTTTATCTCGTATAGGATTTGTCTCTGATAGACAAGTGTTATAAAGTTCTTGGGAACACTTTGGCTCTCTTTCATATTTGGACATTATTTTAAACTTAAAAGTTAAATGATTAAAAGCTGTATTATCCAAAAAAATGTGTTTGATAAGAGTTGAACCTATTTGTTTGATATGCATCACAATTTCATTAACCTGTTAAGATACAAATGATATAAAAAGAGATTAATTGACATATAACCATATGCTTAGTACATACTTTTTCTCCAAGAAGCAAATAGAAGCCATAAGTTAGAGGACAGACTTGTAGCCATTAATAGCACAGATTATAGCAATTTGTAACAGATAACATATACACCGGTGTCATTAACTGTATAACCAACAGAGAAAGAGCTATGGCTCTACAAAAAGGCAAGAACTGTGGTTTAATGATGAAGAAATACTGTGCAGTAACCACACTTCAGAATACTGGGCCCTGCAGTTTGAATTTATGATGTTGGAAGAACCAAAAGAAGAAAAAATGAAGTGCCTACCTCCCAGCTTAGAAAGCAACAACTAAATTTAGATATGCCAACTGTATCTAAAATAAATCCTAAATCCAGTAAAGAGCAATAGAAACCAATCAGGGTAGCAAACAAATTCCCAAACATGATTTCATTTCATAAAAATACTCCCTAAATATTCAATGAGACAGTATTGAAGTTATAACAGAAAGTGCTTCACTTGCTCAAAACCCCTTTAATACTCAAGAATATTGTGGGTTCCTTCTGGAGAGGCATGGTGGGTCCACATGAGATCTGGGTAAGAGAGTAGATTCAAGCCAGCCAAATACATTTTAGTACTTGCACAAAAACTGCTTCTCTGGTTCCAGAATTTTGTTCTGCTTGTTAAGTAATAGGCATTCCCCAAAATTTCTGCTACTGTATTACTGCATTAGCTATGACATCTGCTGCTCTACCTGGTTATATTTGGGCCAGTCCCATAACCACTTTGGGCCTTAATTTTCACCACCACACACAAAAAAATGAAAAGTGCAAATTAGACTAGAAAACATTAAAGGTCACATTTACCTTTAATATTTTGTGATTCCATTTTGTTTTTAAAAGAAGAGTCATGAGATGTTGGTGAGGAAAATTTGTGCCAGTGATAACTTACCACTCAACCTCCAACTTTATTATAACTTCAGGTACATATTGATGACCCAATAAGAAAATAGAAAAGTTCAGGAAGAAACAAGCAAAGAAAAAAACAGTGCCTTCGATAAAGTTTTCAACTTATAACTTGTAAAGTAGAAAAGTTATAGGTAAAATTTTTCTGTAAGTAAAATCAAGGTTGGGATATGTATAATATACATTGTATGGGGTAAAATATTCTGTATGTCTGATTTTACTGATATACATTAGATTTTTTTTACCCCTGAGGTTCAGCTCCTAATTAAGGTAGGTTAAGAGTCTATTGGTTTTTGTTCTTCCCCCAAACCCAAGAAACATTTAGTGAGTATGACCAGGTATTAGGCCCTATTGCTGATTAAAACCTAGTGATAGAGAAAATGAGGCTCAGTGCTCTTGAGAAGCTCATTTGTTGGTGCCAGTCCACTGGGAGCAACAAATAAGTGTGTCATTATTTCCCTATGTGGTGTGGCGTGTGCTGTTTTGGTTATAATTATTCAATAATTTTTAAATTTATTCATTTAGCAAATATTTAGTGTCCATTTTTCTAGTCACCTTTTGTCTGTTTGTTTGTTTGAGACAGAGTTTCACTCTGTCACCCAGGTTGGAGTGCAGTGGCACGATCTTGACTCACTGCAACCTCCACCTCCCAGGTTCAAGCGATGATCCTGCCTCAACCTCCCAAGTAGCTGGGATCACAGGTGTACCCCACCAAGTCCAGCTAATTTTTGTATATTTAGTAGAGACGGGGTTTCACCATGTTGGCCAGGCTAGTCTCGAACTCCCAACCTCAAGTGATCCGCCCACCTCAGCCTCCCAAAGTGCTGGGATTACAGGCATGAGCCACAGCACCTGGCCTCTAGTCACTGTTAATACAGTAATGAAAAAAGACAGAACTAACTGCTAGAGGAGACAAAAAGAAATCTAAATATTTAAATGTAACTTTAGGTAAAGAACAAAAACCTGAATGCAGGGAGGGAGCAAACCATTCCTAGGTGTGATAGAAGAGCATTCTAGAGAGAGGGAACCACTAGTTCCATACTTTTGTTTTAAGAAAGAATTTGGCATGTTAGAGGAGAACCTAATAAGCAAAGTAATAATAGTGTGGATTACATAGTGAAAGGAGAAACTAGGGGCAGACAAAATATACGGAGGCTAGTGTAGTAATCCAAGCAAAAAATAAGGAGAAAAGAGAGTAAAAAAGTCAAGAGAAAAAGAAAGGGATAGATTCTAGATCTGTTTCCTAGGTGAAATTAAGACACTTTAGTGACTGCTTGATTGTATAGGGGGAATTAGGACGATGGGACAGTTTCAAATGACTACCAAGTGAATGGTTCCCATAAGTAAAAAGATGGAGAGGGAATTCTGGAGAAATAACAGATCTAGAGGGAAAATAATGAATTCTTATTTGGACATGCTAAGTTTTAGGTGTCGGGGACATTTAGTTAAAGACTTCCAGAATGTCCCTGGAGCCTGAGTGGGCTGCAGGTTCAAAATAAGGAGAACTCGATAGATGGCTGATGGTTGGTAGTTGAAATCATAGGGAGGATGAGATTACCCAGAAGATTGAGGAGAACTAGCATTAAGAGGCCAACTGAGGAAGAGAAGTGTATGAAAAAGACAGAGGAGCCACCTGAAAAGCAAAGGACAGGTTTCTAAGAGTGATAGGTCAATAGAATAAAATGAGCTGAGAAACCAACTTAGATGGATTGAGAAGCGTCCATTGGATAGGGCAGAGGGCACAGCTCATGGAGCATATCATGGGAGTGGAGGCCAGATGGAAATGGATTTCGAGTGAGATATGTGCACACTGCAATCAGATTCAAAGTTGTTAAAATGCAAAGTAGATTGTGTTGATTCCTTACTTAAATTCCAAATGTTCAGCATTTTTCAGTTAATCATTCATCTAAGTAATATTTATGAACTGCCTAGCTACTACATACTGAACACTTACTTTCTTTCTTTCTTTCTTTCTTTCTTTCTTTCTTTCTTTCTTTCTTTCTTTCTTTCTCCTTCCTTCCTTCCTTCCTTCCTTCCTTCCTTCCTTCCTTCCTTCCTTCCTTCCTTCTTTCTTTCTTTCTTTCTTTCTTTTTTGAGACACAGCCTCCCTCTGTTACCTAGGCTCGAGTGCAGTGGCAAGATCTGGGCTCACTGCAACCTCTGCCTCCCTGGTTCAAGCGATTCTCCTGCTGCAGCCTCCTGAGTAGCTGGGACTACAGGCACATACCACCATGCCCAGCTAATTTTTGTATTTTTCGTAGAGATGGGGTTTCGCTATGTTGGCCAGACTGGTCTCAAACTCCTGACCTCAAATGACCCACCTGTCTTGGCCACCCAAAGTGCCAGGATTACAGGCATGAGCCACCACACCTGCCATTCTGTTTCTAAGCATTAGGTGTTCAGTAGTGAATAAGAAAGCCAAAGTGCCTGTCATCCTGGGTCAGGTCCCTGAGTCTACCTCCTCTGGTTTCATCGTTCACCATTCTTCTTGAATCCTAGATTGAATTCATGATGAATGACAGGAGTGTCTCCAAACTTGCTCCTCATTTCTCCCAGATTTCTCTTCTTTTTCTAAATCTCCAAGGAGCTGGAAGGCAATGTCCCAGGCTGATCCTAAATGGGTGCAAAAGTAAATAACTCTGATATGAAAAGGATTGTGGTATCTATAACACTCAGCTTCCTTTTAAGACTGGAGTTAGCAGTCTTCCTTTATTTCAATGATGTGAGAAGCAAGATGATTTGCTGAGGTGGACAGCAGGACTGAGGACTGAGATGCTTGTGAATGTTTGAAGTAGCTCCCGTGAAGAATGTGAAAGAAAGCTGACCAGGAAATAGCAGAAAGATTGAGGACATCACTGAGGATTCAGGAACCTGGAGATCATGACAGAAGCTGCTGCCCCAAAAAGCACTGTTATTAATTAGGGAAAGAGTTATAGGATGAAGATGAGAAGAGATTAAATCCAAGGGAAAAGGGAAAACTGGGAGGCAGCAGACAGAGAAGAAATGGTGATTTTCTGTATTTTCTCTGTTCTTCTACCAACCTTAGTACTTTTTGCTGTTGTTCAAAAAATGAATGGTGATTTACTGTGTTTTCTCTCTTCTACCAACCTTAATACTTTTTGCTGTTGTTCAAGAAAATAAATTTTTCTTGTGCAACTTCTAGAGGCTTGATGGATTCTCAGGACATTTACTGGGAACTATTTGCCATTTGGAATTATAATGTACACATATTGATAAACAGAAAATGAACTAAGTGTGACTGTAACAGTGACAAGACGACATAGCCTGATGGCCCTGTGTATCATACTCTGTTCAAGCAGGACTAGGGATAATTGGAATCGCCGGCTTATTTTCTCTCTTCCAGAGCACACTTCCCTTCTTATAAGAAAAGAACAAACTCTTTCTGTATGCAGGAATAATTTATTGGTTGTCCTTCTAGTGTTTAAATATCTGGGTTTTCTCAAGGTCATTAATTCAAATCACCTCCCTAGAATTACCTCTGACCTATTCTCTAGTTCAGTGGTTTTCTCCTGCCCCTAAACTATGCTGCTAATTGTCGGGTAGACTGCACTGTGTAGTAACAGCTGTAAAAAAATCTAGTAACAAGTTTCTCAGTGTGAAGGTATCATTGTAAACTATAAGAGCCAAAAAGAAAAGAGAATATAAATGCACTTTTATGCATACATAATGTTTCCTTTTATACTGCTAAATAAAATTGAATAAAGCCATCTAAGGATGAAATCTTATTGACTTTCAAAGAATAAAAAATTTCTCCCAAATCATTCATGATATGATTGTGCTAGATAGTGTGATAAATCCAAATTGGGAAGGGCTGTAGATAAACCCATATTACAGGCATGAATTTGCATCCAGGAATTCAGGAGAGTAAGAACCAACCTGCCAGGCTGCAGGATAAGGCAATCAATCATCACTGAGAAATCTTCACCAAGTTTCTAATGGTCTTATGTGGGGCTGGATAAAAACTGGTAAAAATCTTCATCACTGAAAATTTAATAGACCCCCTTTTAATGCAATTTCTAGTTAAAAAAATCCATGAAATTAACAAATGAAAATCTGGTAAGGTCCTCATTTAATCCAATGATGAAATTTTAATGCTAGTTTTGTTGTGATTGCTGCTGCTGTTGTCAGAATGTGTTACCATGCCATTTTTCAAATTTTCATTTTGGTATAATTTCAGTCTTACAGAAAAAGTTGTGAAAATCTTATAGTTCCTGTATAACCTTCACTAAGTCTCCCTTGTAATTTTAGTGTTTTGCATAACCATCAGATTATTTTCAAAACCAATGAATAAATATTAGTACAGTAGTATTAATTAGGTTGGTGCAAAAGTCATCACGGCTTTGCCACTAAAACTGCAAAGACTTTTGCATCAACCTAATGCTAAACTATAGACTTTCATTCAGGTTTTGTCAGGTTTTTCACTAATGTCCTTTTCACTGCTCCAGGATCCAGTCCAGGATCCCACACTGAATTTTGTTATCACGTCTCATTAGTATTTTCAAATCTGTGACAATTCTTCAACCTTTCCTTGTCTTTTATGACCTTGAAACCTTTCATGTGCACTAATCAGTTATTTTGTAGACTGTCCCTCAGTTTGGGTGTGTCTTGTTTTCTAATGATTAGATTATGGTTATGCATTTTTGGCAGAGACATCACAGAAATTCTACACCGTTCTCAGTGCACTGTATCGGGGGCACATGATGCCTACATGCTTTATTCGTGAGGATGTTAGCATGGAACACTTGGTTAAGAGAGTATCTTCTAGATTACTACACTATAAAGTTATCTTTCCCTTTTTGTAAAAAATATATATTTCGGGGAGGGATAATTTAGGCTTTGCAAATATCCTATTTCTTCTCAAACTTTTGTGCACTAATTTTGTCATCCATCCATGATTTTCTTTTGTATTCTAATGTTGATTTTCCTATTTCTCTCTTGCCTTCTGTATTTGTCAATTAGAATTCTTCTCTACAGAAGAGCTGTATTTCAGATTGTTCTATAAATGGAATTATGCAATATGTAGCCTTTGGATTTGGCTTCATTCTCTTAGCAGAATGCATGTGAAATTCATCCATATTTTTTGTTGTTGTGTAATATTCCTTTGTACACTAGCACCCTAGTTGGTTTTTGTATCCAGTGGTTGAAGTACACCTGGGATGTTCCCAGTTTGGGTGATTATTGATAAAACTTGTATAAACAATCATGTACAGGTTTTTATGTAAATATATACAATCATGCACCCCATAACTATTTTATGTCAATGGCAGATTGCATATATGATGGTGAAGCCATCGGATTATAATGGAGCTGGAAAACCCCTATCACCCAGTGACGTCCTAGCCATCCTCATATAGTGCAAAGCATTACTCACTTGTTGGTGATGATGCTGGCATAAACAAACATACTGCACTGCTAGGCATGTAAAAGTCTAGCATATACAATTATGCACTGTACATAATGCTTGATAATAAATGACTATGTTACTGGTTTGTGTATTAACTAGCTATACATTTTATCATTAATTTCAGAGTGTACTCCTATTTATTAAAAACGTTTTCTATAAAACACTCTGTAGTTTATGCCAGCAGCAGCCTCATGCATCATGTGTTTACTGCCTCTTGTTTACATCATATTCTCTTGTGCTTGATTTGATCTTGTGTGGTTTTGTTCATCATGGCCCCTAAATGTGCAAAATCCACTGCTAATGTTGCCAGGAAGAGGCTACATTAAGTAATTGACCTGCAAACACTAAAGGTGATTAAAGATGAGAAAACTGGAAAATCACTGATAATTGTTGCTCATCAGTCAGGCATGTCCCATTCCACCATAGCTATGATCTTGAAGAATAAGAACAAAATGTCAGAATCTGTTAAAGGATCTGCTTCATCGAAGGCAGTAAGACTAACAAAACTTGAAGAAGGGCCTATATCAGATGTGAAGAAACTTCTAATGACTCTGGATTGAACACCAGACACAGAAATGTAGCTCTCTCAGCACCCTGATGATCTTGGCCAAAGCAAAAAGTTTGTTTACAATGTTGAAATAAAAGGCTGGTGGGCATGGTGGCACACACCTGTAGTCCCAGCTACTCAGGAGGCTGAGGCAGGAGAATCACTCGAACTCAGGAGGCAGAGGTTGCAGTGAGCCGAGAATCATGCCACTGCACTCCAGGCTGGGTGACAGGGCGAGACTCTGTCTCCAAAATAATAAAATAAAATAAAATAAAATAAAGTCTGGACCCATCTATGTTGAATTTCCTGCTAGCTCTGGGGGCTTAAAAATTCAATAATCATTATTCATTACATATGTGAAAATGAGAGAGTGGTGAGTCTGTGAGTGTTCGTGTAAAAGCAGCTGAAGAATTTTTGAAAACTCTAGAGAAGCTGATTGTGAAGGAAAATTATTTGCCGAAGCAAATCTCCCGTATGGATGAAACCTCTCTATTCTGGAAACAGATACCAGAAAGGACTTTCATCTGTAGGAGGCCAAGTCAATTCTAGGTTTCAAGGCTTTTAAGGGCAGGATAACAGTCTTGCTGGGGGGAAATGTTGCAGGCTAAAAATCAAAACCTTTTATGATCTGTCACAGTGAGAACCCTAAAGCCTTGAGCATATCAGTAAGCACAGACATCCATTTTACTACAGGGACAATAAGAATATGTGGATGACCCAGTTCTGCTTCCAAGATGCCCTCCTGAATTGCTATTCCAGCAAAATGGAGAAATGCTGTGTGGAAAAAAAAATGTGCCTTTCAAGATGTTGCTTATTGTCGATAATGCACCTGCACATCCTTTTTTTTATTTGTGATCTTCATCCCCATATTAAAGTGGTGTCTCTTCCTCCAAACACCAAATCTTTAATCCAACTAATGAATCAAGGAGTTAATAGCTTTTAAGGCCTACTACCTAAGAAGGATCTTTGTTCAGGCTATTGCAGCAACCAAGGAAAACACTGGGAAGACACTGATGCAATTCTGGAAGAGTTAAAACATCCCTGACTGCATCGAGAGCCTTGCTTGGGCTTGGGATGACGTCACCAAGAAGTATATGAATGGTACCAGGAAGAAGACACTCAAGAATAGAGGGGGAAATCCTGTGTGATATTAAGATGGGGTATATTAAGATGGTGAGACCATGATCTGTTGAGGACTGACTTTATTTTATTTATTTTGTTCCCTACCATATTGCTGAACACACATTAAGCAGTAAGTACATATAGATGAAGAAATGTGTCAATAAAAGACAAAAGTGAAGGAAAGGAGAGGGAAAGAGTGAAAAGAAAGGAAAGAAATAAGAAAGGAAAGGAAAGAAGGAACCTAATTTTTCGAGGACTTCAAGCTCAATTCTAAATTTTAACACTTTCTAATGTCAGTCACATTTATATAAGATTAGAAGCTCTTCTCATAATTGTGCTTCTCTATACTTTTGCAATTTCTCCTGCCTCTGTGCAGCAATCATATTTCAGCTGTGTTTCTCCTCTGAACTTTTAACTCTCTATATTATAGTTATTTAGGTATATGCCTTTCTACATAGGCCAGAATCAACTTGAAAGTAAGACCACAGCTAATTCATCTTTATATTCCCCCACATTATCCAGTCTGTATCTTATATTTTATGGCATTCAATCCTAGTTGTGAAATGAATACAGAAATATAGCACAGTATTCTGTTTTCTGGGCCTGAGAAGTAAAAGTAGGCACACCTTAGTCCACTTGTGACTGAGATAAAGCAACAGAATGATATAAATTCATTGGCATTTTCATTAGGTTATATCAATCACTGTTGGTATATTTATTCGTTTTTCACTCATCACAAATGTCAAACAAAGACATCAGTGATTTTTTTTCTCCTTTCATTTACATGCAATTGCTGCTTCTGGATTCTTAGCCCTGAAAATAATGTATTGACCTTTCTCCTACACATTAACAAGCATGATTCTTTTGAAATAGGTTGTTTTTATTCTGACATAGCCATATATTATATATAACATACTATTGTATTTAGTATGGCTTTCCATAAATACAATGAGCTATAGCACCTCTGTGACTTTGTCACTATTTTATATACCTAATGGCTGAACTATTCCATTACACTGAAATGATAGTACACAAAAATGCCTTCCATTAGCTACAGTTTCTGTGATTTAATGATTTATTTAATATAGACTATATCTCATTGCAAGAAATTCCAGGACATTCTCTAGGGAATACAGGTCTGGAAAGGAAATACAAAGCTACTGGAGGGACTTGAGCAAAGAGAAAGGCTGCTTAAAGAGAAGAAGAATCAAGAGAGAGTATACTGAGATTTCTTAGTTTGTTCCCAAAATAGAGAAACCAGTTATTTCCCTAAAACAGGATATATATTAATATAATTACTTCTTATATGTCCACTAAATAAAGTTGCTAAAACAAAAACAAAAGCTTTCCTCATATTAATTGTAATGTTCCAAATTATTCTTCTTAAATGAAACAATGTTCCTAGGTCATAGAGTTGATTGCTAACAGACTCAGAAAATATTTCACACAAACTACCTCCACGTAGAAAATGTGGAAGACTGTGTTTATCAAATGATGAAAGTTTTAATTATATAACATGTAAATGTACTATTTTTATAAGAGGAAACAAAATAATGCTACTAGTTCTTTGGTATAGTCTCCATATCTTTGCTACAGAAAAAGTCTTAATTCCTAAGGATGTCCAGCCTTCAGTCTAATTACAGGCACCCACTTCTTTTCCTAATTAAGAAATTGAGAACTAGCCAAGAAAGCAGAAAGGAAACACAGGTTGGCAGGGAAGTTGGCCTGAAGGGAGCAAACCTCTTGCTAAATCAAGTTTGAATCCCACCAATGACTTATAAAGAATCTAGTTCCAAATGTAATGGAATGAGGAGTGTATTTTGTATGTGTTAAAGATATCTCTCTTAAAATAGGCAACATCTCTCTTTTTTAAAAAGGACATATTATTCAGGGACATTATGAGAAAAGACATGCTGCAGTTTAGAAACTTGATAAGCCAATCATGGAAAGACAAAACAAACCTACTTCAAATGGTAACCTCAGTGGGTAGCATTAAAGAAAGGAATTGCAGTAAATACTAGTTCTGTAATTTCCAAATTTTATCGATAAAGCACCTCTTCACTGACACAGAAATAATAAAATACAAATATCTAGTTTTAAATTGTGTATACTCTGATTTTGTAAAGTGATAACTTATCAGTTTTTGAAAATGTTTCATAATAATATTTTTCTTCTCTGAATTGAGCCTTGTCTTACAAAACATTGCTCACAATGGTCAGATTAGATACAATTACATGAACTGATTAGAGAACATATTAATGTCTACTTTGTGATTCACTAGTGTCTTGGATTAAATAAATATTTCCTAGACTAATGCAACTGCCTCATAATTGCTCATCCTGCTTTCAGTCTTGCCCCTACCACAACCCATTCTTCACTTTTGCAGCCAGATTAATCTTTATACAAAAAGTTTTGCAAACTTCTTAGGAAAAACAACACAAAAATCCAGTCTTCACTTTGGCGTATGAGATGATCGGTATCCTGCTTACCGTTCAGATGTGATCTCCCCTTCACCCCTGCTAATGCACAATGCCCCAGACCAGCTTTGTGCCTTATACAAGCCAGTCTCTCTGTTGCTTTGGGGCTTTCCTGTGTTCTTGTTGACTGCCCTGACCTTCCCTCATGTCCTCACAAGGCTGTCTTTTAAAAACCTACCTAAATCTAAAGTAGCCCTCCTCCCCAACCCCAGATACTACCTATATTATATGTTATGTGTAATTTATGAAGAAAAGAGATTTAATTGACTCACAGTTCTGCGTCACTGGGGAGACCTCAGGAAACTTACAAACATGGCTGAAGGCTAAGGGTAAGCAAGGCACATCTTATATGGCTGCAGGAGAGAGAGAGAGGGAGTGAGGAAGTGCCACACTTTAAAACCATCAGCTCTCATGAGAACTCTTCACTATCAAGAGAACAGCATGGGGGAAACCTCCCCCATGATCTGATCACCTCCCATCAGGTTCCTCCCTCAACGTGCGGGGATTACAATTTAAGATGAGATTTGGGTGGGGACACAGAGCCAAACCATATCACATTGTACCCTGATGGATGGGATGCTCTGGTCAGGCTGTCACATTGCTCTCCCTAAGGAAGGAGATACTGACAAGACTAGCTTGGAATCATCATGTGGCATTTCCCAAAAGGAAAGTAATTGATGTCTACTGTATGGCTTTCAGAAAAATCTCTAGAAAAATAATTTATTTGGTTTTGATAGTTATAATCGTAACTATTTCTGTGTTTGTATGCATAATCTATATATAACAATAATATAAACTATCAGCCTTGTTTATGATTCATGAAATAACTAAGAGAATGGGAAAAAAGTCAAATATTTTATGAAAGAAAATACATTATTAACAGCAACAACTTAGTGTAACCATGGTTGGGTTGTTCATTAACTACAATTAGGTTCTTTTTCAATAGTTGCTTATAAATGGGGCTATGAAAATGAATGGATTTTTTTTCCTTTTCTTAACTCGTATTTGAACAAAACAAGAAGTAAAAGAAGTGAAAATACATCATAAACCTGCTGTTAAAATTATTATTAAAGGTAAAATCTGATTATCCTTCTGCCATCCAGTTCTATTCCCTAGAGCTAACCCTTGTTAATAATTCAGAGATGGACTTCCTAAATTTTCTATAAAGGTATGTAGACACATCTATATCTACACTTATATATTGTTTTATGGACAAAAATGGAATCATGCTATGCAAGTTCATTGCAATTTTTTTTAATTTAACAGCTATTTCTTTTAGGTTTGACTATGAGTAACTGAACAACTAGAATCCTGGCCTAAAATAAGAAAGAAACTTGTGTCTTGCTCACGTAAAAGTCTAAATGGCAATACAAAGCTTCTTGGTGGGTCCATAATCGGGGGTGGCCAGGTTCCTTCTATGTCATTTTTCCACTCTTTTCAACATAGAACTTCAAACTCATAGTCCAACATATTGTCATAGTTCTATCTATCCTGTCCACCCAACCTCCAGCCTCAGGAGGTAGAACACTGTTTGCAGTTTACATTAAGAACAGTTCCGGGTTGGGGGGAGGGGGGAGGGACAGCATTAGGAGATATACCTAATGCTAAATGACGAGTTAATGGGTGCAGCACACCAACACGGCACATGGATACATATGTAACAAATCTGCACATTGTGCACATGTACCCTAAAACCTAAAGTATAATAATAAAAATAAAAAAATAAAATAAAATAAAAAAGAACGGTTCCTGAAAGCTGTGCTTGAGAAAAAGTACAGGGGGGCTGGGAAATGTAGTCTGTATCATGGCGGTCATGTTTTCTGTTTCTTGCTTTTTGTATGTTCTGATGTTTTGACATCTAAGACTTGCTAAACTTGGAGTGACCGCCCCTCCCAGGGCTGCCCAATTCAAGAGATAACAAAGGGCTCACCTGTGAGTGTGCCTTTCAAATGCAAACCACCCAAGCCAAAGCTCATAGATCCCTAACCATCTCCTTTACTGAGCTCTAACACACCAAGCTAATATTACCCTGTCCTAATCACCCCAGGTATAGGAAAACTAGGGCCAGCCCCTACACTCTGAAGCCCACTGAAATTATTCAAATTACCCAACCCTAAACCTACTTAGCCTGCTTACCCTGCTTCACCCATTCCTTCCTGGAAAAAACCACAGGAGAGGATTTTGTCCAAGTTTTCCCCACACTCTCTGCCTTCTGATCAACCCTGGTGCTTCTTCATGTGACTCTTTTGTTTCTAGAGATCTGTGAATATAAAAACTTCCTTCATGACTGTCGTTTTCAAGTATGTATGTGCATTAGTCTATTACCATGCTGCTAATAAAGACATACCTGAGACTGTGTAATTTACATAGGAAAGAGGTTTAATTCACAGCTTAGCATGGCTGGGGAGGCCTCAGGAAACTTACAGACATGACAGGAAGGGGAAGCAAACATGTCCTTCTTCACGTGGCACAGCAAGGAGAAGTGCAGAGTGAAGCAGTATGGAAAAGTCCATTATAAAACCATCAGATCTTTCAAGAACTCACTCACTATCTTGAGAACAGCATGAGGGTAACTGCCTCCATGATTCAATTATCTCCACCAGGTCCCTTCCAGGACACATGGGGATTATGGGAACTACAATTCAAGATGAGATTTGGGTGGGGACAGAGCCAAACAATATCAGTGTGTCTTACTATACAGGGTCAAACCAAATCCTGAGTGCATTTTAAAACATTACTAGGTAGTGATCATTGTACAACTTTGTAAATGTACTAAAAATCACAGAACTAAAAATCCTTTAAAACAGTGGAAGTTTATGGTGTGTGAATTTATATCTCAATTAAAATTTTTAAATAAAACTGATTTCTCTTAAAGTATAAAAATTAAATAATGGATATTGTGGGGTGATAACCTCTGCTAAAACTGTGTCATTTCTCAGATTAGTATAGTACATACAAATATTTCTCTTTTATTTTTGTGTCTGCCCTCTATTATATGAGTGTATTATCTTGTACTTAACCTTTCAATCTATTGAAACTATGCTATACTTTATGTCCAGATCATATTTTATTATCATAGGATAGATTCACAGAAGTGTAATTCTTGAGTCAAAGAATTTGACATCAATTTGTGATTTCACATCACAAAGGGCATGTGATTTTTTTTTAAATACTGCAAATTACTTTCCAAAGTGTTGTAGTAATTTAGAATTCTTCTGAAGGAATAAGAGTGCCCATTGATTTTACTTAGCTGTATCTGCTGGATATCATTTTAATATTTTCTAATACAATTATTTGTAAAGGCACTTGATTATTGTTTTAATTTTTATAACTTGACTATGTGAGATGCCTGGCATTATTTTATATGTTCATTGGCCATTTTCATCTCTTGTTCTGACAATTGCCTGTTTGTGTCCCTAGCTCTTTATTGGCCTGGGATATAGAACCTATTATTAACCAGGGACATTAATATTACCCTACCATTTTTATCTGGAAATGTATAAGATGGTCTCTTTTATCTTATGTGTTCCCAATATATGTCTAAGAATATGTCTTTTTAATATTAATTCTGACCAGCTTACCATGTATCCCTGAGAATAGAAAACTCACTTTTTCTCCACTTCAGGGTAGTTTTCTTCAGTTATTTCTTTGAACATTACTCCTCCTCATTTTTTTTCTCTCCTGCCAAAACTCACAGAGTGTGCATGCTAGATACCCTGACTCTATCCCCTTTATATTTCATACCTTCACCTTTGTGCTTATGTACCACTTTTTTGAAAATCCAAATCTTTCTATTCCATGGATTCTTTTTTTTTATTTCAATCATGATTTCAGAAAAAACAGAGTTTCTTATTCCTGCACATGTTCAAACAGTTCTTTGGTTTTTATTTTTTGACCCTCACTCTAGATAGTTTGGCTGGAATTTTTTTCTTTTCTTTCTTTTTAATGGCAACCTGTTCTTATTTTACGGATGTAGTATCTTTCCCCCTCTCTTTGAGAACATCAAATAGAATTTTTTAAAGGGGTTTTCTTACATTTTCTGAATAAATTTTATGGTGATTAGTTTTGTTTTTACTCCTTGTTACTTCTCTTTTGTGGCCTTGATTTTTATCAAAATCTGGTAAACCTTATTGTCTCTTTACCATCTCTAGAGCTGCATCCCTTAATGAGATAACTGATTAAAGGCTGTTGGCTGGCAAATTTAACTTTAGGGTGCATTAACGGATTTGCACAGGCAAGTCTACCCATGCAAAAATAAGGAAGCTTCACTCTTATGTGACAGAGATGGTTTCTTTCTTTGAATTTCATAAAGGAGTTTCCATTCGCCTGTGATTTTAAGACAGCTTGTCCATATGTTTTAAAATGAGCATTGAGTTTTAAAAAATTTTCTTTAGGATGTTTTCCTTTTTCTTTCTTGATAGCTCATTATAATCCCTTAAGAATTCTCATCACACATTTGTCATGACTCATCCATTCTTTAGCTATATTTGCTTTCAAGGAGCCACCTGCTCTGGTGGTTCCACTCAGTCTTCTTTCATCAACTCCACTTAACTTTTCTTTGTGGACACAAGATGGAGGGTTCCCTAAGCACAGCGGCAGGACAAGTAAAGTAGATCTGGCAATCAATATTAATAAGATTAATAAATCTAACATATTAATAAGATTTTCTTTTCTAGTGTTGAACCTTTCTACTAAACATCGGCATGGGTAGAGGAAGACAGGCCATTTGGTTCCTAGGTTCTGCACATGTAAGGTGGATGGAAGACCCTTTTCCAGCTGAAGGCATATTTGTCTCAAGCAGAAATGTCAGGCATTCCCATATCCACAGGCAGCTAGCTGAAATGGAACTTCCCCTCTTATGATATGATCATATACTCAGCTACTGGGCTTCCAAAGACAGTCTCAGGATTGACAGTTTTCATCTCAGTTTCTACCAGAAGAGTCAACCTTCTACCAGGCCCCTAGCTACCTTCCATTCAGTCAATGAGTAAATCTTCTGAGACATTATTGACTGTTTTCCCTTCGTGGTTATTTCCTATCTCTCCCAACACTATGAGTGTTTTGTCTTTTCTCCTTCCCCACATTCTCTATACTTTCTGCTACACCTCCACCCTCTACATACATAATTATCTCTGCGCATGCATACACATGTATAAGGAAATACTAATGTGTTTCAGAAAATAAAATAGAAGTAAAGCAATACTTGAAAAGCATGTGATAAAATATGTCCAGGCCTTTAAACTCAAGTGCTTTTAGGAAGCAATACAAGGTGTCAATATATATGGACAATCTGCATGTAATATTTGATATATGTTAAATAAAAATAAGTGTCATGGTCCACTTTGTCCCTGGACTTACAAAGAAAATCCAGAGTTAGAACATGAATGTCTTTGTTGTATTGAACATTTCTACGCGTACTAATGATAAGCCAAAATATATTATTTATACACTTTAAAACATTTGTTTTAGAGAATTAAAATAGTGCTTATTGATAACTTATATAAATTGCCAGTAAAGTAACCAATATGTGTGAGACATGCATGCAGTTAAAAACAAAATATATGTCATCATTTAAAAAATATTGGAAATAACAGAATTTATTTTTAATTAATGCATAGCAAGCATAAAGATGAATAAGAAACTTTGAGGACTTCAGAGTAAATAGTATAATGATGACAAAAGGAACTTTTCCAAAACAGGTAGAAGTAAAGCAAACTGCTAGTATTACCAATATGTCACAATACACAGAACCAGCATTACAAAATATACATAACCATTAATAAGGGCAAGACAAAAACTTACCTCACGCCCATAATTCTACGAAATCATAGTGACAGTGCAAAAAAGGCAATACATATGAATTGGCATTGATAATAACAGGATAGAACTCTAGAGATTTTGATGAATATGTGCAAATAGAATGTGAATTGTTTTGAATGGGTTGATGAACCAGAAAGGCAGGACATACAGCTCAAAAAATCCACAAGAAAAACAGCTGGGAGCCACTCTTCTAGGAACAAAGAAATCCTGAATCAGCAGACAGAATGGAGCTAAGAAGGCACAAAGAAATCAGAGTGACTGAGTGGAGGAATTTCTACCAAACCTGTGTTGCCTACCCTACTCACTTCTTTCTCATGTTTCAGAGCCACTGGAAATGATGACATATATCCCCAGGGCAAAAGGGGAAGCAAGCTTTCTAAAGAAGTAAATCAAGGTACCTGAAAAGCAATAGAGCTAATGTGTATGCTGTCACATAAGAGTGAAGCTTCCTTATTTTTGCATGGGTAGACTTGCCTGTGCAAATCCGTTAATGCACCCTAAAGTTAAATTTGCCAGCCAACAGCCCTTAGTCAGCTATCTCATTAAGGGATGCAGCTCTAGAGATGGTGAAGAGACAATAAGGTTTACCAGTTTTTGATAAAAATCAAGGCCACAAAAGAGAAGTAACAAGGAGTAAAAACAAAACTAATCACCATAAAATTTATTCAGAAAATGTAAGAAAATCCCTTTAAAAAATTCTATTTGATGTTCTCAAAGAGAGGGGGAAAGATACTACATCCATAAAATAAGAACAGGTTACCATTAAAAAGAAAAAAAAAGAAAAAAATTCCAGCCAAACTATCTAGAGTGAGGGTCAAAAAATAAAAACCAAAGAACTGTTTAAACATGTACAGGAATAAGAAACTCTTTTTTCTGAAATCATATTGAAATAAAAAAAAAGAATCCATGGAATAGAAAGATTTAGATTTTCAAAAAAGTGGTACATAAGCACAAAGAAAAGAAATTCCAGGAGGATAATCATGCAAAATGCCCTGAGAATGATTGATTTAAATCAGAAATACAATCTTAGACCTTCACAAGAGTGTATTTAAATATAAGAACAGTGTGGGTTTTGTTCAACAGATAGTGTGATTGTGAAACTAGAGCATCTAAAGGTAGCTACTAGGTACATGTGCTTATTGAGATTTAAATTGAAATTAATGAAACTTAAATACAATTTATAATTTGGTTCCTCAGGCACACTAGCCACATTTCCAGTGCTCAATAGCCACATGTAGCTGGTGGCTACTCTATTGGACAACACAAACATAGAATATTTTCATCATTGCTGAAAATTGGAGTGAACAGCTTTGATCTTGGTGATATGGTGAGCTTATTGCTTTCATTCATTCTTCAAAGAATATTCGTTGAGTAGGTTCATTTTGAAGAAAAGGACAAACTGAGAATATAGCATCTATAATGAGTGAGTAAAGGCCTTGTCCTTCTATGGACTTAGCATCTAAGAGAAAAACAATAAACAAATACAGGCATACTTCATTTTTATTGCACGCCGCTTTACTGCTCTTCACAGGTATTGCGTTCTTTACAAACTGAAGGTTTGTGGCAACATTGCATTGAGCAAATCTATCAGTGCCCTTTTTTCAACAGTATGCACTTTCTTCATATCTCTGTGTCACATTTTGGTAATTATGGCAATATTTAAATTTATTATTATTATTACATTTTGATATTGATCTGTGATTGACGATCTCTGATGTTACTGTTATAATTATTTTGGGATGCCATGAACAATGCCCATGTAAGATGGCAAACTTTTTTTTAATTTTATTTTTATTATACTTTAAGTTTTAGGGTACATGTGCACAATGTGCAGGTTTGTTACATATGTATACATGTGCCATGTTGGTGTGCTGGACTCATTAACTCGTCATTTAACATTAGGTGTATCTCCTGATGCTACCTCTCCGCCCCCCAACCCCACAACAGTCCCCAGAGTGTGATGTTCCCCTTCCTGCATCCATGTGTTCTCATCGTTCAGTTCCCACCTATGAGTGAGAATATGCGGTGTTTGGCTTTTTGTCCTTGCGATAGTTTGCTGAGAATGATGGTTTCCAGTTTCATCCATGTCCCCCCAAAGGACATGAACTCATCATTTTTTATGGCTGCATAGTATTCCACGGTGTATATGTGCCACATTTTCTTAATCCAGTCTATCGTTGTTGGACACTTGGGTTGGTTCCAAGTCTTTGCTATTGTGAATAGTGCCGCGATAAACATACGTGTGTATGTGTCTTTATACCAGCATGATTTATAATCCTTTGGGTATATACTCAGTAATGGGATGGCTGGGTCAAATAGTATTTCTAGTTCTAGATCCCTGAGGAATCGCCACACTGACTTCCACAATGGTTGAAGTAGTTTACAGTCCCACCAACAGTGTAAAAGTGTTCCTATTTCTCCACATCCTCTCCAGCACCTGTTGTTTCCTGACTTTTTTAGTGATCGCCATTCTAACTGGTGTGAGATGGTATCTCATTGTGGTTTTGATTTGCATTTCTCTGATGGCCAGTGATGATGAGCATTTTTTCATGTGGTTTTTGGCTGCATAAATGTCTTCTTTTGAGAAGTGTCTGTTCATATCCTTTGTCCACTTTTTGATGGGGTCGTTTGTTTTTTTCTTGTAAATTTGTTTGAGTTCATTGTAGATTGTGGATATTAGCCCTTTGTCAGATGAGTAGGTTGCAAACATTTTCTCCCGTTCTGTAGGTTGCCTGTTCACTCTGATGGTAGTTTCTTTTGCTGTGCAGAAGCTCTTTAGTTTAACTAGATCCCATTTGTCAATTTTGGCTTTTGTTGCCATTGCTTCTGGTGTTTTAGACATGAAGTCCTTAAGATGGCAAACTTAATTGATCAATGTTGTGTGTGTTCTGATTTTTCCACCAACCAGCCATTCCCCAATTTTTCTCTCTTCAGGCCTTACTATTCCCTAAGGCACAATAAGATTGAAGTTAGGTCAATTAATAACCTTACAATGGTCTCTAAGTGTTCAAATGAGAGGAAGAGTCGCGTATCTCTGGCGTTTAAATCAAAGCTGGAAATGATTTAGCTCATAAAGCTCAGTGAGGAAGGCATGTAGAAAGCTGAGATTGACTGTAAACTAAGCCTCTTGTGCCAAACAGCCAAGTAGTGAATGCAAAGGGTGTATTTTGAAGAAAAATAAAAGTGCTACTCCATTGAACTCCACAATGAGAAGAAAGTGAAGCAGGCTTATTACTGATAGGGATAAAGTTTTAGTGATCTGGATAGATCAAACCACAACATTCCCTTAAGCCAAAGTCTGATGGAGAGCAAGGCCCTCTCTTCAATTCTGTGAGGACTGAGAGAGCTGAAGAAACTGCAGTCACAATTTTTAAAGCTACCAGAGATTGCTTTATGAAGTTTAAAGAAAGAAACCATCTCTGTAACATAAAAGTGCAAGGTGAAGCAGCAAGTGTTGATATAGAACTGTAGCAAATTATCCAGAAGATCTAGCTAGGATAATTGAGGAAGGTAGCTAAACTAAACAACAAACTTTCATTGTAGATGGAACATACTTCTGTTGGAAGAAGATGTCTTCTAGAAATTTCATAAGTGGAGAGAAGTTCATGTCTGGCTTCAAAGCTTTGAAGGACAGGCTGACTTTCCTGTAGGGGCTAATGCAGCTGGTGACTTTAAAAGGAAGCCAGTTCTCATTTACCATTCTGAAAATCCTAGGGCCCTTGAGAATTATGCTAAATCTACTTTCCTTTGCTCTCTAAAGGAAGCAACAAAGCTTGCATGACAGCACATCTGTTTATAGCATGGTTTAGTAAATATTTTAAGCCTACCATTGAGACCTACTGGTCAGAAAAAAAGATTCTTTTCAAAATAGTATTGTTCATTGACAATGCACTTAGTCACCCAAGAGCTCTGATGGAGATATACAAGGAGATTAATGTTATTTTCGTGCCTGCTTAGAAAACATCCATTCTGCAGCCCATAGATCAAGGAGGAAGTTTTGACTTTCAATGTTATTATTTAGGAAAACTACATTTCATAAAGCTATAGCTGCCTTAGGTATAATTTCTCTGATGGATATGGATAAAGTAAATTGAAAATCTTCTGGAAATGATACACTATTTTTAGATGCCATTAAAAACATCTGTATTTCATGCGAAGAGGTCAACATTTCAATGTTAACAGGAGTTTGGAAGAAGTTAATTCCAGCTTTCATGGATGCTTTTGAGGGGTTCAAGACTTCAGTGGAAAAAGTAACTGCAGATGTGGTGGAAATCTCAGGAGAACTAGAATTAGAAGTGGAGCCTAAAGATGGGGCTGAATTACTGTAATCTCATGATAAAACTTTAATGGACAAGGAGTTACTTCTATGGATGAGCAAAGAAAGTGGTTTCTTGAGGATGAAATCTACTCCTAGTGAAGATGCTATGAACATTGTTGACGCTGCAACAAAGGATTTAGAATATTGCATCAACTTAGTTGTTAACACAGTGGCAGAGTTTGAGAGGAATGACTCCAGTTTTGAAAGAAGTTCTTTCTACTGTGGGTAAAATGCTGTCAAACAGCATTGATGGTTCAGAGAAATCTACCATGAAAGGAAGAGTCAATCAGTGTGGCTAGCTTTATTGTTGTCTTATTTTCAGAAATTGCCACAGCCACCCCAACGCTCGGATACATCAGCAGCCGTCAACATCAAGGCAACACCGTCCACCAGTAAAAAGATTACGACTTGCTGAGGGCTCACATGATCGTTAGCAGCTTTTAGCAATAAAGTGTTTTTAATTAAAATATGTATTTTGTATTTTTAGGCATAATGCTGTTGCACACTTAATAAACTACAGTATACTGGAAATGTAACTTTTATATGCACTTGGAAACCAAAAAAATTCATTTGACTTGCTTTATTGCAATATTTACTTTATTGCAGTGGTCTGAAACCAAACCCACGGTATCTCTGAGGTATTCTTGTAATGCATAATATAATATAATGGATTGACAGCTGCCAAAAGGAAAAACAAAGAAGTATAAAGGTATGTTGAAGGTGAGGGCTGGAGACTATTTGAAGTCGAATGTGAGGAAAGGCTTAATGGAGAATGTGATGTTGGAGGGACGTAGAATGTCCTATGAAAATCTGTGGGAAGTATACTCCATGTAAACAGAAAGTCAAGTAAAAACGTCCCTGAGGTGGAAAAATGTTGAACGTCCCACAGAACTTCAAGAAGGCTACTGGCCAGGCACGGTGGCTCACGCTTGTAATCCCAGCACTTTGGGAGGCCGAGGCGGGCGGATCACGAGGTCAGGAGATCGAGACCACGGTGAAACCCCGTCTCTACTAAAAATACAAAAAAAAATAGCCAGGCGTGGTGGCGGGCACCTGTAGTCCCAGCTACTCAAGAGAGGCTGAGGCGGGAGAATGGCGTGAACCCGGGAGGCGGAGCTTGCAGTGAGCCGAGATCGCGCCACTGCACTCCAGCCTGGGTGACAGAGCGAGACTCCGTCTCAAAAAAAAAAGAAGGCTGCTGTGGCTGAAACAGCCGATAAGGAGCATTGCAGGAGATAAGGTCAGAGACGTAAACAGGAGGTAGATCTCATAGGAAGATACCAACAAGAGTTAGGATGTAAAATTTTATCCCAGGGGTGATGGGAAATTTTTGAATGGAGAGTGACATGATCAGATGTATACGTTCAAACCATCACTTCAGCAGTTTTTGTGGCAAATTAATCTTAGGAGTGCAAGAGCAAAGTAAAATTTATTTTTAAAAGGTTTAGAAAAGGTAAATATATGTACCAGAAAGTTCTTGGTCCCAATATGAAACAAACTGAAACTTACAGTGAATGGAGTATAAGAATTAAGCATTATTTAACCTTGAGGTCCGAAACATTCTCCTTTAATGGACACGTCTCGAGATAGACTTGTAGTTCCTTCTCTACGAATTAATCATAATAATAAGTTTTGCAACAAATAATGTTTATTTAAGCCAACTATTACAAATTCTGTTTATTAGTATCAAATGTTTAGAATCACCCTATAAGCAAAGAATGAAACAAAATCAACTTAATAGTTACAAATATGAGTTTATACACATTTAAAAGTAATTACATAGCTGATAATTCAGAAGGTGGAGGCTAATAAAGGGACATGAAATGTTTTCATCTCACATAGTGAAATGTTGATGGAGCAATTAATAGAACTGTGAATATGAAAAGCATTAAGTTAATTAGTAGGGGGAAAACTAAAAATAATTAATAAAACTAATAAGACTCAGGAAGAAGTCAGTAACTTAATAGGGAGTCAATTGATTCTATGTAAATCTGATAAATTAAGAAATACTTGTAAAACTTATTATTTATTATTATAATAATCCTTACAAGCACAAATCATAAATGTACAGAAAAAGTTTACCTTTAAGGAGCAAGAAGTTTACATGGGCTGGTAGACCTTTTCATTGTTGTTTAATACCATTCTGAAGCATTGCATGTATAAGTATATGCTTGCCATACTTTATAATCATCATAATAATTCTGTTACGTAAAACTTGTAAACAGAAAATATGTTGTACTGTTGATATCCTATTGTAAACATTACACTTATTTTTTCTCATAATCAAATTTAAATTGATTGACAAAATACACATTTTAGATGCTAAATTAAAGGGTCAACTTTAATAAGGGTCGACTTTTAAAGAAACAACAAATAACCAAACTTTAGAAATCACAGAGTATTAAAAACCATGGTAGATCATGACACAAATTGCCATCCAACATTTTTTTTTCCTAAAAGGCAAACAACGTATACAAATGGATGGTATACATGGGGAAAGAAAAGAAGATATGAATCATAACATTTTGTTGGGTTTGATAAATATGGAGATTTATTATTAAACATGCAAAATCTCTAAGGCTAATGTTAAATTGAAAAACAAGTTGTCAGCAGCTAGTATACACTCTAAGGCCAACTGCTACATAATCAGAGATCATAAGAGAATGAAAGCTTAGGCATGTTTCAAGTAAATATCTGGCATATATAGCACCTCAGTAGCAGAAAAAACTTAAAAATATACCATTCTATTCCCAATGTCAGAAAAGGGAGTAGAAAATGAAGGATAGAAGTAACTCTCACCAGCACAGAGATGATATCCACAATATTCAATCGATATACCAAGGGGAAAATGCTTTACAGGGAAGTAATAAAGATCAGAATCAAGTCTAAGGAGTTTTCTGCCAAAATAAATAAAAACAAGAGAATTTAGTTTCACAAGCACAGAAAGAAAAGGATAAATATCAAAAGGAATCTGAGCCATCAGAACAGCACCTTCAAGTCTCCTACATTGACCAGATGTCATGATTTATAAAACACATGCTATAAATATTCAAGGAAAATTGGCCCCACGAAAAAAAAAAACAGCAATTGTGCATTTGTAGTAATAAAAGCCCTATTATTACAGATGATAATTATAATCTATGATTACAGTTTTTGAAAAGAGGAATCTATGTTAGAATAACTATGTGTATGACAAATTCTGAAGAAAAAGTTTTAAAATTCTGCTTTCTAAATCTGTGACACATTGTAGTCGGTAAGTACTAATGGTAACTGAATATCAAAATGTACCTTGAGCAGATTAAATATTAGTATAATAAAATACTGAAATTCACAAATTATAAATACAAATATATATTTTCTCAAATGTATTAACATTTTAAAATTTCAAGTTCTTGCCACTGAAAGACCTCACAAAGACAGGAAGAGTCTTGATAGAATCTACCAAGTAAATACTGGAAGATAATGTTAGCTCTTGTATTAGTCAGCTTTTTGCATTATTATAAAGGAATACCTGAGACAGGTAATTGATAAAGAAGAGATTTAGGCTGGGTGTGGTGGCTCATGCCTGTAATCCCAGCACTTTGGGAGGCTGAGGCAGGCGGATCACAAGGTCAAGAGATCAAGACCATCCTGAGCAACACGGTGAAACCCTGTCTCTACTAAAAATACAAAAATTAGCTGGGTGTGGTGGCACCTGCCTGTAGTCCCAGGTACTCGGGAGGCTGAGGCAGGAGAATTGCTAGAACCTGGGAGGTGGAGGTTGCAGTGAGCCAAGATCATGCTACTGCACTCCAGGCTGGCAACAGAGCGAGACACCGTCTCAAAAAAAAAAAAAAAAAAAAAAAAAGATTTAATTGGCTCACAGTTCTGCAACTGTACAAGCATGGCGCCAACATCTGTTTGGCTTCTGGTGAGGGTGTCAGGAAGCTTACAATCGTGGTGGAAGGTAGCAGGTGCATCATGTGGCAAGAGTGGTAACAACAGATGGGGGAAGTGCCACAATTTTAAACAACCAGATCTTGCATGAACTAACTGAATGAGAACACAGTTATCACCAAGTGGGTGGTGCTAAGCCATTCATGAGGGACATGCCCCCATTACCCAGTCTTCTCCCATCAGGCCCCACCTCCAACATTGGGAATCACATTTTGACATGAGATTTGGAGGGAACAAATATCTAAACTATATCAGTACTCAACCTATCTGGTCAAATCCCTCAATTTCATTGAGAAAACTGAGACTCTAAAGAATGTTTCTGCTAAAAATCATATACTTGTTGCTAATGCTAGGATTGTATGAATAGTGCTGCTTTGGGATCCAGTCTTGGAAAATAGTGACTTGAAGTCAATTTTATGTATTTATTATCCAGGTTTCTTTACAAAATAAATTTGTCAGGGCTCTTTTAGTGAGAAATGACAGAAACCCAAGTCATGCTCTCTTAATTCAAAGAGAGTGTTTTGGCTCTTGTCACTAAAAATCCAGGATTGTTTAGCTGCAGGTATGGCTGGATCTAGGATTCTTTGAAAAGACTTTGTTGCTTTCAGTCTCTTGGCTCTGCTTTCTTCAATAATGGCTTTACTATCCGGTGAGCTTTTTCTATATGGACGCCTTCTGTATCTTGAGGCTAACCATCTACCTTATTCAATTCCAATGAATAATAGTCTTTGTTCCCTAATAGTTGAAATGAAGTCCTAGAATTGAACCTTATTGGCCTGGCATGTCATAGGTCTGCCTCTGGAACTCAACAGGAATGGAGGAGTAGATTTAAACTCCGTCCCTACCAAATGTAAACCACATGAACTGACAGAAGGTAAAGGGTGATTTTTAAGGAAAATCAACATGCTCTTCCAAGACCACAGCAAAAGCAGGTGTCTAGTATTTTCAGTTCGTTCATTTTTTATTCTAAAAAATGATTTCACATCTGGCACACTTATTATTGTAGTGTAGAAAGAGCATTGGGAATGGAAACAAGAAGATCTAATTTTATGGCCTGGAGTAAATTGCTAAGCCTTTCTGAGTCTACTTTCTTCATATGTAAATCATTTTAAAAATACATTCATCATTGCAATCCTATGAATGACTTGATGAACAAAAAAAACTTGGCAAATAAAGGCTCGTGTGCCAAAAAATAAATCCAGGCCTGCCACATTGCACAACTTTGGGGGACGTCATTTGCATAGAATACAATGGAAAAAAAATCAGCAATGTTATCTATAAAATGGGCTAATAATAGCTCTTTTACAAAGATTTAGCCTGAAAACATTTTGAGAGTGTCAAGCACAGTGTTGGCCACTGTTATGGATTGAATTGTCTGCCCCCAAAAGTTTTGTTGATGTCCTCCCCAATACCCCAGAATACGACCAATGAAGTCCTACTAGAGTAAGGTGAGACATTAATCTAATATAACTGGCGTACGAATAAGAATAAAAGAGAGAGACGCATATGGAGGAGAGCACCAGGAGAAATATGGGGTAGAGATCGAGGCAGAGATTGGACTGATGCATCCACAATACAAGGAACACTAAGGATTACCTCCTACCCATGAACGTGCAGCCACAAGAGGCAGCTCAGGAAAACAAACTTTATTATACTCACAGGTCCTAAAGACAGGAGGCACAGCAAGCTACGCAGGGCCTCCTGGGAAACTCAACAGGGTGCTCAGAAGGCAGAAGACAGGAGCAAAGAGAAGGTTTAGGCCAGAGTGGGAAAGGCATGGCAGAGCAGTGAACAGTTTAGGATTGGCATTTTTAATAATTTTGGTGGGCTTTGGGCTATAAGGGTGGTCCCTTGTTGCCTGGCACCTGGCCCTGGAATGATTAAGAGGAGAAAAGTCATCATTTGGGGTGTATAATCTAGGTAGAGGAGGTTTGGCTCTGGATTGGTTAGTTTACATATCAAAGACTTGCTTGGCTAGGCCCTGGAGGGTCAGTCTCTCAATAGCAAGAACGATTTTTAACATGTGAAATCATCATAAAATGCAAAAAATTTAAAAACTACTTATAATATGCTACATAAATTACATCAATCATCATTTCTTTCTGGAATTAAAGAGAATCACATTGTATTCCTACCACCATTTTTGCTATCCTCCAATTCATCCTATGCACTGCCATAGGAGTGATCTTTATAAAATGCAAAACAGATAACATGACACCCTGGCTTATAAATCTTCAAGGTTCCCCACAGACTGATGGAACGAGTCCAAGTTCTGTGGCAGAATATTCAAGGCCCGCATTGATCTGGCACTTGCTTCCTTTCTAGGATCATTTTTGCTAATTGCTGTGACTGCTTCAGTTCTATTAAACCACTTACAGCTCTCACAGAGCACTATGCTCTTCAGAGCAGCTCCTTATGCCTACAGTGCCCTTCTTTTCTTTCCCAGTGGTAAACTATTGCCCTTTTTAGGTTTAATCAAGACGTTTCTCCTCTATATAGAATCATGAGCTCCCTTTTTTCCCCACTGTAGTCTACTCAAATATCTACTGTTAACAAGAAAATTTATTCATGACACTTGTTAAAGATGGTGAGGCAGATTTTATTCAAGGAGCGCTATGGATGTAGGTATAGGGACCAGTTCCACAGGGGTCTTGCAGTGGGGGAGAGAAATTCGACTTAACTTCAACAAGGGCAAGTGGGGATGTATATAACCAAGGAGCAGAGTGGATGTCAATGGATGGAAACGATTAAGAGGAAACATCGGCCGGGCGCGGTGGCTCACGCTTGTAATCCCAGCACTTTGGGAGGCCGAGGCGGGCGGATCACGAGGTCAGGAGATCGAGACCACGGTGAAACCCCGTCTCTACCAAAAATACAAAAAATTAGCCGGGCGTGGTGGCGGGCGCCTGTAGTCCCAGCTACTCGGAGAGGCTGAGGCAGGAGAATGGCGTGAACCCGGGAGGCGGAGCTTGCAGTGAGCCGAGATCGCGCCACTGCACTCCAGCCTGGGTGACAGAGCAAGACTCCGTCTCAAAAAAAAAAAAAAGAGGAAACATCAAGGCTAAGAATTTTCTGGATAAACTGACTTGATAGGATTGTTGCTGAAGACAGACCAGGGTAAAAAGATATTGAAAAGGGTCAGACACCAAGGGTAGGAGATTTTTGCTAAACTGGTCAGTAGGATTTTTGCTCAGACTGCATTCTATAAGAATAGATATGAAGGCCCCAAATCAAGTCAGGTCAGAAAGGGCTTGGAAGCCTACTAAAGTTCTGGTCAAATGAGTGAGTCTTTGTTACCACCATAGCTCTTAAAACATTGTGTTGCATGGATACATATGTAACAAACCTGCACATTGTGCACATGTACCCTAAAACCTAAAGTATAATAAAAAAAATAAAAAATAAATAAATAAAAAAAACATTGTGTTGTTATTATTATTTTATATGCATTTGTCTTCCCAAGTACTCATAAAGGCAGAGATTCTCCATGATGTATCTCAACATATAGCACATAATAAGTGTTCAATAAAAGCCTATTAAATTAATGAATAATAAAAAGATAAAGTAATAAATGAATAATCAAATGTTAAAAATAAATAATGAATGAGCCCAACAGTCTCCCAATGAAGTATTTTAATTAAAAGTTAAGAAATGCTTGATTTTGTATTCATTGGCAGTGATTAAAAGGACAGACTCTAGGGTCAAGTTGCTTGGATTCCTAGCTTAAATCACTTATTTAGGTGACTTTGGGAAATTATTACTTCTCTGCAAAACTCAGGATGTAATAGTTCCTTCTTCATTTGGGTTCTTAGGAAAACTAATTGAACATATATGTATATTATGAAAATTCTTTTGTGAAGAGTAAATGAAAATATGGTAATTACTATATACATTTTCAAAAAAATGCTTTCAATGACAAAAGATTAGAGGCAAAACTTTTGTTTTAATTGAAAGGGATTCTTATTCTTTGTGTCTGCATATATTGAAAACTCTGAGCTTAAATTATGAACAGTATTTGTGTAGTTCCTGGTACTTCAGTTTCTAGGATACACATAAAAATGCATGCATTTGTTGAAAATAACAAAGTGCTTTTTTTCCTGGTTCATGTTGGGCAAATGCTTGCTGCAATCAGTTTTGCCACCCATGGCTTTTCTCTCTGTGTATGGGATGAAGATCCAGAGAGGGGTTATGTAAGTCACCATAGTTCTTATTGATTCAAACCTTGTTGAATTTTACCTAAAAACAAATTTCTCATGTGTAGAATTGACTCACACTGTCGCCAGGTTGTACTAATTTTTATTTTTAATTTTATTGCACTAAGAATATTTATTTTTATACTACCCAGCTGCCACCAGAGATTTTGTATTCTAACTACATACAATTTTGTTTTACAGCAAGTAGAATAAAAATAATTAAAATAAAATATTCCAAATATGAGGGATTCATAGAAGCAAGTGGCCAGGAAAACTTTATGGAGAAAAAGAGACATGAGTTGGGATTCAGAAGATGCCAGGAATTGGAACAGGCTAGAAGACAGTATGGAAGGCACTCCAGGCCGGGGAAGTGGTGTCAGCAAGTCTAAGGGCGGAGGCATTCATGTATTTTGGAGGTGGATAACACCTCAATCTGCCTTAAACGTTAGTTTATATGGGGGAGGAATCAGAATATAAATTTAAAAAGTACTATGGGGCTGGGTGCGGCGGCTCACGCCTGTAATCCCAGCACTTTGGGAGGCCGAGGCAGGTGGATCACGATGTCGGGAGTTGAAGACCAGCCTGACCAAGATGGTGAAATCCCATCTCTACTAAAAATACAAAAATTAGCCGGGCATGGTGGCAGGCACCTGTAATCCCAGGTACTCTGGAGGCTGAGGCAGAGAATTGCTTGAACCCAGGAGGCAGAGGTTGCAGTGAGCCGAGATCACACCACTGCACTCCAGCCAGGGTGACAGAGTGAGACTCTGTTTCAAAAAAAAAAAAAAAAAGTATTATGGAAGCTTTAAATGTTAAACCATGACATTACAACTCTACACAAAATGAAATAGAAAGCTTTGAAGATTTTTAAGATAATAATGCTGCCTGAAGCGGGTGGTGTGCAGAATTGCTTGGATAAACTAGAGGTTAAATTCAGGCCTGACTTCAAGGAAATAATCCCCTTACACCAGCACTGTGCAGTCTAGATACCAGAATGTAGCAATAGGAAGTCATCTTCAGAGTGTGTTGAGAGTGAAAGGGTCAGCAAGAGAAAGGTCAAAATAAAATAGTTCACATTTAGAGTCAGGAAAAAGAGGAGTCTGAAACTGGCAGCCTACATTCAGGAATGGATTCTGGGGTGGACAGAAGAGGGCATATGGTTTTGTTATTGCATATAAACGTATCACCTATGTCACGGCAAGGAGTCAGCATTTAGGGCAGCAATATCACTTGTTAAAAAATATTGCTGCCAGGATGGCCTGGAAACTCAATAAGCCCTAATCAGGAAAGAGTAGAAGCAGAGGGACCAATTAGCAGACTCTTGCAGTAGTCAAAATTAAGTGTAATAAGAGCCAGAGGTGGCATGGTAGAAAAGAGATTATAGGGGTTGACATAAAGAAGATTCAGGAGAAAAACACTCCTTAAAAAAAAAAAGTTTTAAAGTTAAAACCCTTCCATTTGAAGCAATTGCCTATGTCAGGCAATTTCTCCAAAATTTAAGAGCTAATTGATAGATTCTGAAGCTGTCTTGCAAGGAAGTTCTTGCACCTTTAGAAAAGTCATTCTCTCAGTGACCTGGTTGCTGCATTATCATCTCAAATGCCATTTTTTTCTTATTGTTTCATTACATTGTTACCTTCAAAGGACAAAATTACATGTAAGTCATAAATCTTATTTCCCTAAGACCAAAAGAAAATTTTCTTTGAAACTCATAATGAAACCTCTTTCCTGTTAAATACCACACAACAGACACACGTTAGACCTCAATTCTTCTGTTATTAGACTCACCATGAATTTGCTATTAAATAGCTTTTAATTGAGATCAAACAATAAGAACCTACAAAAGAGCAAATTCTCAGTTCACAAAAGACTAATTGCCAAGCCTTGCAGCATTTATAAACATCAAGGTCAATGTGAAATGTGGAAGGTCAATGAAACTTGCTGGCAAAGAACCATCATTGCAATGTATAGCACACCATCAGCTTTTCCGTATACCTCTACTGCCACTTTCTGCTTATAAAACCATAAGGTTATTTTGATCCATTTTTACTTTTTTCCCTCAGTCAGCATTGTATGTATATATGCAAGCTATCTTCTTTATCTTGGCAATTTATCTAAAGTAGAAGTTTTCTTGGACCAAAAATCTATATTGTTCTGATTAATGCCTGTGTCAACTAAAACACTGATCTGTTTTGTTTTTTTTTTTTTTTTTTTTTGAGGCGGAGTCTCGCTCTGTTGCCCAGGCTGGAGTGCAGTGGCACTATCTCGGCTCGCTGCAAGCTCTGCCTCCCGGGGTTCACACCATTCTCCTGCCTCAGCCTCCTGAGTAGCTGGGACTACAGGTGCCCGCCACCACGCCCGGCTAATTTTTTGTATTTTTAGTAGAGACAGGGTTTCATGGTGTTAGCCAGGATGGTCTTGATCTCCTGACCTTGTGATCCGCCTGCCTCGGCTTCCCAAAGTGCTGGGATTACAGGCGTGAGCCACCGCGCCTGGCAAAACACTGATCTCTTAGTCGCTCCTTTTTCCTGTTTTTTTGTCTTTGTTTTATGCTGATATTTTAACATGTTTATTGGATTATAAGGCACTCTTGGTAATATGAGCCCTTGGTGAGGTAATAGAGTATAATCATAGTAAATGATACTCCAGGTTCTTGGCCTTCTGGTTCTTAGATTTTAAGTCTCAGAAAAGTATACAAGGTAACGTATTTTTACTTTAGGACTCCTCTGTGCTGTCGTATAGCTGGCTGAGAAGAGACCAGCTTTCCTGAGGTGACGTCTTCCTTGTTTCCCCCATTGTATGCCCACTATGTGCCAGAGAGTATGTTATACTTTTTTTATGTGTAGTTTTACTAATCCTCATAAAAACTACAGGCTAATTGTTATAATTTTTTCATTCTCCAAATAAGGAAATTTAAATCAGAAATATTAAATAACTTATTCAATATCAAACAGCTTGTAGGTGGCAAAGTCATGAGGTGAATTCATGTCTGTCTGACTCCAAAGCTCATGCTCTTTGATTACATTTGGTTGAATTTTTGACTTTCCGCCTACATACATCTTAACAAACTCCATATAAAACATATTTTATCACTATATGTATGACACTCTTGAATTAAGCAAAAGGCAAGAAAACAGTCAAGTTTCTTAGTAAAGAATAATGCTAAACTCTTATTGCAGCTTTTTGGTAACAACTGTGTCTGCGTTGAATAACTGTGCCTCCAAATAACTTGATTTGGTAATTGTTGAATTATTTAAAGTATGGTGTTAATGAGTTTCTCAATCTGCTTCTTACTTGTGTACAAAGAATTCATTATGCCTGATGAAGGCCTGTTAGCAAAAGGAACCTAAAAAAATAAGTACAAAGCAGTGTGCCTTTAGATTATATGAAGTCGAGTAAAGATTTGGTTGCCCACAAGTGCAATAATAGATAGTGGTGTGACCTGGCTAATACAAAAAAGCTAACTGCATTTTAGGTTGCTATAATTTGACAAGAAGACCATTTTTAAAAAATTAAAGAGTTCTTTTATAGTCTACTCTGGGCAGTTTATATCTGGTATACAGCGATCAGTTCCAGATTATACATTTTAAGGTCAGCTTTATTAAGGTATAATTTGTCCAAAAGTAAGGTAACCAGTATGATGAGATTTTTAAAATAAGTGTCTGATAGATCAAGATATGTTTAGCCTACAGTCAAAAATTTAGGTAGAAAATGGAAAGGAAAAAATAGGTCTCTTCATTTATCATTTGTATTGCCACATGCAAATTCAGAGGGCAAAATTAAGACCAAATGAATGGAAGATAAATTAATGTTTCCTGAAGACAAATTTTGTATTGATTTAATGTTAATCAAGAAAGCCCAGAATAAAACAGATAGGCACAGAACTTAGTCACAGGGATGCAAATAGAATAGTTCCAGAATGTCCAGGATGTTCAGGCTCCTTCCAATTCTAAGATCCCTTGCTTGAATGATAGCTATGATATTCTTCTTTCCTTTTATCTATTAACATGTATCTGTTATCATGTAATGTGGACCCAGTCACTTTTCACCTTCTTTCTCTTTATTTAAGTAACTCAAAAGAAAGTTTTTATTTCATTGGTTTGAGAAAAATTGTAATTTCCTCTTGGAGAAATCTAAATTTTATTATCAAGTAGAGAAATGGTTTTAATAACCTATCCTAAAGGCTGAATTTATAAAGTCATTCAGTCAGCAAACATATATTGAGGAGCTAATAGAATGCTAATACCATAAGTACAGTAATACGTGGTAGATGAATGAATGAGGCTTAGGGCAGGCCCACTGGATCTATTTGAATAAAAGAAAGTTTCTTAGAGGGAGTAACACTTAAGCAGAGTCTTGAAGGATGAGTAAAACGTGGGTTAGAAAGGCAAAGAAACTGTGTATTATTAGCAGGAAACACATATAAGAAAAAGCTACACAGATGTGAAAGAGAAAAGGCTTGTAGACCTATTAGCATTTTCTTATTGTGGATGTCAAAGATGAGTGAAGCCAGTTTTCAGAGATGTGACCAGAGAGACTGACAATTGAAAAGCAAGCAATAGAGAAAAGGCAAAAGATAGGGAAAAATACTGCAATATTTGTTAAACAAAGACTGCTATGAAATTATATCATGAATTCTTACAAATCATTTTTAAAGACCCCACTATATAAAAGTGAGACAAAAATATGAGCAGCTAATTTTCTTAAAACAAATACAATGATTAATATATATTTATTTTCACTAGTAGCCAGTGATATGTTAATTAAAACCAAAATTAAATGAAGTTTTGGAAATAATAGACACTAGGGACTCCAAAAACTGGAGGGTGGGAAGGGGAAGAGGGCCGAAAAGCTACCTATTGGGTACTATATTCACTATTTAGGTGATGAGGTCACTGCAAGTCCAAACCTCAACACTATGCAATATACCCATTTAACCTACCTGCACGTGTACCCCCGAATCTAAAATTTAATTTAATGAATAAATAAAACACAAGAAACAAAATTAGATCACTTTTCTAACCTATCTAGTAAAAGTTGAGGAGAGTGATACTATCTGTGTTAATAAGAACATAGGAAATTAGAACATTGTCATTTACTCTTGATAATAATTTAAATTGATATAGACTTGTGGTACACTATTTGGAAGTATATTTTAAATGCACATATTGTTTAACTCAGGAACTCCGTATCTATATAACTATTCTAGATATATATGCAATAACCTAATACTCATCAGGAAGAAAATGGTTGGATGAATTTGTGTGTATATATGTACCAGTGAACATTATGATGCAGTGAAAAGAAGGAGGTAGATTAACATCATGGGAGGTCTCCAAAACATGTAATCAAATTTAAACATTAAAAAGCAAGTTCAGTGCAGTATATAGAGATTAATCTCATTTACTTTAAAAATTCACAGAGCAAAACTATTCATTTCATGTCTACGTATATAAGCCATTCCTGGCTTAAAAAAACATCTGAGAGGTTACACATCAAAATGATGACAGCAGAGGGCTGGGATTAGATGAATGACAGGAGGAATTGTCATTGTTCTAAGTTGTTTAAATGTTAATAATGATAGTTTGTGTATTATAGTGTGATATATATCATAAGTATTATTTTTAAATCTGTGGGGAGCCTTCGAAAGGTTTTAAGCAGGGAAATCACATAGGCACATTCGCATTTTAGAAATATTTATCTGCCAGCTGAATATAAAGGGGAAATATAAGCACGGAAATTAAATTGGAGACAGGGAAGTCAATAAACAGTGATGGCAATAATCCAGAGTAAAAAATGTAGGTAGACTTTTATAAAGCTGTGTAATTGTAGTGAAGATAGAAGAAAGAGGGTGACTAAGAAAGACAGGTTTTCACTACGTAGAAACCACAGGACACCACTAGTTGAGATTGGAAGATGACTCTGAGGAAGTGGTCTAAATGAACCTCAAGTTTCCAATTTAGCAACTAGCTAAATGGCCAAGTCTTTCCACGAAGATAAGAAATACAGTGTGGGGAGTGAAGGGGTAGGCTAAGGGAAGTGGGATTCTTAGATCTTTACTACCCTAAGGAATTTGAGATTTTGAATAGGGAAGTTATCCCAAAATTTTTCTGTGAAATATTTTTTTCAAGAAAAATTACCTTTTCTCTATAGGTCAGTGGCAAATGAGTTCTATCTAAACATCCTATAAAGCTTCAAGAAATTTCCAGATTTTGTAAAAAGTTGTTTATTCATTTTTTTTCCCTTGATTAGTCCAGGGAGCAGCTACTTCTACTTGTCATGGGTATATTACCATCATGAAAGAAAGGGTTTATCAATGTCATCCACTAAAGAGTTACACCCTTGCCACCTCCCTTACATCCCACTCATCAACTGGGCTGGCAGACACTCAAAAGCTAGGAGAATATTTTCTGTCAGGATAGTCTAAGTGCACACTGGCATGTAAGTCTTGACAAGCTTGTATTTTGGGGGTTAGTGATTATTTTTTGTTCTTAAGTTGTCTCAAGGTCGTAGAACTTAAGTGAAAGAAGGATTATATCCAGGCATGCCAGTTGTTTTCCTAAGTTCAAAGCATACTATCTTTATTTAATCTATAGATTTTGTTTTACTGTTAAAAGATGAAAATTAAACCTCATTCATGTATAAAACTGTGACATTAAAATTAGATTAGAGATGACCCATGGAATGTTTGCACTTAATCAGAATTCAACCTCGAAAAAAGAAAAAGGTTTCTGTTACATAATGGTAGAATATATAAGACAAAAAAAAAAATGAACTCCATCACTCATCAGTTTTTAAGTGTGAAAAGTACAATGAACAAGATAACATGACATTGGCCTTTGTGGAAATTACAATAATGGTGAGGTTGTGAGAGCAAAAGTGTGGGCTAATGTGGAAGCACATCTCAAAGGCACCCACATTGGTAGAAGGATGACAAGATTGAGGGGACTGTTTTGTTTTTTCTTTTCCATTTACTTATTTAGAGACAAGATCTCACTGTGTCGCCCAGGCTGGAGTGCAGTGGCACAATCACGGCCTACTGCAGACTCTGGGCTCAAGCAATCCTCCTGCCTCAGCCTCCCAAAATATTGGGACTACAGGTGAAAGCCACTGCATACAGCCTCTTTTTTTCTTTTAAAACTCTTAAGATTTGATTGAAAGTGAAATTGTAAACATAGAGTTAGAAGTTGTGGAACTGGAAGATAAAATTGCAAAGGAAGAAAAGAAAATTTGCATAAGACTTATCCAAAGTAAACAAATCTAAAGATATCAGGAGAAAAACAAATAGAGAGAAATGTTTTCTACAGTAAAAATTTATTCACTATTGAAGATGAAATTTTCTTTTAATAGTGAAGGAACACAAGCCATTGATTTGTGAAACTTTCTTTCCTTCCTTTCTCTTTCTCTTTCTTTTCATCATACATCTAAGCATCAGGCATTGAGCTAAGCTTACGAATCAAAAAAAAAATCCCCTGTCTTGAGAGAGCTGACAAAAATTATTCCCAATTTTTATGCTCTTTCGTGTTGTCTCCAGGGAGTCAGAGGCAGTGACTCTCCAGGACTCATTACCTATTAAGGCAATGCTCTTAACTGAGGTGTCAAGGTACCTCATGACATAACCAGTTAAAATTTTTATGTCTAGCTATTCACTTCTAAATAATAGAAAAAGCAAAAAACAAGTACAAATTCTCTTAAAAGCAAGTTAAGAATTTGTATGTAAATATCACTCAATCTTATCTTTTCCCATTTTTTTTGGCGGAGGGAAGAGAAGGAAGTAGAGTAATATTTGGGTCTTTGGAAGTTATGTTTCAGTGTGACTTCATTTCTCATTCATTTTCTGATGCAGTGACAGACTGAGAACAATCCAGGCAGATGAGTGGCATCTGGGTTGGTGGATAGACTCAGAAATAATTGCCCAGATAGAGTAAGAAGAATAGGCTAGAACAGCCAAAATTACATCCATGAAGTCTGTTTCAAAATCTGAGTATGAGATAGAGTCATCAGAGGATATTGACACAGTTAATTTGGGGACCAGGAATGCTAAGAAAGGAAAAGCCAGACTATCAGCATAGAGTCAGATTCTGTTGTAAGTGACAGAAAACTCCAAATAAAAAGTAGAAAAATTATTCCTTTCACAAATAAGCAACATCCAGAAGTAAGCAATCAACAGCTAGTAGGATAGCTTCATGATCCTCCGAGAGCCAAGTTCCTTCGACATACTGAACAGCTGTCTTCAGCACACTGCCCAGGATGCTTGTGTGAGTTGCATTTTTCAAGGAGGAAGGGGTACGTACAGTCCCAGTTCCTCCTTTCAGGGATACCTCCTGGAAATTGCAAACACTACTTCCATTTCCACTCACTGATCACATAGCTTCATCTGGATGCGTAAGAAAGCTGGAAAAATATGGTCTTTATTCTGGCCAGCCATATGGCCCTTAACATCAGGGGTTTTGAAACTGGGATGAAAGAAACAGATATGGAAAGGCCACTGTCAGTCTCTGCCACCATGAGTTCAGATCATGACTAGAGGTATAGGACTTTCCTCAGTCATCAAGTATGAACTGAGGTTGTGCCTTTTGGAGGATACTTTGCCATGTACTTTAGGGCTGATTTGGTCTTTTAAAAAGATTTTTTCAGACCGAAGATTTTCAAATAGTGGAGATTATTCTTACTTTTTTAACTGGATATGCATCATAAATTTAATAAATCTCAGGGAACTAAAACTTCTGTTTCATTCAACTGAATTTTTATAACAGTCTTATACACTTGTCTATTGTGTATGAATGTGTTAAAAATTTGGCCAGTCAATACTTTTAAATACACTCACACATACACACCTGAATGCTTGCCCTTATGCAACCATTTTTCTTTGGTCTATCAATATATGCCATTAACCTAAAAATTTATCTCCTCTTCATTTTTATTTCATGTTTATTTCTTGACAAACCTGTTCCACTATCCAGTATTTATCTTTGCCAGCAATTCTTTTCTATAAATACAGTTTGCTAGATTATAGCTAAATCTATACTTAAATACAAACTCTCTGGGACTTTCTCCAAACTCAAGGTTTGTGATTGTAATTAAACAATAATATTGTCACTTGCTTTTTTCTTTCTTGAAAGTACCTTATCTCCTTGGGTATCTGCGTAAAGATGTGATTTGAAAAGTAAGTTTAAATGGGGCTTTCTAATTAGGCTGCACTCATTTTTATATTCCCAGCCCTACACCCAGATTACCTGGAAGGTATATATACTCAGTTAAGACACATTCAACCTGAAATCTATATGACTTTGAGTATAAATGGGCACCTCTCAATGATTGAGATTGAGCCAACTGCTCATTCAGCTGAGGTGAATTAAGTCTTCTAGGGCACCAGTGTGCCATTTAGTAAATTACATCATCCAGCACAATAAATGTGCCTCGCATGGGTGAACAGCTTCCTTCCAGGGTGTACTTTCCTCCCCGTCATTCTCCACTGGCCCTACCTTATTGATGTCATAGGGTGATTCATATGACTCAGTATTTACCCACAGCCTCAAACAAGAAGACTGCACCATTATTTGCACCACTGCAGAACACATGCACCCGTATGTAAAGGGTAAATGAGAACATTATTTTGTTTGGATTTTTTGTAAGTCAAATATAAACAAAAGAGCATCACTATCCTCTAAATTCTGAAACTGTAAAATATACTGTCATATATCACTTCTCGGGCTTTTGGCTAATATCAAGTGTAAATTTACCATCATATAGTAAAATGGCTTAGACCCTTAAAAATATCAATAAACAAGCATCTTTAAAAAAAAAACTATTAACACAACAGTATGTACATAAAACAAGCCTGTTTAAATAGCAATAAAATTGAATATAATACTTTGAAAGCAATAAGTTTTTATTTTTCACTTGCAAATACAAATGTTCTTTTAATTTTAACTCAGTCCTATTCTCATGGATATTAAAACTTTAGACATTTATTGGATCCTGTTTTGGAAACTAACATCTAGGGCATAAAGTAGTTTTTGTGGTGCCATAATGTGTTAAATAATACTTTGAAAGTGGCTGGGTGCCCAAAGAGTTCATGCAGAAATAAAATGCACTCAAACTGCTTCCAAATGTTTTCCTCTCCACATATATCACGTCAGAAGCTGCTGTTTCTGTCACACTGTCACTATATCTAAGAAGCTATAATCATTCACCACCCCTAGTGGAACATTTTAGCAAACTACTCAAATTTACATCCAAGCCAATGTTTAAAATTAAATTAAAAGCATGTATGTTAAGTGAACCAATAATCTAATGATACAAGGGTCTGAAATTGCCTTGGAACTAGCTCTGAAGAATACATTAGGAGGGGCATTTTCAACAGTGAACAACACCTGCTTGTTTTTTATCCCTCATTTTTTTTCTTGACTCTCCTTCAACAATATTCTTACGGGACGGGATGTATTTGGGTCCTCATTTTGAACTCAGTTTAATGGCCTTTCAAGGATAGCCTAATGATAAACAGTTGAAAATGGTGGCACAGCAAGGGGCTGGAAGATGTGAATGGAGATATTATTCCAGGCAGTCCCAACATGCCCAGTTTTAATGTGACTAAACAGTCATAAAATCAGGCTTCTTTGAGTCTGTTTCCATTTTCTCCCTATTATCAGGAATGAGTGTTGTCTCATATCAGACTTGAAAATTAGGTGAATATAGGCCTCAGTGGCATCCAGCTTTCAAAAAGGAATAGCCTCACTAAAAGTTAGAAGTTATTTGAAACTGTATAATGCCTGCCTCTTTCAAACCCATTTCACACTTACGATCTTATTTGAAAATAGAACCCAACACACTGTTATTACTTTGCTTCAAGGCCATAGTTGAGGTGAAATTGGCTGGCTCCTATATAGGAGAGTTAGGCCTGCAGAGAATGAATACTGAGTTGGTCTCTCCCCTCATGGAATGGCATCCCTAGCTATGTGCCTCCTTGTCTTTCATGCTTACATAAGCAGTCCAAATTGCTCCACCCTCAAGATCGTCTCTCTGTCTGTCTCTTAAATACATAAATGAGAAGGCACATATGCAACCCTGGGATAAATGTTGAGGAGGATATGTGTGGCCCATGTCTGGCTGTTTATATTATTCAGTGTTCACCAATCTGTCTGGGAGTGAGAGAATATATGAGATATCAAGATATCTTGATAGGTCTGACCTTGACAGGTCAGAACATTTTTAGGACTCAAGTGATATTTTCACTATCTTGCATGAATGTTGTCATTTTACTTTTAGAAGTTTAAAGGAAGTTTAGAAGCAAAACATGGGTACATGTTGTAATTCCCATTTTTAAATGTTACCTTTACAATTAACCCCTATATGCAACATACCGTGCCAAGTGTATTAAAATGAGAAGCTTCTTCAAATAATAAGATGCATGAAAAGAAATACCTATACTACAAGTAAAAAATATGATAATTTTACACATGATAGAGAGAAAACAGCCACAGAGAAAGGTCTTACTTGTGTCTATTTTGTGCCAGGCACTTTATAAACACTATTTTGTATAATTGTCCTCATAACATCCAATTTCCCACACATTACCAAAATGAGAACTGAGGCTCAGGGAGTTTAAGTGACTTGCATAAGGTCATGCAGCATGCTATGCACAGCGAGGTTCTGAAGCTGGATCCCACTGGCTCCACACCTGTGCTCTTCCCATTGCAGCTTTGCTGCCTCCTGAGGGAGCACAGATGAGGGAAAGATGATTCCAGCAGCAGACAAATAAAAAGCCTCTTAGAAGAGGTGGCATTTGAGCAGTGTATTTAGAATGACTCAGGCCAATATGCGGTATTCTTTCTTTGTGATAGAAGGAGTGAACAACCATTCAAATAACAATGAATCTTCCTGTATGTTTGCAGGAAAATGTGAAGGATTCTGAAGCCATTCTTTTTTATTTTTATTTTTATTTATTTATTTATTTATTTATTTTTGAGACAGAGTTTTGCTCTTGTTGCCCAGGCTGAAGCTGGAGTGCAATGGCCCAGTCTCAGCTCACTGCAACCTCTGCCTCCCAGGATCAAGCAATTCTCCTGCCTCAGCCTCCTGAATAGCTGGGATTGCAGGCATGCGCCACCACGCCCGGATAATTTTGTATTTTTAGTAGAGATGAGGTTTCTCCATATTGGTCAGGCAGATCTGAAACCCCTGACCTGAGGTGATCTGCCCGCCTCGGCCTCCCAAAGTGCTAGGATTGCAGGTGTGAGCCACCACGCCTGGCCATGAAGCCACTCTTATGTCTTGGTTTTATACTCACCAGTAGGGAGATTTTGGAATTTTTTAACTGAAGAGTGACATAATCTAAACTGGGAGGACTCAGGGAAGCATACACTGAAGTATTTACACCATGCACATTTGCAAGTAGAGACATGGAAGGAAATCTCATGTCTTACCTCATGCAAAAGATAGCTACCTGGAAAAGTGGACATATCTTGCCACCACGACCCTACTACCAGTACCATTGCATACATGTCATACATTTATCATATGAGATTTGATACAAAGTCGTATTAGGGCCTTGTTTAGTTTCATTTTCTTTGGCTGCTTTCAATCATTTTCAAGACTAATTGTGTTCCCTGATTATCTACAAAACCAATCAAGTAGTAATTATTAAATAGTAACATGGAAATTAACCAAATTATCCTGCCATCTCATCCACACCATATAGATGCCATTTTGACCTGAAAAAGCTGGTATCTTTGCCTTAAATGAAAAATGTTTGGTATGTATTAAAACATTTGTTCGTAGATAGTGCTGCCAAGGATGTTATTATATCTGTGAGTAAAACTAAATCCAGAACATTCTCTTTTAAACTTTGTTTATGAGAAAGCGACAATGTGATATAGGTGACAGCAAGACTCACACTAGCAATGAATGGCCAGTCTGTTCTATAGGCAGCTTTGGAAAATTACAAACAGGCAGGTGCAGCCTGCCTCATGACCTCTTTATCTAGTGTGCTAAAAGTGCAGACCTCACTTTAATAATGTGACAGATATACCCACAGTTCATAAATATTAAATACATAGCACACTTTGGCTGCAGACCTAAATAGATCTAGCTCTCATACATGTTGATAAATGCTGCTTAACAACGCCTTAGCTGACCCCTTGGCACCTGAGGTGTAAAACGGTTTTTTAAAAGAACATATAGTTGGCCGGGCGCGGTGGCTCACGCCTGTAATCCCAGCACTTTGGGAGGCCAAGGCGGGTGGATCACAAAGTCAGGAGATCCAGACCATCCTGGCTAACATGGTAAAACGCCGTCTCTACTAAAAATACAAAAAATTAGCCAAGCGCAGTGGCGGGCACCTGTAGTCCCAGCTACTCAGGAGGCTGAGGCAGGAGAACAGTGTGAACCCAGGAGGCGGAACTTGCAGTGAGCTGAGATAGTGCCACTGCACTCCAGCCTGGGCGACAGAGTGAGACTCTGTCTCAAAAAAAAAAAAGAAATACTTTGGTATAACTCTAACAAAATATGTACAAGATCTGTATGAGGAAAGCTACAAAACTCTGATGAAAGAAATCAAAGAACCAAATAAACGGAAAAATATTCCATGTTCATGGATAAGAAGACTCAATATTATTCAGCCATCACTTCTTCACAAGTTGATCAACAGATTCAATGCAATGTCAATCAAAATCCCAGCAAGTTACTTTGTGGATATCAATAAACTGACTAGAAAGTTTATAGAGAAAGTTTATAAAGAACATATAGTTTAAAAGTCTGACCTCAGGGAAAAAACAGCTAGGTAGGAATCTGCCAACCAAGGTAGCCTGTATGGTGGCTAATTGGAAGGACATGTTTTTTCAAGTTCACTCGACCCTTCCATCACTTCTTAGATAAAAGAACTTTAGAATTTTAAAAGTTTTGGAAATTTAGTCTGCCCCTGATCCCTGAACACTGGGTCATCATAAGCATATAAAAGTGGAAAGTTCTCAATTTCATTGAACATTAATAATTATATATATTTTTGATGCTATTTATACTATTTCAGTGTACATTGTTTTGAAAGCGCTAACATTGAGAAAACTCGGTCTGTTATTTTTACAAAGTCAAACTACCTTTGTATTGTTCATATAAAGATGATTTTAATTCAACTTAATAAATATTACCTTGAGCTCCTACCATGCACAAGATCTGGGACTGGGCATGTCAAGAAGAATAAGACATACACAACTCATTCCTTATGCTTAAGAGTTCACAGCCTAGTGAGAAAGACTAATGTGTAAGCTAAAAGTCACCAGCTGGCAGCCCACAGGCTAAAATCATCCAAGAGATGTATTTTATTTGATATCTGCAGTGTTTTTAAAAAACATTTGAGTTCATTGTTATTAGTCAGAGCTTTCACCTTTCAGTACAACAGAATGCCTTTGTCATCAACCGGATATATTTACGTATTGCACCCAACAGACCCTTAAAGGCATTTGAGTTTGGTGCCATGAAATTGTAGACAAACAAATATTGCTGCTATGATAGCCTTCTGCCTTTATTATAATACTAAAAGTATATGGAGGAACAGAGAAGAGAATAGCAAGTAAGTTCTCTCCAGCTATGTCAAGCACATTTTGACAGGGGAGATGATACTTGCCAAAACCAGAAGGGAATTCCAGACAGAGGAAAGATCATGAAGGCATGGAGACATGAAATGGTCTCCATGAAGGAGAAGGAGGAAAATATTTATCCCCATGTATTGAACATTTATTGCCAACCACTAATAGGCAGTTCTCATGTGATTCATGATAAACCAATATGTTTATTATTAGCGCCACTTTTCAAATGAGAAAACTGAATGAAAGAGAAGATAAATAACTTATCCAAGATTAATAGTTAGTGAATGGTAGAGTCAGAATTCAAAGTTCTGCCTGACCTCAAACCTAGACATTTTTATTACTAAACATGATGGACGCATTAGCAGATTGTAGATATATTCAGGACACTTTTTCAGTAATTAAGAGTCCAAGTTCCACTGATATAAGCAGAGGCAAAACCACTGGTCACAGCCTCTGCTTAGGGAAAATACATGCTTCACTCAGTGTAGCGAATGGAATAAAAATTATGCAAATAGACTTTTAGAGCTTAAAGGAAACATAGGAAAGTTACAGTCCAAGTTCAGCATTTTTCAGGTGAGAAAATTGAGGCATTTAAAATATTTGCTTTTAAAAAGTCAAAGAATTTCTATTTTAAATACAAATTAAAACCTACCTTTCAATATTAGTCTTACCTCCAAAATATTTTAATTCTCCTTGTTAGTGCTATAGTTTTAAAATATAATTTACAGCAACCAAAATTTTTATTTTATTTTATTTTATTATTATACTTTAGGTTTTAGGGTACATGTGCACAATGTGCAGGTTTGTTATATATGTATCCATGTGCCGTGTTGGTTTGCTGCACCCATTAACTCGTCATTTAGCATTAGGTATATCTCCTAATGATGTCCCTCCCCCCTCCCCCGACCCCACAACAGTCCCCAGAGTGTGATGTTCCCCTTGCTGTGTCCATGAGTTCTCACTGTTCAATTCCCACCTATGAGTGAGAACATGCGCTGTTTGGTTTTTTGTCCTTGCGATAGTTTACTGAGAATGATGGTTTCCAATTTCATCCATGTCCCCACAAAGGACATGAACTCATCATTTTTTATGGCTGCATAGTATTCCATGGTGTATATGTGCCACATTTTCTTAATCCAGTTTATCGTTGTTGGACATTTGGGTTGGTTCCAAGTCTTTGCTATTGTGAATAGTGCCGCAATAAACATACATGTGCATGTGTCTTTATAGCAGCATGATTTATAGTCCTTTGGGTATATACCCAGTAATGGGATGGCTGGGTCAAATGGTATTTCTAGTTCTAGATCCCTGAGGAATCGCCACACTGACTTCCACAATGGTTGAAGTAGTTTACAGTCCCACCAACAGTGTAAAAGTGTTCCTATTTCTCCACATCCTCTCCAGCACCTGTTGTTTCCTGACTTTTTAATGATGGCCATTCTAACTGGTGTGAGATGGTATCTCACTGTGGTTTTGATTTGCATTTCTCTGATGGCCAGTGATAATGAGCATTTTGTCATGTGTTTTTTGGCTGCATAAATGTCTTCTTTTGAGAAGTGTCTGTTCATGTCCTTCACCCACTTTTTGATGGGGTTGTTTGTTTTTTTCTTGTAAATTTGTTTGAGTTCATTGTAGATTCTGGATATTAGCCCTTTGTCAGATGAGTAGGTTGCAAAAATTTTCTCCCATTCTGTAGGTTGCCTGTTCACTCTGATGGTAGTTTCTTTTCCTGTGCAGAAGCTCTTTAGTTTAATTAGATCCCATTTGTCAATTTTGGCTTTTGTGGCCATTGCTTTTGGTGTTTTCGACATGAAGTCCTTGCCCACGCCTATGTCCTGAATGGTATTGACTAGGTTTTCTTCTAGGGTTTTTATGGTTTTAGGTCTAACATGTAAGTCTTTAATCCATGTTGAATTAATTTTTGTATAAGGTGTAAGGAAGGGATCCAGTTTCAGCTTTCTACATATGGCTAGCCAGTTTTCCCAGCACCATTTATTAAATAGGGAATCCTTTCCCCATTTCTTGTTTTTGTCAGGTTTGTCAAACATCAGATAGTTGTAGATATGCGGCATTATATCTGAGGGCTCTGTTCTGTTCCATTGGTCTATATCTCTGTTTTGGTACCAGTACCATGCTGTTTTGGTTACTGTAGCCTTGTAGTATAGTTTGAAGTCAGGTAGTGTGATGCCTCCAGCTTTGTTCTTTTGGCTTAGGATTGACTTGGTGATGCGGGCTCTTTTTTGGTTCCATATGAACTTGAAAGTAGTTTTTTCCAATTCTGTGAAGAAAGTCATTGGTAGCTTGATGGGGATGGCATTGAATCTATAAATTACCTTGGGCAGTATGGCCATTTTCATGATATTGATTCTTCCTACCCATGAGCATGGAATGTTCTTCCATTTGTTTGTATCCTCTTTTATTTCATTGAGCAGTGGTTTGTAGTTCTCCTTGAAGAGGTCCTTCACATCCCTTGTAAGTTGGATTCCTAGGTATTTTATTCTCTTTGAAGCAATTGTGAATGGGAGTTCACTCATGATTTGGCTCTCTGTTTGTCTGTGATTGGTGTACAAGAATGCTTGTGATTTTTGTACATTGATTTTGTATCCTGAGACTTTGCTGAAGTTGCTAATCAGCTTAAGGAGATTTTGGGCTGAGACAATGGGGTTTTCTAGATATACAATCATGTCATCTGCAAACAGGGACAATTTGACTTCCTCTTTTCCTAATTGAATGCCCTTTATTTCCTTCTCCTGCCTGATTGCTCTGGCTAGAACTTCCAGCACTATAATGAATAGGAGTGGTGAGAGAGGGCATCCCTGTCTTGTGCCAGTTTTCACAGGGAATGCTTCCAGTTTTTGCCCATTCAGTATGATATTGGCTGTGGGTTTGTCATAGATAGCTCATATTATTTTGAGATACATCTCATCAATACCTAATTTATTGAGAGTTTTTAGCATGAAGGGTTGTTGAATTTTGTCAAAGGCCTTTTCTGCATCTATTGAGATAATCATGTGGTTTTTGTCATTGGCTCTGTTTATATGCTGGATTACTTTTATTGATTTGCATATGTTGAACCAGCCTTGCATCCCAGGGACGAAGCCCCCTTGATCATGGTGTATAAGCTTTTTGATGTGCTGCTGGATTCAGTTTGCCAGTATTTTATTGAGGATTTTTGCATCAATGTTCATCAAGGATATTGGTCTGAAATTCTCTTTTTTGGTTATGTCTCTGCCAGGCTTTGGTATCAGGACGATACTGGCCTCATAAAATGTGTTAGGGAGGACTCCCTCTTTTTCTATCAATTGGAATAGTTTCAGAAGGAATAGTACCAGTTCCTCCTTGTACCTCTGGAAGAATTCGGCTGTGAATCCATCAGGTCCTGGACTCTTTTGGTTGGTAAGCTATTGATTATTGCCAGAATTTCAGAACCTGTTATTGGTCTATTCAGAGATTCAACTTCTTCCTGGTTTAGTTTTGGGAGGGTGTATTTGCTGAGGAATTTATCCATTTCTTCTAGATTTTCTAGTTTATTTGCGTAGAGGTGTTTGTAGTGTTCTCTGATGGTAGATTGTATTTCTGTGGGATTGGTGGTGATATCCCCTTTTTTCATTTTTTATTACTTCTATTTGATTCTTCTCTCTTCTTTATTAGTCTTGCTAGCGGTCTATCAATTTTGTTGATCTTTTCAAAAAACCAGCTCCTGGATTCATTAATTTTTTGAAGGGCTTTTTGTGTCTCTATTTCCTTCAGTTCTGCTCTGATTTTAGTTATTTCTAGCCTTCTGCTAGCTTTTGAATGTGTTTGCTCTTGCTTTTCTAGTTCTTTTAATTGTGATGTTAGGGTGTCAATTTTGGATCTTTCCTGCTTTCTCCTGTGGGCATTTAGTGCTATAAATTTCCCTCTACACACTGCTTTGAATGTGTCCCAGAGATTCTGGTATGTTGTGTCTTTGTTCTCGTTGGTTTCAAAGAACATCTTTATTTCTGCCTTCATTTCATTATGTATCCAGTAGTCATTCAGGAGCAGGTTGTTCAGTTTCCATGTAGTTGAGCAGTTTTGAGTGAGTTTCTTAATCCTGAGTTCTAGTCTGATTGCACTGTGGTCTGAGAGACAGTTTGTTATAATTTCTGTTCTTTTACATTTGCTGAGGAGAGCTTTACTTCCAACTATGTGGTCAATTTTGGAATAGGTGTGGTGTGGTGCTGAAAAAAATGTATATTCTGTTGATTTGGGGTGGAGAGTTCTGTAGATGTCTATTAGGTCTACTTTGTGCAGAGCTGAGTTCAATTCCTGGATATCCTTGTTAACTTTCTGTCTCGTTGATCTGTGTAATGTTGACAGTGGGGTGTTAAAATCTCCCATTATTATTGTGTGGGAGTTTAAGTCCCTTTGTAGGTCACTCAGGACTTGCTTTATGAATCTGGGTGCTCCTGTGTTGGGTGCATATATATTTAGGATAGTTAGCTCTTCTTGTTGAATTGATCCCTTTACCATTATGTAATGGCCTTCTTTGTCTCTTTTGATCTTTGTTGGTTTAAAGTCTATTTTATCAGAGACTAGGATTGCAACCCCTGCCTTTTTTTGTTTTCCATTTGCTTGATAGATCTTCCTCCATCCCTTTATTTTGAGTCTATGTGTGTCTCTGCATGTGAGATGGGTTTCCTGAATACAGCACACTGATGGGTCTTGACTCCTTATCCAGTTTGCCAGTCTGTGTCTTTTAATTGGAGGATTTAGCCCATTTACATTTAAAGTTAATATTGTTATGTGTGAATTTGATCCTGTCATTATGATGTTAGCTTATTATTTTGCTCATTAGTTGATTCAGTTTCTTCCTAGCCTCGATGGTCTTTACAATTTGGCATGTTTTTGCAGTGGCTGGTACCGGTTGTTCCTTTCCATGTTTAGTGCTTCCTTCAGGAGCTCTTTTAGGGCAGGCCTGGTGGTGACAAAATCACTCAGCATTTGCTTGTCTGTAAAGTATTTTATTTCTCCTTCACTTATGAAGCTTAGTTTGGCTGGATATGAAATTCTGGGTTGAAAATTCTTTTCTTTAAGAATGCTGAATATCGGCCCCCACTCTCTTCTGGCTTGTAGAGTTTCTGCCGAGAGATCACCTGTTAGTCTGATGGGCTTCCCTTTGTGGGTAACCCGACCTTTCTGTCTGGCCGCCCTTAACATTTTTTCCTTCATTTCAACTTAGGTGAATCTGACAATTATGTGTCTTGGAGTTGCCCTTCTCGAGGAGTATCTTTGTGGCGTTCTCTGTATTTCCTGAATCTGAATGTTGGCCTGCCTTGCTAGATTGGGGAATTTCTCCTGGATAATATCTTGCAGAGTGTTTTCCAACTTGGTTCCATTCTCCCCGTCATTTTCAGGTACACCAATCAGACGTAGGTTTGGTCTTTTCACATAGTCCCAAATTTCTTGGAGGCTTTGTTCGTTTCTTTTTATTGTTTTTTCTCTAAACTTCCCTTCTCACTTCATTTCATCTTCCATCACTGATACCCTTTCTTCCAGTTGACCGCGTCGGCTACCGAGGCTTCTGCAATCTTCGCGTAGTTCTCAAAACTTGGCTTTCAGCTCCATCAGCTCCTTTAAGCCCTTCTTTTCATTGGTTATTGTAGTTATCCATTCGTCTAATTTTTTTCAAATTTTTAACTTCTTTGCTATTGTTTTAAATTTCCTCCCGTAGCTCGGAGTAGTTTGATCGTCTGAAGCCTTCTTCTCTCAACTCATCAAAGTCATTCTCCATCCAGCTTTGTTCTGTTGCTGATGAGGAACTGCGTTCCTTTGGAGGAGGAGAGGTGCTCTGCATTTTAGAGTTTCCAGTTTTTCTGCTCTGTTTTTTCCCCATCTTTGTGGTTTTATCTACTTTTGGTCTTTGATGATGGTGATGTACCGATGGGTTTTTGGTGTGGATGTCCTTTCTGTTTGTTAGTTTTCCTTCTACCAGACAGGACCCTCAGCTGCAGGTCTGTTGGAGTTTGCTAGAGGTCCACTCCAGACGCTGTTTGGCCGGGTGTCAGCAGCGGTGGCTGCAGAACAGCGGATTTTCGTAAGACCACAAATTCAGCTGTCTGATAGTTCCTCTGGAAGTTTTGTCTCAGAGGAGTACCTGGCCGAGTGAGGTGTCAGTCTGTCCCTACTGGGGGGTGCCTCCCAATTAGGCTGCTCGGGGGTCAGGGACCCACTTTAGGAGGCAGTCTGTCCGTTCTCAGATCTCCAGCTGCGTGCTGAGAGAACCACTACTCTCTTCAAAGCTGTCAGACAGTGACATTTAAGTCTGCAGAGGTTCCTGCTGACTTTTTGTTTGTCTGTGCCCTGCCCCCAGAGGTGGAGCCTACAGAGGCAGGCAGGCCTCCTTGAGCTGTGGTGGGCTCCACCCAGTTCGAGCTTCCTGGCTGCTTTGTTTACCTAAGCAAGCCTGGGCAATGGTGGGTGCCCCTCCCCCAGCCTCGCTGCCACCTTGCAGTTTGATCTCAGACTGCTGTGCTAGCAATCAGCGAGACTCTGTGGGCATAGGACCCTCCAAGCCAGGTGCGGGACACAATCTCCTGGTGTGCCATTTTCCAAGCCTGTTGGAAAAGCGCAGTATTAGGGTGGGACTGACCCGATTTTCCAGTTGCCATCTGTTACCCCTTTCTTTGACTAGGAAAGGGAACTCCCTGACCCTTTGCGCTTCCCCAGTGAGGCAAAGCTTCACCCTGCTTCGGCTCGTGCACAGTGCGCTGCATTGACTGTCCTGCACCCACTCTTCGGCACTCCCTAGTGAGATAAACCCGGTACCTCAAACGGAAATGCAGAAATCACCCGTCTTCTCTGTCACTCACGCTGGGAGCTGTAGACCGGAGCTGTTCCTATTCGGCCATCTTGGCTCCACCCCCTACAGCAACCATAATTTTGTGATACATGTTCTACAAGTCCAAAAGATTTAAAAATAACTCGGGGAAAAATTGAACATTTATTTGTAAAAGCACTAAAGAAATACCTCATAAAAATCTAGCCATGAAACTGCACTTTTTGCTTCAATACATTTATTGTGTCCTATTTAATAACAAGGGGATGAAATATCTATAGGCTTCATATTACAGTTACCTGAAGGATTTTTTTTAAGTTAAAAATGAAACAGTAATGGTCATATTATCTTTAATTGTATTTAGTGCTGTACAATCTGGATTGGGGTTAGTGTCCAGGTAAAGAGGAAAATACTAATTTATTTGTAGGGGCATGTCCAGTTACAAGAATTTAGATAATGGACAAAGTTCTGTGATTGCATCTTTGGATTAGTTTAGTCAGACTCAGTCCCTGAAAATAATATTGTCATATCAAAAATTATTTGACTTTCTACTTTTTTTATTAAAAATGTACATCATAGGTTAAAAAAATAGATGTGGCAATAAATATTTATGGAATGAATTAAGTCAGTGAATGGATGAAAGCATAAATTAGTAAGTTATTCATGAATAACTATGTGAATATTTTCACATTCTAAGCCAAATTGAAAATTAGCTCCCTTCCTGCTATAGAAAGTTGCTCTTGGCCTAGGAAGCAATTGAGCAGGCAGAGTGCTTTCTTAGATCCTCGCAAAATATTTGCTTAAGTAGCAATTTGTCACTTTTTATTTGATCATTTCTGTATCCACTCACTCAACTTGCATTTATTGAAACCCAAATCTGTGCATCTTCTGGACACATTAGAGGAGACCACAGCGAACTCCCAGCCATCCCACCTCATGCATCACAATGAGGCAGTAATAATCCTTTCTTTACCAAAGTAGGCAGAGCAGCGTAGTCTGCCCAAGACTGCATGTTATCAGCTAAGGATACGTGAAATAAAGGTCTCCATGGAGTAAAAGATGCATTTTTCCAATGCTTTACATTAAATGTTTCTTATTGTTATTGGTCTTCCTCACTGGTGATATAGACTTATTGAATCTCTAGCCTCATCCACCATCACAGAGAACAAAGAAGCATTTGCTCAAACAAAACAGGTTTATGGTCTTACTTCTGTTAGGAAATAATGTATAATGTTATAAATTACTATAACTAGAAAAAGAGAGGCATGTAGGGAACAAAATATGAGTTACACAAGGAATGGAGGGAAGTACACAGTCTGACAAAGTAAGGATAAATGAAATTAGATAGGAGACAGAAGATAGAAAGATGGTAGGTAGGTCGGTAGTTGGATGGATGGATAGACGATGGATAGATAGATGATAGATGATAGATAGATAGATTAGATAGATAGATAGATAGATAGATAGATAGATAGATAGATAGATAAAGATTTGAAGTTTCAGGAATGAGCATTATTCAGGGAAAGTAGCCCTTGGTATTGCATTAGGTTCAATAGACTAGGTTATCTTTGCAATTTGAAGTTATTCTTACTGTAGCTCAGACTTACCATAGTTCATCCAAAAACCAGTAAGGGAATGGCTACTATGTGCCAGTTACAGAACTCAATACTGGATGCTCAATTATAAAGAAAGGGCAGGGTGTGGTGGCACATGCCTGCAATCCCAGCACTTTGGAAAGCCGAGGTGGGCGGAGCACCTGAGGTCAGGAGTTGGAGACTAGCCTGGCCAACATAGTAAAACCCTGTCTCTACTAAAAATACAAAAATTAGCCAGACATGGCGGCGGGCACCTGTAATCCCAGCTACTCAGGAGGCTAAGGCAGGAGAATCTCTTGAACCCGGGAGGCAGAATGGCAGAATGCAGTGAGCCAAGATCACCCCTTAGCACTCAAGCCTGGGCAACAGAATGAGACTCCGTCTCAAAAAAAAAAAAAGAAACTATCTTACTTCTGAATGCATACACTCTATTCTCAGCTCTTCAAATTATTGTTCATGTTCCTATCATCAAACATTTTGAGCCCAAACTCTCCACTGTATAAATACTCATTTGTAAATCATATATATGTTCTGCCTTATTTTTGTTTTGTTTATTATAAAACATATAAAATATAAAATAAGGACAAAATAAAAATATTTCAAAATAATATTCACTTTACATATTATTGGTACAAAATTTAACAATTTAGGTCTGACTGTAAGTTCATTTTATTTCAATACTTGATTTCATGTAATAATCACACTACAAACAGGCACAACATACATAAAATGCTACATATTTATGGCCAGGTTTGCTATGATATGGGTGGAATCTGTACTTTTAACAGTGCTCCCAATGGTTTTGTGTGGCCTCCTCTTTTTAGATACCATCCTTATTTTCATAATGTAGTTGATGAATAACTCATTTTAGGAGTTGAAGAAATTGATTTTCCATATTCTATTTGCTTACTTGGGCCTTTATTATGTATCTTCTAATGAATATCCAAGATTGGACACCACTATGTGAGAAACAACATGGTCTTCTAGGATCACTGTGTTGGGCCAGGGAAAATGCAAGCTTTGCCCTGATTGCTCAAGCCCTTGAAGTAAATTATTTACTTCATTCTGACTTTGGCATTTTTCTCACTGTTTTATTATTTAGGTAAGTGATCACCAAAATTCTCTGATCACACACATCTAACAATAAAAATGTTTGAGCAAGTTTTACAGGGGATATTATCAGTATATTTTATTTATAATTTATTTGTATCAACTAGTACAATATTGTATATATTTATAAAAAAATAAACGTAGCAATTACTAAAGGATGAGAAAGAGCATAAATATAAATGGAATTTTCAGTATTTTCTTTCTACTGCCCATCTTCCATGCACTCTGTTGGTATACCCCCCTGCCCAATTTTGGAAAACACTAGTATGAAGTAAACTCATTACTGAACAAGGTGTAACAGAAAGGACCAAACATAGTAACAAGTAATCTTCCTGCACCATCTCAAACACACATAAGTGTGCATGTATTTCAAATTTCCAATTCTAAATTTTCTTTTATTAAGTCAGTGTATCTGTTGTCTACTTATAGATCTTAATGGGTATTTACAAAAATGCAACCTAATTAAAACAATTTGAAGAAGTCATATCTCATTTATATTACAGAGATATTATCCTTACTATTAAACTTTTTGCCATCAAAAGTAAATTATTAATATGTAATCTTCAAAGAAGGGAATCTTTTCTATGAGGAGTTTGTATATGTATGTGGGGGAATCTGCATTATGAAATTTTATCAATTTATTTCAGTTTTATGCTTAAAGGTTTCTTTTTAAAGAAACACTAAGATTGTTAAATAATAAGAATGGTTTATATTTATAATCATTTGCTTCATTTAATTCTCATGAACAGCCCACTAGAGTCAGTTATAATTTTCAATTTACAGATGATGAAATTGAAGCACAGTTTAAGCTCATTGTTAGTCTGCTATCTGTTACACAAATGTTTTTTGACAATTTGCCTTCAGAGCTGATTTGTTAAGCACATGTGAAAATTTCTTTTTTTTTATAATTTCAACTTTTATTTTAGATTAAGGAATACATGTGCGTGTTTGTTACATATACAAATGTTTAATGATCCTTAATTTACAACATAGAGATATTTAAGGGAGATTGCTACAATATCAAATTTAAAAAGATATTTTGTTTCCCAGAGTTTAAGTCAAGCTTGTCCAACCTATGGCCTGGGAGCCTCATGTGGGCCAGGATGGCTTTGAATGTGACCCAACACAAGTTCCTAAAGTTTCTTAAAATATTATGAGGTTGTATTGCGATTTTTTCTTTTTTCTTTTTTTTAGCTCATGATCTCTTATTAGTGTTAGTGTATTTTATGTGTGGCCTGAGACAATTCTTCTTCTAATGTGCCCCATAGAAGCCAAAAGATTGGACACCCCTTGTTACGGATTAAATATATATATTTTAGGATGATTTGAAAACTGGTTATGCTGTAGGGGTCAGTTTACTGTAATCAGAATGCTTCCTCAGTTGATCAAGCCAGAGGGAAGCATGCAGGCCATGTCAGCTTCTGCTTTTTTCCCACTGTCTCGTTACATGACCTATTAACTAGCAACCTTTTTAAAATAATAATAATAATAATAATTCTTTACTCACGTACAGTATTTCTCAGTGGGTACTACTAGCATTTTGAGAAATAATTTTTTTTTTTGCAGAGATTATACCACTTATTTCAACAACATTAGTCTTCCACTCACTAAATACTAGGAATGCCTTTCCTCAGTCCTAATTTGCGACTCTCCCTACTGGGAAAGTTATCACGAAAGTGGAGAACCACTGCACTAAGGAGAGAATCAAAATCAGAGTTTTAGAAAAGTGTATGTGAAATGACACGTTTTATATCTTGAACTTGTAACGGCTAGAGGAATATTCTTATTACATATAAAATCTAATTTATATTAACAAATACTCCACGGAATGTAACTAAAAACAAAATATTCGTGGAAGTGGATATTGCTCCTGCTACACATTTTAGATTTCATTTACTTTTTAGCTACAATATCATTGAATAATAAATTCCACAATTAGCTAAAAGAAAACAGGCAGAGAGAGTTAGCAACTTAAGCAATTGGGAAAACCAGACTAAAACTAATTTATATCAAACCCCAAAATGTAACACCTGGTGGATGAAGAAACAAGGGAATTATAACAAAGAATTGCTGTTTCTCCTGAATACATTGTGAAAACTTACTTTAGTGTTTCATGCAATCTCTGTTGACATAACTAACCTTAAGGAGAAAAATGATAAGGCATTACTATCACATAATATCTCACCTGAATATATATTCATGTACACCAGTCCTTCTATTTTGTTTATTTGTTTTTTCAGCTGTGAAAAATGACAGTTCCTTAAGGAAGATATGCCACAATAGATGAAAGACCTTTTTACCCATGGTAAAGAAACATAGCGGAGACATTATGAATGATGCAGGAAGCTTAGGAAAATGAAAGCTGCTATTAACTATGACAGGCCATCACAACAACAAAAACAGTAATCAATGCAATCATAGCAATAAGATAATATTTGTATTAGTTTCTTTCAAAAAGTTAAAATAATGGGCATCTTTTCTAAGTTAACAGTTTGGATAATGTTGGCAAAAACAGGAAAAACTCAGATAAAAATCTCAATGTGTAACATATTAACATTATCTAGAGCCACTACTGTACATAGTTTTTTCTTCAAATTTCCTTTAATTTCATTTATATCATTTTTTCTTTGCTCTTCATGACTATGTTATTATGTTTCTTTATGATCTAATATTCTTGAACTTAGTTTCCTATTACTTGGCTTCAATAAATCCATAATCAGCTAAAATTGCATTATTTTAGCTTTTCACAGCATATAATAAAATCTGCATTTGTTGTCATTATTTTCCCTATTGTAACAATACCATTACTCTTGCAACTTTAAGTAAGACTGCTGTATAAATATATGATCATTCCACTTGGTATTCAATGATGCACCTTCATTACGAGTGTTATCTCAGAAAATGATGAAACATTGCAATGTGGAAAATGCCTTGTGTGGGAAACATTGCACACAGACACATATTAACTTTGTGTTCAATGATAAACATTCCATGCATTCACAAGGAAGTTTGTTTCACTACTCCTTGTAAGTTACCTCGGAGCACTTTCTGACTTACCACTTGGCATTCTTGCCCTGTCTCTTAATGTTTAAGGGACTCCAGCTCTGCCTGACAGAACCCTACACTAAGGCTCCATAAAGTCAACAACAAAACTAGTTTATTCACTGTATTTAATTTTTTTTTCTAAGCTTTCTTTAATCCAGTGCACACTGTATGGGCCTCACCTGTTAAAATACACATTGTAACTTTGCTCTTTCATGAAAACATTTCTGAATATCTAAGAGATGTGAACTTTTCTTTACCAATAACTTTCTCCATGGAAGCAAGATATATATAGTGTACCCAGTTCCTTTAATTCTGACCAAAGTTCAAAGAAGCCTCAAATTTTAACTTATTTTTGGTGGAGAATTTGTGTCAAGATACAGAGTGAGGTCTCTTCACAAACACAGAACTTGCTAAATCTGAGCATGAAAGGAAAGACCCCAGGATTCAAAATGTGAAGCTACGCAGCCTGAGGCATTTCAGAGTGGCTGAACGAAATACAGTCCTTACAATCATCATTGTAACTTGTTTTGTTTTGTTTTGTTTTGTTTTGTTTTGTTTTGTTTTGTTTTATTGGTGGGTGGGGGAGGGTTCTAGTGCAATTTTTACCTTTGATTGGCCATATCAGTTACCAGTGATGCCCATTCTCTGATACTGCAAGTGTATTAAATTTTCTTCTGAGTGAGTTTAGGATCTTAAAGTTATTAAGACACCAACTTATGATGTTACTATTCCAAAGTGCAGAGTTTCTAACTCATATTCAGAGGATAGCAATCTCCCAAATAAGAATGTATTCGTGATTTATTTTTATTCTAGGGTGGGAAGAGTTTGTCCTGGTAGCCTACCAACCACGTGGCAGTGACTCCCCTCCTTAGGCCTCAGTTTGTTGGTCTAAAATGAGTATTTTTAACTAGGTGATCTCTACACTGTTATTTCGTTCTGACATTCTTTTATTCTATGATTCATTATATAATTTTATGGATAAATTTCCAAGCCGCTTACTTTTTCTTTACAATATCCTTCTTAAAAATGAAAAAGCATGTGGTTTTACCTTTGCAAACTCTCATGTCTTGTCTCTAATGGAAAAGTATAACAAATTAATAATTGTGTACATCAATTTTCTTGTCCCTGTTGCAAAAATATGTAATTACTGCATGATGTAAAAGTTTTCCTTATTTTAAGCACTAATAGAGATAGACCTAAAGTACTGCTCCTGTTGATATAGCATATATCAGATCTTATCGTGGCTATTTTCTGCATGCCTGTAACTCACGTAGGCATGAATTCTGCAAATAAACAACATCAATGACTAGCATTTATATCCATTTTATTATTCCATAGCACAGCTTTATGTTCTAAATGTAGGTTTAGAAACCATATCTAGCACTCTGATGCTTCTAACCCTCTTTAATTATAACTAGTTGAGTAGCTTTCTTTTCAAGAAACTAAGTTGATTTTATAAATTTATGGAGTAAAAAAATGCATTCCATCCCTTTAATTGTATAACTTCTTCGTAAAATTTGATGTCTTTGTTGATTTTAGGTTTTATTCCATGTAAATGATCAATGCTTTTACATAAGGAAGACTTTGATTAATGTCAATTTTTATCTCTTAAAAGGATCCTTCCCGGCCATTGGGGTGGAGGCGTTTTGCCCCAGCTTCCTGAGGGCAGGGTTTTTAAATAGCATCCAGGCCCCGCATCCAGTGCCAGGGGGAGGATCTTTGCCCCCCAGGATTCCTGCTGGTAGGTATTTCAGGTGAAGTTTTCTGCCACCATATACAGCAGTAGGACTGTGCTCACAGTTGATAGGCCCCAAGTACAAAATGAATATTGCTTAAATATATTGTGGAAAAGAAATGTAAGTGACTGCTTGAATGCAGAAACCATATTTATAATACTGAATGCTGTGAAAATGGCACAAAAGAAGTGAAAGGACTCTAAGCACCTAATTCGCATAGTGCTGTCTCCTCTTCTGAGAAAATTTTTACTTAAGTAAGAATTAGAGCTTCAGATCCAAAATATGTAACTCAAGAATAAACAAGGATGGACTTCAGACACTTTGCCACTTGGAATTGGCCAGAAAAGTGAATTAAAAACTGAGTGTTTCCGCATGTTCTCACTCATAGGTGGGAATTGAACAATGAGAACTCATGGACACAGGAAGGGGATCATCACGCTCCGGGGACTGTTGTGGGGTGGGGGGAGAAGGGAGGGACAGCATTAGGAGATACACCTAATGCTAAATGACGAGTTAATGGGTGCAGGAAATCAACATGGCACATGGATACATATGTAACAAACCTGCACATTGTGCACATGTACCCTAAAACCCTAAAGTATAATAAAATAAATAAATAAATAAATAAATAAATAAATAAATAAATAAATTAGAATTAGATTAAAAAAAAATAAAATAAAATAAAATGTGAAAATGTTAAAAAAAAAAAAAAAACTGAGTGTTCTTGGCAGAAAGAGTAATTTCATAGAGTTGATAGAGAATTAAAGTATCCTTTCATTACAGAAAAAAAAATGATTTGAAGAAACCAGAAAGTAGCAACCTGAAAGACATATTTTAGAATAAAAATTAATATGCATTTTTCCCTAAAAATGCCAATCTGACCAAAGCCATATCTTATTGAGAGAAACAAAATATAGGATATTGAATATTTAAAAATGCAATTTCAAATTTACTAAAACACTTTTCATGTTATCCACGGCATGATCGTAATTACAATTTGTTTCTTCCTTGACATTTAGTAAAATATCCAGCTGCCTTCCTTCATTGTACCTAAAGGGTGCAATCTTACTTTACATTTTATATGTGTCTTAGCAAAATAGAATTCAAATATTGATTCTTGGAGTTTAAAAATCATAATTCTTGTGATTTTTATTATAACTAATAATAATGCTAAAAAATTATTGTTATGACATCAACGTATTCAGGAGAACTGACCCAGCCTGCAATGTAATGGGAACTTCAAAAGACTGGGAAATCCAATAAAAACAAAAATCCCAGCAATGCACATTTCTTGTCCTTGTTAGCATAATTATACCAACAAATCTTAAGACCATTCTACAATGGTATTTTTCCTTTGCCTTTCAATTACTCTTTTCTACTTAATTAAAACATATAAATATGCTTTGATGTCATTTAGCTTCATCACTGGATAATTAATTGATGTGGTTAGATACTTTGTGGCCAAGAATACCACTGAAAGAGCAGAAACCAAAATTACACGAGTTAAAAGATTATAAATTTTCACTTTATTGGGTGTTATATTGCCCTTTTTCTCCTTAGAGACACAAATGATACCAATTGTACAGAAATTTTGTTGTTGATAATGTTGTTGCAAAGGATTAGAAAGAAAAACTATATAAGCCAAGCTCTCAGAGTTAACTGCAAATATAAACATGTAGCTTTCATATATAATTAATATCTCAGTGATTGGAATTTAGAAGATGAGCAGATTGTGTAGAGTTTAACGGCCTCACCCTTAACTTTTAATGACAAATCTTGGTCAAGTCAGATATGTTTGGCAGAAATGACATTATGAAGTTTAGGAGTGACTTGAATTATTCAACATCACTGTTAGAAAACAAAAAACGTTTGTCATTTAGCTACTGAGAATGACAGAAGCAAGATGATTGTTCTATAACACATACAGAAACAACTTTCCAGAGAGGGATCTAAAAGAACATTCTAGCACTCTATTCTTCTAGGCTTTAAGCCAAATTTGCCTCGGGCTTTCATAGGAGAGAAAACTCAGTTTAGTTTTCATGACTTACATACAAATCAGGTGTAATAAAATTGCTTCATAAAAAATGTATAGATCTAAACTTGTCCCTGTTTCCACAAACTGAAATTAACTCAACATACTTTTCCTGGCTTATATCATTTTGATAAGTCATCTCTGTACATTTTGTGTGACACTTTTTGGTAATGACTGCTACTATTTCAAATATTTTTTTTTATCCTTTCTTGTTCAACTATAGCTTATTTCCCAAATTGTTTTTAATATTTTGTGTAAAGAGGAATGAAGCAGTAATCATGAGAAGTTTTTATTATTTTATATTTTTTAAAAAACCTAGAGTATTTCTTTGCCATCTAATAGCTGAATTAATACCCTTCAGGTTTCAGACATCAATTTGAGGGCAGCAAGTGGTTTCTCCCATGGCCCATACTATGACACTTTAAACACTCAGCTGAAGGTTGATGCCCACTGGGCAGCAGTAAACTCACTTTCTACCAATTGATTATCGGTCACAGTACTTTAAGGGTCACATAAGACATTTTCTGTATCAGTCAAGAAATTTAAAAACCTGTTCTAGTGCTAATTTAGTTCCCAATTACTTACCATAATCAAATTTAAAAGAGATACGTGACTATGTCTTATATATAATAGTTTTGTGCTTCACGTCACACTGTGCTATTAAAGAGCAATATTTCTATAGTACTTACTTTTACACTAACTATAATAATAACAGATTCATTGAATCATGAGAACCAGAAAGCAGACAAGCCTGAAATTAGTATTTATGCAACAATTGCCAACTGTTTGTAAGTTTCCCATTTCTAAAAAGGTCATAGTAAAGGGTTATTATTCTTAGTTTCAGATGGAGAAAAACACCAGGAAGTATTAGCTGAAAATTGAATAGGAAGTTTATCAATACAGTTAACGGAATGCATTTGTGTAGTAGTCACCTGATACAGGAAGAAATCACAGACAGCCAGGCGTGGTGGCTCATGCCTGTAATCCCAGCACTTTGGGAGGCCAAGGCAGGTAGATCACCTGAGGTCAGGAGTTAGAGACCAGCCTGGCCAACATGGTGAGTCGCCGTCTCTACTAAAAATACAAAAAATTAGCCGGGCATGGTGGCGGGCACCTGTATTCCCAGCTACTTCGGAGGCTGAGGCAGAAGTATCGCTTTATCCCGGGAGGTGGAGGTTGCCGTGAGCCGAGATGGTGCCACTGCACTCCAGCCTGGGCAATAAAAATGAAACTTCATGTCAAAAAAGAAAAAAAAGGAAATCACAGGAGAGAAGAGGAGCGGAGAGGAGACGAGAGGAGAGGAGAGGAAGCGAAGGAGAAAAGAGAGGGGAGAATAAAGGAAAGAAGAGAATGGGGAAGGAGAAGAGAAATTAGAACTGATGTAACTCTAAAATTTTATTTTTTAAAGGAAAGTCTTCCTCCACTATATTTATTACGATTTAAATCAAATTCTACCTCCTTGAAAAGAATGTGTCCCTCTTTTAAATATGTTATCGGACATATTCTCTAAAATAATAAGCTTTCTCTCTTTGCTCCATGTACTTATTTCTTTAACTTAATTATGTTGTCAAACAGTATTTGAAAGTGGTTTAGAATATGTGTATATGCCATGGAGTATTGAGTATACATAGTCTTAGACTAGTGGATCACATTATGACAGATTTCACCTTCACTCAAATCCTCTATATTTTCGGCAGTTTGATGTTTGTTTTGCCATACACAAATGATAGGAGAATAATAAAGGATTAAAAATAAAATTCTGCATTAATAGTGATGGAGTAACATATAGAAATTTTATGAATTTACTTTTCTCTGTCACTTCTCAGCAATAACTATCTGACATCGTATGGTATCTTAAATCTACATAAAATGTAACCATTACAATGTGTCTCAAAAATTAGACCTACCTATAAGATGTAAAGGCACGTTTATTATCTGCTAATTACTCAGCAAATCATATCTTAAGGTTGAATCTTAAGGTTGAATGTGTTTGTATCTACAAAATTTTAGCTTACTTTTTTTGTCAGTTTTCTATTGGTTGTGAGACTTGATAATTTTTTTTACTAATGAAGTAACTCATATATATATATATATGGGTTATGTTAGTTTAAGGTATACAATTGAGTTTAGTCTAGCAAAAATTCCATATATATCTATGGAATATATATATATAGATAGATATATATGGTGCATAGATATATTCCATATATATATGGCACATATATATATATGGTGCATATATATATGGTGCATATATATATATATGCCAGATTGGATTATAGCTATATAGAGATACATACAGAGAGATAGATAAATATGGAATATATATATATATATATATATATATATATATATATATATATATGGAATAGATGGGTGACCAAACTCAAATATATATCTTAAACTAACAAGTTTTGTCAATTATAAGAGAAGTCTATGAAAGAGAGAACTAGGAAACAGGCAGCCCGTGGGACTTGGAAATAGACAAGTTGTGAGGGAATAAAATCAGTGTTGAATATCTCCCTAATATTTCCTTTGTGGTTAATCGTAGAAGCTCTTTAGTTACTGAAGGAATATTCTTCTGAGGTACCCCCTCTGTTTGCCTGCCTGTGCTTTAAGTACAATGCTATATGTATAATACCTCTTTTGACATTTTTACCTGAGCTTCTCTCCATTCTATGACTTGCGTTAGGTTCAAAGGAAATGGCAAAGATAGCGTGAGACTTCCTGTCTGCTGCTCTGAATCAAATAACAGGAAAATTATGAACACATGGGTATTCAAAAACTATATTTGCAATTACTGAGTATATAATTAAGAATAATGTTTAATATTGTTTATTTACTTATCCTTTGGAAAGAGATTTGGATGAGCCTTATACTCAAATACCAGACATTTTGACATCCTCACGGCTATTCTCTGAGTAGCCATGTTAGAAAATGGTTTAACAACCCAGATTTCTATAAACCGCATATCCAATAATGTCATTTCTATAGCAAAGGGCATACAGTCCTGAGCCAACACTAAAATGTCTTTACAGTCCACTAACAATGTTTATCAATATTTTCCTTTCCATATTTCATGTGAAATCTTATCTGGGCTGAAGTCAGGGAAAATATTGTATTCACTATTATACAGTCAAAAATATTTTTATTCAGCAAGTATATGGCTTAGGTGTTACAAATGGAATGTAAGTAAGCGAGGAATGATAAATACGCTTGAAGCTATAGAAAATCTAGGATCTGGTGGATATAATATTATCAAGTTTTGATGCATATAGAGGACTGTAGAAAAGTAGTAATGCAAATATATAAGACTAGCTGGCAGACTTTGGAGAAATGTATACTGAGCTAAGGAAAATTGGCATAAACTCAATATGCCAAGGAAAGTCAACAGTGGAAAAGTACATGCATTTTAAATATGATCAAATTGCACTTCAGAAAAATCAAAGTGGATCATTTTATTTCTTCATATTTTCAGACATTCTTTAAAAAGTTAGTACCTATTTTTAAATTCACAATTTGGCATTTCAAAATTAATTACTTATGACAAAACAATTTCTATTGACTAAATTCTTCCAATTATTTTTAAGCATTTTTCTTTAGCATATATTTTGTATTTAACAATATATTGTTGTAATAAGTTTATATAACATAAGATACAGTGGCTAATACTTTTTTTTTTTTTGAGACAGAGTTTCACTGTATCACCCAGGCTGGAGTACAGTGGCACTGTCTTGGCTCACTGCAAGCTCTGCCTCCTGGGTTCACACCATTCTCTTACCTCAGCCTCCCGAGTAGCTGGGACTACAGGCACCCGCCCCCTTGCTCGGCTGATTTTTTGTATTTTTAGTAGAGACGGGATTTCACTGTGTTAGCCAGGATGGTCTTGATCTCCTGACCTCGTGATCCACCTGCCTTGGTCTCCCAAAGTGCTGGGATTACAGGCGTGAGCCACCGCGCCGGGCCCCAGTGGCGTACTTTTTAAGTAAGAGATCTTTAAGGGGGGGAATTTTCTTTTATAATTGAAGGGTACATATTTTAGACATTTCTGCAGTTGAGAATGTTGCTAATTACCCTGCATGAGGTATATGTGAGTGTGTCTACCTACTTACACCAAAATTACTTATAAAGGAAATCAGAAAAACTACATTAAATATGCAAAGTAAAATCCAGAATAAATCATTCAAAATATAAAATATAAAATATTTATCTGGATTACTAACTCCTAGTTTCTTTATCCCTCGCCGTTTAGATGATATCAAAAACACCAATATAGGCCCTACTTAATACCCATATGCACAGTTGTCCCTAGAGAACTCTCCTTCTCTAAAATTTGTACAGCTGCAGGCTTCAGAAGAAAACATTGCAGACGGCAGCTGTTATAAAACTAGGATGGAGATTCTGAGCCAGGTGTGGGTGAGAGACCAACATTATTGCTATTTCAGGGGTGGGGAGAAGATAAAGAAGATAAGGTCACTGATGGAATGACAGAACCCACCGGCAAACCAAAGCACAAAGGAGGGTGACATCAGTGATTGAGTTCCAGTTACACAACTCAAAACAACCCCTCCAAAACATTCGCAACACTGTTGGTGCTAGGTTAGAGGATTATTTTAAAATGTCTGTTTAGGATATACTCTACAGCAAATGCAAAGGGAGCTAACCAGATAATGTCAAGGTTGCATTCAGGTGGTTCACTCTTGCTTAAAGTCAGTGGGTTCCAAAGAGCATGTACATCATCCTTTGGTTCTTTGGCTTACTTGAGGAGAAATACGTGGTACATTACAAAATGATATAGTGTTTAAGGAAGGAAAGTTCAAGATATCAATTGGAATAAGAAAAATCAGGATGGGAACATATATAAAATGGAAGGTATAATTTAAACCTTCAAATAACATTCAGTTGATAAAAACTTTACTGCAGAGTTTATGAGTTTAAAGACTCCTGTGGACTGATGATTCTGATACTGTGGTACAGGTCATGAACTCAGATTCTTTTTGGATTTTATACTCTGTTTCTTGGCCAAAAATAAGACTCCTCATTATAAACCAGGTGAAAACTCAGCCATTATTTAACGTTCCTCCCCAACCCTGATTTTGAAAATCCAATGAAGGCTCTACTCTCTTCCCCAAGAAAATGGACATGTGATCATGTATGCAAGTGTTTACATACAATTTTAGGAAGTCTCTGGACATCCTAAAGTTTGCACACAAAGAACCCCTGGTTCTAAAGAATTCAATGTTCTATATATAAAGTTATGCTTAACTGACATAAGTGAGCATCATCTTTATGTAAGACTAGCAGTGCATTTAAAAAAAAAAGCTGCGTGATGCATTTGATATCAAGCTCTTGAGCATTACTAAGAGAATTTCTATTTTTCTCCTGCCAGAAAGACATGAAAAATCTTAAAAGAGCCTTTAAGTAATCTCTAGATTTTTTTAGTAGTTCTTTTTTAATTCTCTATTTTCAGAATTTTTAAATAGTTCTAGCCTTTGGCCTTAACTAAGCCTTCTTATTAACATAAATGTTTCTTTTATCTTAATATCATTTGAATAAGTTTGAATCTTAAAAATAGATATTTTATATATATATATATATATATATGGCTATTTAAACTCTCCATTGAGAACATACCTACTCCCTAGAGATCTTCATGTTTTATTATTACAGATCGTGCCATTTATTTTGGTCCTATTCAAAGAAACTATCAGCACTTTTAAAAGAAGCATTCAAAATCATTTTCTTCGTACAAAGAAAAATTCTGAAAATCTTTCCATGGCTTGCTAAGTTAGCTCAGTCTCCATGTAAATCAGTATTTACTATTTGTGCTGATTCGTATTTTTTTGTAAGTGAGTTTTCACCTTAATTGGGAACATAATAAGAAACTAGGCTGCTCAGCTGTCTCTTCCTCTCCAGAGAACCATGTTGAGCCGCACAGGATAGCATACATGCCTTCATGGGATGCTGGACCACTTAAAAATATAACTAACATGGAGACAGATCAGCCCTGCTGTAAAACATGTGTTGGCTCAGCCTTCATTGTTTTGCTTTGTAGGACAAATCACAGTGGAAGCTGCCCTATGACACCATGTTGGCTTTTCATATTTCTATTCACAGAGGTCTTAACAGAGAGTGCATTTATCAAAGCTGAACTTTTTAAAAATTAAATATCTTGGAAGAGTTGCAGAAAAGATTAAGAAATAGTTACTTGCCTGGTGCATTGGGGGTGAGGGGAAGGAAAGTAGTCAGTGGTTTAATTATGTCATATGTATGACTATTTAAAAAATGTTTCTGCCATTATAATTAAAATCACTCTGTAAATTACCTACATAGTTATAATACATGAAATATATTCTGTTTAGGGGGTTATTTTATTTTTAAATTTTCTGATAATTTTCTTTTGAAAGTGAATGATACAGAAAAGCAGAAAGCAAAATATTTGAACATTTATTTAATAATAAGACGTTTTTCAAGCCAGAAGTAAAGTGTAGCATTTGAAATACCACTGGAAAATACGATGCTTTCCACCAAAAGCTTAGGGACTCTCTTAAAATATTCAGAATGTAACACTTTCTCTAGTGTCTTCCCCAGAGTTTTTGCAAAAGCATATAACATTGCTGCTCTTAAATGTTCCCATATATGCCTCTTACAACTGGAATTTCAACTGCTAAGCCTTGTCTTTTTAAGCCAAATTTGAGAATATTAATATAATATAAAACAAATTTATTTTTAATGGAATCTTAAGATTATTAATATAAACTGATGTTTGAGAAAGCAAAATCTGAAGGTTTTTCCAGCCAGCGTCCTTAGTACATATTTCCTGTTTGTATAGAACGTTTTACAGCTTTGTAGGCCTTTAAAATCCTGGAATTTCTCAACAAAATATCCCAGGGAGCAACATGGTGCCTAGTTCATAATACCCTTCCAGGATGTTTCTAGGATAAGACATGGAGATTTGGGGTAATGCTTTATGCTCCCTAAATTACTAGTGGAGACAAGCGTTACTTTGGGGTATAAGGAGATGGCCAAGCATTCAGACTCTGGAACCAGATTGCCTGGCTTTAAGCCTCTGTGCTGCCAATTGCTCACCGTGTGTCCTTAGGCAAGTTGCTTAAACTCTCAGTGCATCAGTAACCTTACCTGTTAAATTGAGCTAATAATTACACTTGCCTGAAGGGTCAATATGAGGTTTAAATGAGTTTAAACATGTAAAGCTCATAGAACAGTGCCTAGCACATTAAAGAACTTATAAAAAATTATTCTTACCTACATACTGATTTAGAGTAGTATCTATTTTTTAATTATATAAACGGATTTTACAGAAGAAAATCAAGAACTGAAGCAGCATATAATTATTTATTTGACATGTAATTTAATTTAGTTTTGAACTTAGACGTTATGTAGTATTTCAAGATATGAAAATTCCTTGCTGTGTTTTTTTATTGCTACCTAATAGTAATTCAACTATTAATTATTACGTAACCACTTCCTTCATAATTTTGGGGAAGCAAAAATCAGAAATAATTTCAAAAGATATGCTTTTAATTTGTGTATCACCATTACTTTTCTAAATGTGAATGTAATACAAAATCAAGAAAGACATTCTTAAAAACTCATTTGTTATTAAAATTTTTCAGTATGGTTAGTATCTTATAGTAAAAACAATCCAACATGAGACAAATTTGTCAGTAACTTTCATTGTTAACAAGACACTTTTAGTTAAGAAGAAACCTTTTTGCCTATATGGTAATTTCTAGTAGGAAGAAGGACATCACTGAATATTACTGAGGTCAACTGATGCAGATGGCATGCTACTGCTCTCTAGAACCGGCAGGAAAATCAAGTTTTGTTTCTCTAGCCTCACACCTTCCATTTACTCTAACAAATCTAGATTAAGAAATGTTACTATTTTCATAAATGCAGATCACCTCTCCTAATTTTTGCTCAGCTCTTTTATCACTAGTAAAGTATTTTTTTCAGCATTTTTCCAAGGATATTTGGCTTACCACTAAATTTTAAAAAGCAAATGAAATAAATTAAGGGGGAAAATGGAATCGAATCATCATAGTGACTATATAAACTGAGGGTATTCAAATCGCTCTAAGATTAAAACCGTCAATTCTAGATTAACCATAAAACATGTTACAGGCAAAAATCTGTAAACAGAGTGCAGAAGATACAACATGGATTGTTAATGGGAATAAGAACCTACTTTTAGCAGATGTTATTGTTAAGAAATTATATGTTATAGTGTGTTATTTAAAATAGGAAAATACTCATATAAATTGTTTTACTCTACCCTAAGAGAAACCATCTTGTTCATTAAAGCAATTTCAAACCTGTCAATTTCAGGCATATACAATTTAAATGGACCTTTGAGACCATCCAGAGAGCTCCTAAATTTACTAACACTAGTGATTTTACTAATGAACCTTATTAGCTCTGCAAACCACTTCTTAGCTTAGGATTCAACATCTAGTCAGTAAGGTAACATGTAATACTCAACATATAGCCATTCATTTAATTAGCTGTTATTGGGTGACTCAGTATTCAGTATTTGGTTCTATTCTGTTTTAAACACATTATCCTTTTCATCTCACCACCCTAAGGAGGAGGCTATAATAATATACCTATATATAATAAAATCAATAGTAATATACAAATGAGGAAATTGAAATATGCCAATGAGAAATATATAATATTCAAATAAGGAAACAGAGACAGTGAGTTGAAAAGTGAGTTACAAAAGGTTACTTGTCCAAAGGGGAAAACATCTCCAATATCAGGCTATGTGACTCTAGTCTTACAACTTCAACTGTACTGTGCTGGGCAAGCAAAATATAGAGTAACCAATCATCCTAGTTTGGCTGGGACACAAGAATTTTAGTGCTAAAACTGGAAGTTTACTGCATCATATGAAACATGTAACTAGCAATAATTTTACTCTCACTTAGCCAAAGATGATAAAATAATTTTCATGTCAATACCAATCTGCAATAAAATATAACAATTTTCTATTTTTTTTTAAACTTTTCATGACATAGTGTGCAAACAATAATACAGAAGCAGATACCTATGCACAAAAGGAAAGGAAAGTAGATGGACATCAACATTTTAGTGACAAACATTATGCTAATTATATATTTTCTCATCAGATTATTTCAAAAAGTTTATGTAGTACATGATATTATTCTCATTTTATAGATGCAAAAACTGAAAGAGCTACAATGACTTCCCTAAGATCATGCAACTACTAGTTAGTAGAGCTGAAATTTGAATTTTTCTGTCTTCAAAACAATAGTTTTGATAATATAACTAATTTAGGATTAGAAATTATTGATTTGCCATTCTGTTATTTCAGTAAATCTTTTGTAGGTCTGGAATTGTTCTTGGAGAACATTCTTATGTGTTTGTTCCTCCTGACATTCAACTCAAAAAATATGAAATTGAATACCTACTCTGTGCCTAGCTCTGTGCTTAGATAGTGACCTTATAGAGAAGAATTGGGCATTTAGTCCTGAGTTCAAGGCCACTTTAGAACGGGAGACAGACACCTATGTTGTTAACATTAATACTGTACCATAAGTGTTCTAAAATTGATTGAGATATAAAGGGAGGAGAAAGTAAACAGTCAAGACTTCCTAAAACAGAGAAATTCATAGGAGAATTTACAATGGAGATGATATTTAAGCTGCTTTTTTTTAAAAAGTATATGATTTTTGTCAAGTAGAGGTAACAAGAAGGCAGTCTTCCAAAGAAGAGAGGAAGGTACAGTAAAGTAATATTCAGGAAATTATGAGTCACCGAAAGAAATTGAAAAGGAGCCATAAATTCTTTGCCAAAGCTAAAGTCAAGAAGCGTATTTCCTAGGTTTTCTTTTAGGATTTTTATAGTTTGAGTTCTTACATTTAAATCTTTAATCCATCTTGGGTTAATTTTTGTGTATGGTAAAAAGTAGGAGTCCGGTTTCGTTCTGCGTATGGCTAGCCAGTTATCCCAGCACCATTTGTTGAATAGGGAGTCCTTTCACTATTGCTTGTTTTTGTCAATTTTGTTGGAGATCAGATGGTTAGGGTGTGTGGCTGTTTCTGAATTCTCTATTCCTTTCCATTGGTCTATGTGCCTGTTTTTGTACCAGTACCCTGTTGTTTTGGTTACTGTTGCTTTATAGTATAGTTTGAAGTTGGATAGTGAGATACCTCCAGCTTTGTTCTCTTTGCTTACAATTGCTTTGGCTATCTGGGTTCTTTATGGTTGCATATGAATTTTAGAATAGTTTATTTCTAATTCTGTGAAAAATGAAGTTGGTAATTTGATGGGAATAACGTTGAATCTGTACATTGCTTTGGGCAGCATGGCCATTTAAATGATATCAGTTCTTCCAATTTGTGAGCTTGGAATGTTTTTCCATTTATTCATTTCATTTCTGATTTATTTCAGCAGTGTTTTGTAGTTCTCTTTGTAGACATCTTTCACTTCCTTGATTAGTTGAAAAACAGGAGATATGGGAATAGGGTGAAGTAAAAGATAAAACTAGAAATGAAGGTAGAGAAGAGATTGTAAATGAACTTAATTACCAAGCAATTTAGACTTTAATTCTGCAATAAACAATGCAGTCTCAAAATAGGGGAATGAGGCATTAGCCCTTTATACTAATTGACTGTTTAATTATTTCTAGTGCCCTTCGTACTATACACCCCATGAGAGCAGAGATCTTATATTGATTGACGATGTCTCCAGAACCCATAAGAGTACTTGCTACCTAGTAGGCATTTTTAAAACATTTTTTGTATCACTGAATGTTCAAAAATAATGATTTTGCAAGTTAGCTTACAATGGGCAACCAGATAGGAGCAAAGAAACCAGTAAAATATTATTGAGAAAGAGAAAGCAAAGGCAGAATATGGGCAGTGGCAATAGATTTTATGTAGAATCAACAGAACTTCATAACTTATGAACTAGAAAGGGTTTAATAAAGTGAGAAGTCCAATGTCACAAAAGGGTTTCAAACCTGGATAACTAGATGGATGGTGATGTTTTAACAACACAGGATTTTAACAGGAAAAGAAAGTTCAAGGGAAATGTTAAAAGTTTGGATTTGAACTGAATGAGGATGAGATGTATTTTGAACGTGATCTGATAATCATCAGGCAACACCATAAGAGGAAAACAGTTCTTTAATTTGAGTACTTATGTGAATACAAACAATGATTTAATATAATATAACTGTGTTCAAATGGCATCATCCATATCTTCTGAGTGCCTTAGAGGCATAAGAATATTTCATTTATTATCAAACTCATTTGAGATTATAATTGTAATTCACTATCTCTACAACAGAAACATGGAAGGTAGAAATAGATTAAATAACTGGTCCAAAGAGTCCTGAATTGCAACTGGGGGAAAAAAATACAGGCACTCTAACTGTCAATCTAAGTTAACACCACACATTTTATTGCCTGGTAGACAAAATATAAACTTGATAGTATGTTAAATAACTGAATGATTTAAATCTGTAATAGTTTTGAGGTTGTTGAGATTTGTTTGGATTCTTCATTTTACTGACTGCACATTAGAAATTGCCAAACTAATAGAGAATACTACATCCAGTACAAACTCATTTCATTACATGAAAATGTTAAATCTCTGTTATCCTCTTTTTCACAAATATTCTCTGAGGCAAAACAACAACAACAACAACAAAAAAAAAAAAAAACACAAAAAGATTTCACTGGCAAAATACTTTAACCAGGATATCTATGGATCATTTAAAGAATTATTTTGTTTTCTTTAACAGCATGAGAAAAGTGTAGTCTTATGATTATATAGTTTATCCACACCACCTTTATCAAAATCATCATAAGTATTAGGGAACATTTGAAAAATATATATTGGTCAATATTCCCTTAAAGTCTTAATGTAAAAAAATAATTTTTATTGTCTATAACAGAAAAGGAGGATAAGGGGTTTTTGCAATCCATTGTCTCCAGAATATCAGTAACTGATTTCTTAGAGGATCTTCATTCAAATGCAGTTTAAAATATTCATAACCATTTCTGGGATATTTATGAAGGAAAACCTAAGAAATTCACTTTGTGTGACTTGTAGAAGTATCTTTGAAAGTCTCTTAAATCAAATACATGAGACTTGAAAATGATCTGGGGGTTTCAAGAATTGACTAATTCAAGAAGCCTGGTTTGTCCACTGACTTTAGTATGATGCAAACACTAAGATGATTCTGTGATATAAGGCACAAGGTGTGACTGGCTAAAATTGTACAAAAAGAAATAAGGTGTAACATTTGAAAATTTAGAAAGAGATAATAAATTACTTCCCAACGTATCTTCCAAGAGCAATAATGCAATATATAATTTTTACATATTGGAAAAGACCAAAAAACACTGTTGCCAATAGACTTCTGTCACCTAAAACAGATTTAAAAATTAACATCCTAATTTGCATAATTTCCCTTGTACTTATCTATTTTCTTGAATATAAAATGTAATAATGGATTGTAAAGTTGCTTATAATCTTCACAGTATGACTAGATTCTTCCCTGTTGAAAACCAAGACAAATTACAGGCTAGATGGAGCAGTAGTAAAAAAACAAACAAACAAAAAAAAATTCCTTAGTTCAATTAACAGCTGTTCTCAGTTGATGCTACTACACAAAATACAAAAGATTAAGAGTTCAAATGTGAAACTTCTAATTCACAGGAAACCAGGGAAGTCTTCATTTGATTTTTTATTATTCTTAATGAGAAGATAGAGCTTGGTACTGATGAATTTTAAGATTACCTAAAGTATCTCCCAAAGAGTTATGGGTAGAACTAATTTCGAAGTACTGTGTATTCACATAGATCAGATCTTGCTGAAATACTCCAAAGTGACTTTCTTAGGAACTATGAAATCAAGAAAAGTTAACTTGTTTTTATGAAGCACCTACTATGATTAGCTCTATGGCAAGTGACCTTGAGAAACCCAGTGAATGAGGATACAAAGCATTATGGGAAAATAAGAAAGAAAAGCAACTTAATATAAAAACAGGCACAACATTTCATAGTGTACACAACAGATGTGATGGAAATGCAATTATAAGAAATATCACTGTGAGAGACTTTTAGGGAAGAGGTGTGTTGTATAAATTCTAAGGGAGTGGGGAGAGATGGTAAGATTAGAGAGAGAAGCAAATTGGGAGATTATCCTGGCAGTTGACTACAAAAGTAAAGGAAGAAGGAGACAGGATTAAATAAATACAAGAACTAGTAACAACTGGTAGAGCAGTGGATACAAAGGCTAGTTAGGAAAGATGAGGTTCATCACTGGAAAGAATTGACTAACAGGGTGAGACTTGGAGCTTTTATCTATAAATGCTGTCTGAAAGGCACCTATAGCATAAAGGTTAAGATCTCAAGCTCTGAGACAGACTACTTGATACTGCCACTTACCAGCTATTTGACTTTAGACAAGTAGTTTAATTTTCTATCCCTCAATTTCCATATCTGCCTAAGAAAAATAATTATGGCATGTACCAATACAAGTGAAATGCTTGTAAGCTCTTTTTATTCTAATAAGACTGGCATTCTTAAGGGAAGGATAAATGTTTGTTAAAAAAAAGTAAAAACTAAAAGTATTCCTCTGACTGCAACGGTCAAGACAGATTAAAAAGTTGTGACTCTGCAGGCAGGGGAAGAAGACATCAGGCAGTCATTGTAATAACCCAACTTTTCCCATTAACATTCAGAATCCATCATCATTCAAAATGGAATACTGGTCTCAGAATTTTTATCTTTAAGTACAAAAATGACCTTTTATTTTCCCCACCTTGCTACCTCAGTGTTTCTATCAGTCTCCTACCTCCAAGTTCTCTGAAACTATAGCCAAATAAAAGATTCCATGATGAACTTTAAGGTTTAAAACCTGAATTTTCTAGATCCCTGCCAACAAGAGTCCTGACAGTTCATTTGACCTCAATAATTGCTGATAAAGTTCTTTATTCATATTTGGGTAAAATTAATGACTTTGAGGAACATTATAGAATATAAGTTAATATTCACTACAAATGGAAAACTTCCTTGGATTCTAATTTTGTGCATGATAAATTGGGAGCTTTATTAATACATTTAACCTTTAGCACATCTTTATTTAAAATATAGATTCAAATGTAAAGTCTAGCATTTATATACATCGTACTAATTCGTAATAGATCTGTCACCCTTTCTAACCCACAAGGCTTTGAGTTCATAAAAGGAACATGAATTACAATATCTAATATTTCCATCATTGGTACACATCAGTTCTTTCTAGATCTCCTTTGTGTTTGTAAGGAAAAACTGCATAGTGCATATTGAAAAGCTAAAAATTCCAATAAGAAGTGAGAAATACAGAAGTAAAAACTAAATATGTCATACATGCTTATTTCAGGTAAGTACCATTTCCCCTGCATCTGAAATGAGTTTATCTTTTAAACTTGGGCAATTGGGCAGAACAAATGCATTCACTTCTTTGAAATAAATCAGTTATTTATGTCGAATATTCTACCTAATAGAGGTGTATTGGGAACTATAACAGTGTAACAATTGATATGATAAAAAAGGAAAGAAATTATGTTCAGTTTCTGATCTTATCTTCTATACCAGACTACAAAATCAGAGTTACTTATTTTTCATGTACTGCCATCACTGCTCTGTTGATTAAATCTATGTCCAATGAAGACATAATCAGGAACTCTTACAAATCCTACAAGCTTTGTAGCATTCATCAATCTAAAATTTTTCTGCTTAAAGGCCCTTAAAATCAGACTATGACCGATGGTTTATAATTTCTTCAAGAGAATTTATGAGTTTCTCCTTACTGCGTTGCCTTAGGAATATTTCAGAAATGCCCACTCTAATATAAGTCAGGCAAAATTGCTGCACCGCCTTAGAAGTTGTACCACAACTGCAAAAGCAGCTATAATAACTGCTTAAATCCTGCCTTCAGCTTGTTGATTGTTTTCTAAGGAAAAACTAGAGGACAAAAAGAACATAATCTAAACAAGTGATTGCAGGGCTTTAGGAAAAGAAGTACCTAATTCTTTTGTAATTTATATTGTAATTCATGTCCCTTTTATGAACTCAAAAGGAAATAATGCTATAAAGAAATATAGAGATGCCCATGTATAATATGAACACGTTTACAGAAGCAGCCTGGAAAATGAAATTCCTATTAATAAAATACAAATAATCTAGTTGCCACAGCTGGGTATCTCTTAACTGCAGCACATATTTCTGTAATTGCTCTAATCCATGTGTATCCCTTGCTCTTTTGCAGGCAGACCAGTAATGATTGTGGTGGAATATATGGAGAATGGATCCCTAGACTCCTTTTTGCGGGTGAGGTGTTCTTTTCTGATGGCATTTAAATAAGCTCTTCTCAGTTCTATATTTAAATCATTTATCATAAATTAATTTTTGCATAATGTTATTCATGGATTTTCTGTGAAGAATAGCAGTGTTTTCTCTAGGGTGCATTTCCCTGATACTGTGATACATTAGAGTGTTACTAAGTGGGGAGGATGTACACTTAATAACATAATTGATTTCTCCTCTAAATTCACTTGCTATATGTGTGTGTATATATATATGTGTGTGTGTGTATACCAAATAATGTTATCATGAAGAAAGACTAAATGAAACTCAATTGCCTTACAGTCATTAATTTTGCTTTATCACATTTAACTATGTAGTATGATATTGTATGCATTATCTATAGTGCTGAACTCCTTAATTGATCTGTATTTACCAACAATGACTCAAGTTCATTTCAGAAAATGTTCGGTCAACTTTGTCCTTCTTCAGTTCATTTGGCTGACTATTCAGAAAACAAAAGGAGGAGGAATAAAACTCCTTTAGCAGAGATTTCTTTTATAAAAACATTATTTTTTAAAAAGTGATTTATCTTTAAAAGTATAGTATGTACAAAAAGTAATTTATTATAGATAGTGACACAAACATAAACTGAGAAGGCACCAGGAAGTTATATTTCAAGGTATATTTATAATATGTTTAAGATTTGAAAAACCATCAAGTGCTATGAAAATATTCATTGATAGTGAAAAAAGCGAAATATAAAAAATAACTGCTATAGTAAATATTTTTCATCCCCAGCAAAGGTCATATATTTGCATGTCACTGTATTTTTAATATCTATCTATCTGTCTATCTATCTATATATAACTATTTTTCTCACTTAAAAAATGGCTGAGCCGGGCGCGGTGGCTCACGCTTGTAAGCCCAGCACTTTGGGAGGCCGAGGCGGGCGGATCACGAGGTCAGGAGATCGACACCACGGTGAAACCCCGTCTCTACTAAAAATATAAAAAAAAATTAGCCGGGCGTGGTGGCGGGCGCCTGTAGTCCCAGCTACTCGGAGAGGCTGAGGCAGGAGAATGGCGTGAACCCACGAGGCGGAGCTTGCAGTGAGCCGAGATCGCGCCACTGCACTCCAGCCTGGGCGACAGAGTGAGACTCTGTCTCAAAAAAAAAAAAAAAAAAAAAAAAAAAAATGGCTGGACTTTGCCACTTGGAATGTTACATTATTTTTCTTCTTTATTTTCATGTGAAAATAAAGCATTCACTTCACTTCATTTGTTGCCCCATGTTATGTGAATAAGTTCTGTTTGCATCTCATCTTTCTCTCTTGATCTCATTTTCATTTATTTTTCTTGATTCTGGGCCCTCTTCTTCCAACTGCTCTGAATGCTAGCAGTGATGATGTATTTATACTCTGACTGGGCTTGATGTCCAGATTCAATCCTAGGAGCTGAATTCAGCAAAATCATCAAGTTATTATAGAGCAACACTGTTCGTGCAGTGTATACTCTCAACCAAGTGTGCTTTGTAAGGTAAAATGAAATTCAGAGGTGTCTGGGGACATGAACTGTTTGTTCTTCTCTGTAGCCATTCTAAAAATGTGTTATTTTATAGCTTGTATTCATTTAACCTGTTCTAAATTATTTTGGAATAATTTATCAGGACCACCTATGGTACTTGAAATGCTGTATACTTAGTACTTGAAATGCTGTATACTTAATGTCCTTCCATTATGTTTCTTCAAAAACTCATTTTTGTCAGATACATATCAGAATGACTCATCATCTAATGATGCTTGGGTTAGGTTGGTTTTATTTTTATTTTCTTCTTTTTATTTTTGTATCAGCTGTATCCTAAAGCAGAATATAATGGCAAACAATGTAGCAAATATTCAATCTAAATTGCTGCTAAAAGTGGATCAAATGACTACCACAAGCAAATAAGGTGGGAAATATTAGCTTCTCACCTAATTTATATATTTTATTCTGTGGAATAATGAATCAATTAAATGTTATAAAGAAACAATAATATGTTATAAATAAAAGATTTACTTCTAAACATCTTACTACATGTTTAGAAGTGTGTATTTTATGCTTTAAATTTTAAAAACTAATACTTAAAAACTAATATTTTTCAGCTCTTATTATGTACTATGTACGTAAGACATTATCAGAGATTCTGAATACCTATCTCAGCTAATTTTGGCTCTACTCATGCACTATGTGACATTGGGCATGGTATCAGATCCTCTGTACCTCTGTTTACTCATCCACTTCATACAATTATTATAAAGATTGATTGTTGTAAAGCTTGCAGAATAGTGTGTGACATATTGCAGCTGGCAGAGCAAGGATTCAAACTCAAGTAAGTCTCTATGACTCAAAAAGCCATGCTCTCATGCATTATGAATTCATTTTATTAAATTGCTTACTACTTTTCCTTATAAGTCCACTACCGTCTCCTCATGTGGTCTGTGTCCCCTTTGCACATAGAGTTTCTAAAAGTCGCATTATTATAATGCAAAAAAAATCAAATGAATGGAAAAATAGGGTCAATAATTCCATCTTACTCTTCTTGAATGTTCTTACCCTTCTTTGTGATCATCTCTCTTCTTAGAAGCTCAAAGTGCTTTATAAACTTTATGTCAATAGCAGATACTCAACTCCCCATGACAAGCAGAAATAAAATATGTAAATATATATAGCCCATACATTCTCAAAAGCAAAGTCATTTTTCAAATTACAGCTTTAGAACATAATCACAGCTTATGTGAGCACAGGAAGGAGGAAGTGGCTAAGTGCACTGTGTAGTAGGGGAGCCATCCGTGGCTCATAATAGCCTTCTGTGCTTACTGGAAGCAGAAGTGATTTCCCTTTGGTCTCCCACACTATTTGAAAACTGCTTCAATTTGTTATTTTATTATGAAGGAGTGGTAGCACTACTAAGTACAAGATTACATCTAGTGTCAGTGCTGGTGGCTAGCTGGCTGTCATATTGCACTGGATTCATCAATCTCATACCATTTGGGATCCTTGTGGACATTCTTCTAGATATATATCTGCAGAGGGGCAGTGTAGTCAAGGGTGTGTGTGGGCTTGTGTGTGAAAATATACATATGTGTAAAGAAGGGATGTGTGTGTAACCGTGTGTATTTTTAATTTTAAAATTGAATACATTCTGACTTAGCAAGCAAATCATCAGCAGCCTGGCTGCCCAGAAGGCACAACTTCACCAATGTGCAGATTTTTTAACTTTTCTAAGCCTATTTGGGGATAGTGGTCAAGGTTACACTTAATTCACACTAGTGTATTTTCTCTAATTTCACTAAAATTCATTAGTGCAAATTAAGTGTAACCTTGACCATTATCCCCATACAGGCTTTTTCCAGCTACACATTTGGATTTCATAAATACTTTTTGTGGCACTTACCTGCAAACCACCTACCTCTAAACTTTAGAAGTTCCCATTTTAGAACATTCCACTTAGAACTTCCCATTTTTTATAACAATATTAACTAGCAATCTAAACTAAGTATAGCTATAGAATATTTTAACTTTGAAATGCCACATGCCACATGTCAACCACAAAAAAATTCCTTTGTTTTATAACATTTGTTGAATGTTAATTTATCATATTGCAAAATTCAGTTATACCAAAATATAATACTAAATATACTACTGGTTTCAGTGCAAGATGGTGTGTTCATGAGAGAAAAGGTATACTTACTTTTTTTTTTTTTTTTTGAGACAGAGTCTTGGTCTGTCACCAGGCTGGAGTGCAGTGGCACAATCTCGGCTCACTGCAACCTCCGCCTCCCGGGTTCAAGTAATTCCCCTGCCTCAGCCTCCCAAGTAGCTGGAACTACAGGTGTGCACCACCACACCCAGCTAATTTTTTGTTTTTGTTTTTGTTTTTTAGTAGAGACGGGGTTTCACCATGTTGGCCAGGATGATCTCATTTTCCTTATCTCGTGATCTGCCTGCCTTGGCCTTCCAAAGTGCTGGGATTACAGGCGTGAGCCATTGTGCCTGGCCTATACTTAAATTTTTTACAATGCAAATCACTTAGGCAAATAAGAAAGGGGGTTATAAACCAAAAATCTAGGAGAAATTAATAAAGAAAGCAAGAAGGATTTAATTAAGTAAGGAAATCAGCTCAAAATATGTTCAAGGAAAGATGGCTGGGAGCAAGAAAAGTGAGTGGAAGGTGGTGCTATCAATTGAAACAAAGATATAGAGGAGGAACAGGATGGACTGATAGTTGGAAGGAAATGGTAAGTTTAATTTTGGTCATGTTGCATTTGAGATGTCTGTGGAACATCCACTGAAAATGTTCAGTGGGTGGCGACCAAGATGGCTGACTAGAAGCAGCTATGGTGTGTGGCTCTTACAGAGAGGAATGAAAGAGGTGAATAATACAGAACCTTCAGCTGAAACATCCAGTACTTGCACTGGGACTGATCAGGGAAACAGTTTGACCTACAGAGAATGGAGAAAAGAAGGTCAATGACCCACCCAGGAGCAACACAGAGCAACGGGAACCTCCCCTACCCTGGGAAGCAGTTAGTGAATGTGTGACCCCAGGAAACCACACTTCTCCCATGGATTTTTGCAATTCTTTGGTCAGGAGATGCCCTTGTGAACCCATTCCACTAGAGTCTTCAGTCTGACACACAGAACTGTGTGAAGTCCTGGCAGAGAAGCTTTTCAGATTCACAGAGTCCTGGGAGCTTTATATACGTGGGCTCTGGGGTCCCTGGCACATGTGACAGCAATTCAGGCAAGGTGACAAGTTGGACCTCCATACATACCCTCTGAAAACGGAGCTGAATCCAGGGGGCAGAGCAGCATTGGTCTGCAGGCCCCACCTCCATGGTACCCTACAGGATAAGACCTACTGGCTTGGAATTCCAGCCAGGCCCTGGTGACATTGTTGTACCTACCTGGGACAGGATAGAGTTCCTGGGGGGAGGGGCAGGCCACCATCTTTATTGTTTGGACAGCTTAGCCATTTCAGTCTCTGGGCTTTGGAGAGTCCAAATTGACCAGGGATAGAAGGGATCCCCCAACACAGCACATCTGCTCTACCAAAACATGTCCAGATTGCCTCTTTAACCAATCTATTCCTCCTCACTGGTGGGGCATCCCAACTGGGGCCTCCAGCCACCCCCTCCTGTGTTCTCTGGCCCAACAGAGATTTGAATTCTCCCTGGTATGGAGAGCCCAGAAAGGGGTGGGCCACCATCTTTGCTGTTCTGCAACTTAGTGGTTCCAGCTTCTGGGCTTTGGAGAGCCCAAGCTGACCAGGAGCAGAAGCAGTACCCCAGCAGGACACAGCTACTCTACAAAAATGTGACTAGACTGCTTCTTTAAGAGTGTACCTAATCCCAATCCTCCTGACTGGGTGCAATCTCCCAAGCAGGGTCTCCAACCACCTTCTACAAGTGTGTTGGAACTGGCAACAGATCCATACCTCCCTGGGACAGAGCTCACAGAGGAAGGGCCATCTTTGTGGTTTCACAGCCTTCACTGGTGATACCTTCAGGTACTGGAAAATCCAAGGCAACCAGGCACTGGAGCAGACCCCCAGAAAATTATAGCAGCCCTATAGAAAAGTGGCCAGACCATTAAAAGGAAAAAAAATAAAAAAATCCAAAGGTCAGCAACCTCAAAGATTGAAAATGGAGAAGCCCACAATGATGAGAAAGAATCAGTGCAAGAACACTGAAAACTCAAAAAGCCAGAGTGTCCTCTTTCCTCCAAATGACCACATTACCTCTCCAGCAAGGGTTCAGAACTGGACTGAGGCTGAGATGGCTGAGATGACAGAACTAGGCTTCCAAATGTGTCTAAGAAAATCTTCGCTGAGCTAAAGGAACATGTTCTAACTCAATGCAAGGAAGCTAAAAATCATGATAAAACATTGCAGGAGCTGACAGTCATAAGAGCCAGTATAGAGAACATAACTGAACTGATTGATAGAGCTGAAAAACACAATAAAAGAATTTCATAATGTAATCATAAGTATTAATAGCAGAATAGACCAAGTAGAGGGAAGAATCTCAGAACTTAAAGATTGGGTTTCTGAAATAACACTGGTAGACAAGAATAGAGAAAAAAGCATGAAAATGAATAAACAAAACCTCCAAGAAACATAGGATTATGTAAAAAGACCAAATCTATGACTGATTGGTGTACCTGAAAGTGATGGGGAGAATGGAACCAATGTAGAAAACATATTTCAGAATATCATCCATGAGAACTTACCCACCCAAGCTAGACAGGCCAACATTCAAATTCAAGAAATGCAGAGAACCCTAGTAAAATACTCGATGAGAAGATTATCCTCAGGACACATAATCATCAGATTCTCCAAGGTCAAAATACAGGAAAAAATGTTAATGGCAGTCAGAGAGAAGGGCCAGATCACCTACAAAGGAAAGCCCATCAGACTAACAGAGAACCTTTTAGCAGAAACCTTATAAGCCACAAGACATTGGGGGCCAATATTCAACATTATTAAAGGAAAGAGATTCCAACCCAGAATTTCATATTCATTCAAACTAAGCTTCATAAGAAAAGGGAAATAAGGTCCTTTTCAGACAAGTAAATGCTGAGGGAATTAATCACCACCAGACCTGCCTTATAAGAGCTCCTGAAGGAAGCACTAAATGCAGAAAGGAAAAACTATTACCAGCCACAACAAAAATGCAATGAAGTACACAGACCAGTGACACTATAAATTAACCACATAAACAAGTCTGCAAAATAATTAGCTAGCATCATGATGTCAGGATCAAATCCACACATAACAATACTAACCTGAAATGTAAATGGGCTAAGTGCCTCAATTAAAAGATACAGAATGGCAAGCTGGATAAAGAACTAAGACCTATCGATATGCTGTCTTCAAGAGACCCATCTCACATGCAGTAACACACGTAGGCTCAAAATAAAGGGAAGCAGGAAAATTTACCAAGCAAATGGACAACAGAAAAAACCAGGGTTGCCATCCCAGTTTTTGACAAAAGAGACTTTAAACCAACAAAGATCAAAAAAGACAAAGAAAGGTATTACATAATGGTAAAGGGTTCAATTCAACAAGATGAGCTGACTACCCCAAATATATATGCACCAACACAGGAGCACTCAGATTCATAAAGCAAGTTATTAGAGACCTTGAAAGAGACTTAGACTCGCACACAATAATGGTGGAAAACTTTAAAACCCCACTGTCAATATTAGATCATCAAGATTGAAAATTCACAAAGATATTCAGGACCTGAACTCAGCTCTGGATTGAATGGACTTGATAGATATCTAAAGACCTCTCCACTCCAATGGAACAGCATATACATTTTTCTCATCACCACATGGCACTTACTCTAGAATTGATCACATAATTGAAAGTAAAACACTCCTCAGCAAATGCAAAAGAACTGATATCATAACATTCTCTCAGACCACAGCACAATCAAATTGGAACTCAAGACTAAGAAATACACTCAAAACCATACAATTACATGGAAATTGAATAACCTGCTCCTGAATGACTTTTGGGTAAATAATGAAGTTAAGGCAGAAATCAAGAAGTTCCTTAAAACTAATGAGAATAAATATACAATGTGCCAGAATCTCTGGGATACAGCCAAGGCAATGTTAAGAGGGAAATATTTAGCACTAAATGCCCACCTCAAAAATCTGGAAAGAACTCAAGTCATCAACCTAACATAAAAACTAAAAGAATGAGAGAACCAGGAGCAAACAAATCCCAAAGCTAGCAGAGGATGAGAAATAACCGAGATCAGAACTGAGCTAGAGAGAAATGAAAAACCATTGAAAAGCTCAACAAATCCAGGTGCTGGTTTATTTAAAAATTGATAAAATAGATAGACTGCTAGCTAGACTAATAAAGAAGAAAAGAGAGAAGATTCAAATAACACAATCAGAAATGATAAGGGAGATATTACCCCACAGAAATACAAGCAACGATCAGAGAATACTATAAACACCCTATTCACATAAATTAGAAAATCTAGAAGAAATTGATAAATTCCTGGACACATGCACGCTCCCAAGACTGAACCAGGAAGAAACTGAATCCCTTAACACACCAATAGTAAGTTCTGAAATTGAGGCAATAATACACAGCTTTCCAATCCAAAAACCCAGGACCAGATGGATTCACAGCTGAATTCTACCAGATATACTAAGAAAAGCTGGTACCATTCCTACTGAAACAATTCTAAAAAATTGAAAAGGAAGGACTCCACCATAACTCATTCTATGAGGCCAGCATCTTCCTGATACCAAAACCTGGCAGAGATACAACAAAAAAGAAAACTTCAGGCCAATATCCTTGCTAAATATCAATGCAAAAATCCTCAACAAAATACTGGCAAACTGAATTCAGCAGCACATTGAAGAGCTTATCCACCATGATCAAGTAGTGGTGATCATCCCCAGGGTGCAAGGTTGGTTCAACATATGTAAATTAATAAATGTGATTCATAACATAAACAACTGAAAACAAAAACCACATGATTGTCTCAATAGATGCAGAAAAGGCTTTTGATGAAATTCAACATCCTTCATGTTAAAAACTCTCAATAAACTAGGTATTGAAAGAATATGCCTCAAAATAATAAGAGCCATTTATGACAAACTGGCAGCCAACATCATACTGAATGGGCAAAAGCTGGAAACATTGCCCTTGGAAAAGCGCACAAGACAAGGATGCCCGATCTCACCACTCTTATTCAACATAGTATTGGAAATGCTATACAGAGCAATCAGACAATAGAAAAAAAGTAGGGGGAGTATCCAAATAAGAAGAGAGGAAGTCAAACTTATCCTTGTTTGTAGATTACATGATTCTATATCTACAAAAGCCCTTTGTCTCAGCCCAAAAGCTTCTTAAGCTGATAAGCAACTTCAGCAAACTCTCAGGATACAAAATCAATGTGGAAACATTACGAACATTCCTATACACCAGCAACAGTGAGGCCAATAGCCAAATCACAAAGAAACCAAATTCACGATTGCCACAAAAAGAATAAAACACCTAGGAATACATCTAACAAGGGAAGTGAAAGATCTCTACAAGGAAAACTATAAACCACTACTCAAAGAAATCAGAGATGACACAAACAAATGGAAAAACTTGCCATGCTCATGGATAGGAAGAATCAATATTGTTAAAATGGCCATACTGCCCAAAGCAATTTATAGATTCAAAGCTATTTCCATAAAACTACCATTGGCATTCTTCACAGAACTAGAAAGAACTATTTTAACATTCATATGGAACCAACAAAGAACCCAAGTAGTCAAGGCAATCCTAAGCAAAAAGAACAAAGCTGGAGGCATCATGCTACTCAACTTCAAACTATACTACAGGACTACAGTGAGCAAAATAGCATGGTACTGGTACAAGAACAGACACATAGGCCAGTAGAACAGAAGAGAGAACACAGAAATAAGACTACACACCTACAGCTATCTAATCCTTGACAAACCTGACAAAAACAAGCAATGAGGAAAAGATTTCTTTATTCAATAAAGTGTACTAGTATAACTGGCTAGCCATATGCAGAAAATTGAAACTGGACCCTTTTCTTACACCATGTACAGAGATTAACTCAAGAAGGATTAAAGAGTTAAGTGTAAAACCTAAAACTATAAAAACTCTGGAAGACAACCTAGGTAATACCATTCAGGAGATAGGCACAGCCAAAATTTTTATGATAAAGACACCAAAATAATTGCATCAAAAGCAAAAATTGACAAATAGAATCTAATCAAACTAAAGAGCTTCTACATAGCACAAGAAACTATTAACAGAGTAAATGGACAACCTACAGAATGGGAGAAAACTTCTGCAAACTGTGCATCTGACAGAGGTCTAATATCCAGCATATATAAGGAACTTAAACAAATTTACAAGGAAAAAGCAAACAACCCCATTGAAAACTGGACAAAGGACATGAACAGACATGTAAAGGGAGACATACATATGGCCAAGAAGTATATGAACAAAACTCAGCATCACTGATAATTAGAGAAATGCAAATCAAAACCACAATGAGTTACCATCTCACGCCAGTCAGAATGGCTATTATTAAAAAGTCAAAAAATAATAGATGCTGGCAAGGTGGTGGAGAAAAAGCAATGGCTATACACTGTCGGTAGCAGTGTAAATTAGTTCAATCATTGTAAAAGACAGTGTGGCGATTCCTCAGAGACCTAAAGACAGAAATAACATTTGACCAAACAATCCCATTACTGAGTATATACCCACAGGAATAGAAATCGTTCTATTGTAAACACACATGCATGAATATATTCACTGCAGCACTATACGAAATTGCAAAGACATGGAATCAACCCAAATGCCCATCAATGATAGACTGGATGAAGAAAATATGGTACATATACACCATGGAATACTATGCAGTCATGAAAAATGATGAGATCATGTCCTTTTCAGGCACAAGGATGGAACTAGAGGCTGTTATCCTTAGCAAACTAACACAGGAACAGAAACCAAGCACTGCATGTTATCATTTATAAGTGAGAGCTAAATGATGAGAACACATGGACAACACATAGAAGGGAACAACACACACTGGGGCCTCTCAGAGAGTGGAGGGTGGGAGGAGGGAGAGGATCAGGAAAAATAACTAATGGATGCTAGACTTAATACCTGAAGGGTGAAATAATCTGTACAACAAGCCCCCATGACACAACCATTTAAGAAACCTGCACATCCTGCACGTGTACCCCTGAACTTAAAATAAAAGTTTTGAATTTTTTTTAAAAAAGGAAATGTCCGGACAGCAATTCAAAATACAAATCTGACGCTCAGTGGAAAAATCTTGGCTAAAGTTGAACATCCGGGACTTGGTAGCATAAAGGTAGTTACTAAATGCAAACCATGATATTTCCTAAGAAGAAAGTTGAACCAGGGTGGAACTTTGTGCCATACTAATCTGAGAGGCCCCATGGGTGGAATGCCCAAAGGTAACTAGGCAAGAGTGGGCAAAGAGGAACAAGGAAGGAGAGAAAAACATGAAGTCCCCAAACCCAAGGGAATACAGCTTTTAAGTCAGGAGCATATAACCAATTGTGACAAATTCAGGAGAGGAGCATATAACCAATTGTGACAAATTCAGGAGAGGAATTCTGAAAGACAGAAACAGAGAAACATCTATAGGGTTTAGTTCATAAGAGGGACTCAGTGTTCTCAACAAAAGCACTTTCAATGACTTGGTCCCAGGCAGAAGCCAGATTGCAGAGAGCAAAAATGAGAATGAACAACTGACAGGAATTTGTAGGTGGAGATGATTCCTTTGGGAACAGGTGGGTGAGATGTCAAGGCAAATAATAAATCAAATGCTAGTATGCTAGTAGACCAAAATATAAGAAAAATCAAGGATTTCTTTTCAATTTTTTTTATTTTGATAAAATACACGTAACATAAAATTTACAATCTTAACCGTTTTTAAGTGCACAATTCAGTGGTACTAAGTACATTCATATCATTGTGCAAATATCACCAGTATCCATCTGCAGAACTCTATTTATCTGGCAAAACTGAAATGCTGTTCTCATTAAGTAATTAAACTTTCCCACTTCTTTAAAATCATTAAACTCCCCACTTCTCCCTTCCCCCAGCCCCTGGCAAACAGCATGCTGCTGTCTGTCTCTATGAGTTTGACCACTCTTAGTATCTCATGTAAGTGAAATCATATAGTATTTGTCTTTTGTGATTGGCTTATTTCACTTAGCATAATGTCCTCAAAGTTCAGTCATGTTGAAGTGTATGTCAGAATCTCCTTTCTTTTTAAGGATAAATGATATTCCATTGTATGTACATGCCACATTTTGCTTATCCATTCATCTGTTGATGGATACTTGGATTGCTTTCATGTTTTACCTATTGCGAAGAATGCTACTATGAGAATAGATGCACTTTGACACCCTACTTTCCATTCATTTGAGTATATATCCAGAAGTGGGATTACTGGATAATATTTTAATTCTATTTTTAACTTTTAGGGGAACCACCATACTGTTTTCTATAGTGGCTATGTCATTTTACATTCCTACCAACAGAGTACAAGGGTTTCAATTTCTCTGTATTCTCACTAACACATGTTATTTTCTGACGTTTTTGTTTGTTTTATGTTTGTTGTTATAATGGCCATCCTGATGGACGTGAAGTGGTATCTCAATGAAGTTTTAATTTCTGTAATGATTTGTGGTTTTCAGGATCTTTTCAGTGCTTATTGGCCATTTGTATATCTACTTTATAGAAGTATCTATTCAAGTCCATTTTCCATTTTTGAATCAGGTTGCTTGATTTTTTTTGTTGAATTTTAGGAGTTCTCTATATAGGATGGATATTATTCCCTTAGGAGATATATGATTTACAAGCATTTTCTCCCATTCTGTGAGTTGCCTTTCTACTCTGCAGAAAGTGTTTTTTTGATGCACAAAAGTTTTCAAGTTTCATGTGGCCCAGTTTGTCAGTTCTTTTGTTGCCTGTGGCTTTGGTATTATATCTAAGAAATTGTTGCCAAATCTAATGTTATGAAGCTTTTGCACTGTTTTCTTCTAAGAGTTTTATAATTTGAGATCTTACATTTAGGTCTTTGATGCATTTTGAGTTAATTTTTACATATGTTTTAGGTAAAGATTTACCTTCATCATTTTGCATGTTGATATTCAGCTTTCCTAGCATCATTTATTGAAAAGACTGTACTTTCCAAATTTAATAATCTTGGCACCCTTTTCAAAATTATTTGACCATTGTATTAGTCCCTTCCTGCTTGTAGAGCAATATAACACAGATTGGATAATTAATAAATAATAGAAATTTATTTCTCACAGTTCTGGAAGCTGAGAAGTCCAAGCCCAAGGGTAATGGCTTACTATCTGCTTCCAAGATGGCATTTTCTTGCTGCATTCTTATATGACAGAAGGGACAAAAGCTGTGTCCTCACATGGTGGAAGAGCAGAAGAGCAAAAAGGGCGAAAAGGGACTAGGACGCTCCTTTCACCCTCTTTTACAATAGCACTAATCCCATTCATGAGGATTGAGTGTTCATGACTTAATTATTTACCAAAAGCCCAACTCTTAATACTATCACATTAGGTATTAGATTCCAGCATACGAATTTGGAAAGGACACATACATTCAAGCCGTAGCAATCATACATGAAAAGGTTTATTTCTGGGCTCTCTAATCTATTCCTTGGTCAATATGTGTGTCTTTATGCAAACACCACAATATTTTTATTATTGTAGCTTTATACTAAGTTTTGAAGTCAGGAAATGTGAATCCTCCAGCTTTGCTCTTCTTTATTGGTTATTTAAGGTCCCTTGAAATATAATGTGAGTGTGAATTCTAGGGTGGACTTCTGTGTTTCTGCCAAAAAAAAAAGTTGTTGTTGGAATTCTGTTAGTTATGTTGAATCGAAGTGGTGAAAGTGCCATCCTGGCCCTGTTCATTATCTTAGAGGAAAAACTTTCAAATTGTAACTGTCGAGTATGATGTTCACTGTGGGTTATATAAACATGCATATAGCTTTTATTATGTCAAAGTAATTTTATTCCTAGCTTGTTGAGTGTTTTTATCATGAAACTGTGATGAGTTTTGTCAAATGTTTTCTTCTTCACCAATTTAGATCATTGTGGAGATCTTCCCCCTTCATTCAGTTAATTTGGTGTGTTACATTGACTGACCTTCATATTTGAACCACCCTGACATTCAAATTATTAATTCGAATTAATTCCATTTGGCCATGGTGTATAATACTTTTAATATGCTGCTGAATTCCATTTGCTAGTATTCTCCTGGGGATTTTTTTAAGAATGGTTAAGGGATATTGGTCTATAGTAATGTGGGGGTTTTTTTGTAGTGTCTTTGTCTGGCTTTAGTATCAAGGTAATGTTCATAGAATGAATCAAAATATCTCTCTCCTCTTCAATTTTTTAGGATGAAGTTTGAGGAGGATTTGTGTTCATTCTTTAAATGTTTAGTAGACTTCACCAATAAAGCCATCGTCGTCAGGTCCAAGGGTTTTCTTTATCGAGAGATTTTTTATTACTAATTTAATCTTCTTACTAGTTATAGGTCTATTCAGGTTTTTTATTTCTTCATCATCTAGTCTTGATAGGTTTTGTGTTCCTAGGAATTTTTCCATTTTATCCAGGTTATCTAATTGTTCACATACGATCATTTATAGTACTGTCATAATCCTTTTTATTTCTGTAGAATTGGTAGTAACATTGCACCTTCATTCTGGTTTTAGTAATTTCAGTCTTCTCTTTATTTTCTTGGGCAATCTAGATAAAAGTTCGTTAATCTTGTTGTTCTTTTGGAAGAACCAACTTTTGGTTTTGTGGATTTTCTCTATTGTTTTTCTATTCTCTATTTTATTTATCTTTCTTCTAATTTTTATTTCCTTATTTTTGTTACCCTTGGGTTTAGTTTGTTCTTCTCTTGTTCCTTACGTTGTTAAGGTAGGTTGTTGTTTTGCGATCTTCCTCTTTTTCAATACAGACATTTATAGCCACAAATCTCCTCCTTGGCTCTGCTTTGGATGTGTGTCCTACAAATTGTAATATGAGGTACTTTCATTTTCAGTAGTCACTAAGTATTTTCTAATTTTCTTTGTGATTTCTTCTTTGATCCATTGGTTGTTTGAGAGTTTATTGTTTATACACAAATTTATGGACTTTTCTGTTTTTCTTCTGTTATTTACTTCTTACTTTATCTGTTGTAATCAGAGAACATACTTTGTATGAAATCTACTGTTTGAAATCTCTTGATACTTAAATTTATTGTCTAACATATGGCTTATCAAAGAAAATATTCCACATGAAATTTTGTTCTATTTTTCTTGGGTATAGTGTGTACTTCTGTTAGATCTAGTTGGTTTATTGTGTCGTTCAAGTCCTTTATATTCTTATCTTCTCTCTGGTCATTCTGTCCATTTTTCAGAGTGGGATTTTGAAATGTTTGTCTGTCTTTTTCTCCCTTCAATTCTGTCAATTTTTGTTTGATATATTTTGATGGTCTGTTGTTAGTTATGGTAATGTTTGTAATTGTTGTATCTTAAAATCAAGGTATTTTTAAAATAGATGACAATTTGGACTATGTATACACTGAAAAAGAAGAAGGGGGGAATTTAAAAACTTGATAAAACAAAAGATTTAAGGATATGAAAAGGTATAAAATCAAGGAACCTAGTGGAGGATTGACTTTGGAGAGTAGAAGCTGCCACATCTCCCAAGACTGGAGTGTTGTGAATCTAGATAGCTTTATGAGGAACATGCATAAATTGAAGGAAATGATGCCCTGATTCTATTGCATTTCTACACAAGTAGTAGAAGAGTTGTTATGGGAATTTGAGGACAAACTTTCCTTTAAGGTGAATGTTTGGAATAATTATTGAAATTAAAAAGAAAATTAGCAGATCATGAAAATGCTGGACTGTGAAGAGCAAGTTCTACTACTGTTTTTTCAAGGCCGCAGCAGGTGCAACCAACCAAAAATCTTTATCAAAGTTATTAATTGTATGCAATGTAAGTATCCAGTAGAGATGATCTTTTGGCCTGTTGTCCCAATTATATGTGCTAGTTGTATACATTTTTTCCCCAAACTTGCCAGCCCTCATCTTGGTCCTGGAGAAAAATAATTAACTAATCATGCTGAACATTCAGCTGATGCTGAAGAACATAAATGTGCTATGGCAGTGATGTGCATGCTTATGTGATTTTCTACATGAACACTCAACTCCCCAAATGTAAGAGTGAAGATAATAGAAACTATGGTTTGTAGAGCATGTACAAAAGAAAAACAAGGATGTCAAAAGGGAACTGAGGATGGTAGTGAAGGGATAATTCAGGTAACAGACCATGAATCCATGCTAGATAAAGAAGGAAATAAAGAGTCTAATAAACTAGAAATAATCGAAAGTATATGGACCAGAAGTCTTTATTGCATAGACGAGAAAGTATAGTTTTGTATAAGAGTAAGAGAGGAAGGGAAAGAAGAATGTGGCCAGAAAGTAGGGTACTGGCAGTAGTGTGCTAAAGCCAGATCATACCAGTTTGCAAGAGCTGGTTGATAAACTGTTAGTAGCTTAAAATTTGCTATGTTGGGAGTATTTACACCACAGGAATTGGCAAATGCTACAAATCAGGGCTTTCTGTCTTTTCTCTAGAGAGCAGGTTTACCACCATAATAGTAGGTTGATGTTTAAGATTTCTAAAGTGAGGCAGTTTTAGAAATGACAACTTCCAGATGTCCATTTGGGAGTCTGTGGCTGAAGTAAAGATGAGATTAATATACTTAATAAACTAATGTAACTAACATTTACATGTGCTTTCTATGGGTTAGGCATTATTCCAGTCCCATGCATTAGCTCACTTATTGTTTACAACAGCACTGTGAAGTAGTTATTACCACTATCCTCATTTTACCAGTGACCAAACTGAGGCAAGGCAAGTTAGGTGACTTGCCCAATGTCAAACAGTTGATAAATCATTTATTCATTTGTTATGCAAATATGTATTGACAGACTACAGTAGGGCAGGTACTTTTCTGGATCCTGGAATACAGAAGTAAGAAAAGAGAAATAAAAAATTTAGTGGGTAGAGAAATAAGAATTCAGCAAAATATATGGTAAGTCAGATGGTGTTATTGCTGTGGAGAAAAATAAAGCAGGGAAAAGGCAAGTGGAGTTGAGAGTGGGTTTCAGGATTACATTGAGTGGCAGAGAAGGTCTCACTGAAACATGGCATTTGAGTAAAGATTAGAAGAAGGTAAGGGAGCAAATAAAGTGGATAGCTGAGGGAAAATATTCCAGGGAATAGTAATAGCAAGTGCCAGTTCTCTGAAGTAGGAGCATTTTATTTCTATAGAACTGCAAATAAGTATTTATGCTTGATGAACATAATGCCTGTTTTTCCTAAAACAATGCCAAATTATGCATGTTGTCCCTTCACAATTATTAGCATGAGCCTTTTACTCTGCAGTTAGAATAATAAAATATATAAAATATATAGTCACCCTATCATTATGGCTAGAGAGGATTATGTAAGAAGAATAGTAAAAGATAAAGTCAGAGCAGATGGAGACAGAAAGGGAAACATCTCTTGAACAGCAATGATTCTCATATTTGGCTATATATTATAATAATTTAAATTTGAAGACCTTTTAAAAATCTCAAGTTCCAGGCTTTACCCCAGACCAATGAAATCAAAATCTCTTGAGATGGGACATATGCATCAATATTTGTCAAAAGTTCCCCCAGTTGAGTCCAATATGCAGCCAAGTTGGAAAACTACTGAAATGAGACATAGTAGGCCATTATGATGACTTTGACTTTTCTCTGAGTAATATGGGAAGCCACTGTAGTCTTTGGAATAGAGGCATAGCATGATGACCTAATTACTATATTTCATAAGGATCTGGTTGCTGTATTGAGAAGAGACTACAGTGAGGCACAAATAGATGCAGGGAAATTAGGAGGCTTTTGCCATAATCCAGATAAGAGATAATGATGCTTTAAACTAGGATCGTTGCAGTGGAGTTTATGGGAAATGGTCAAAGTCTATGATGTATGTTAAAAGTAGAGCCAATAGGATTTGCTGATGGATTGGATAAAGTGTATAAAAGAAAGAAAATGAAGGACAACATTTACGTACAAAATAAGTTCAATTATAGGCAATAACTGTTTCCTAAGTTTATTGCACTATAGTATTAAATGGCTAATAGACATAAAACTCCTAGAACAGTGTCTGCCACATAATCAGGTATTCATAAGGTCATCTATTATTATTA